>NC_071337.1:1804030-2144030 GCF_027744825.2 Synchiropus splendidus
GCGCAGCTTCGTCACATGAATGTAGCACAAATCCATCATGAAGCGCATCCTTCATATGAACATGTGAGTGTGTAGCAGCAGGACTTGGCCCGGGTCCATCTGCTTCACCTGTCCCACACCTGACCAGGCTTCATGGCCGTGCACAGACCTCTGCAGTGGCTCTCTCCTGCTCTCTCAGGGAGGCTGGTGAAGGAACCAATAGGTGGCAGCAGTTAGTTGTTACAGCCTGACCTGAGCACGGAATGGATGCAGCTGTAGAGGTCCTGGTTACCTCACGTGACCGCAGTTCTACGAATGTGTGCGGAGCCCTCTAACGGCGTGAGACTTCTGCCCAGGAAGGCAGCGCCTAGAGTGTATGACACCCCTCATCTTCCGCTGCTCAGCCTCTTTGGAGCTCAGCCGCCGAAGACAGGCCTGCTGGCCAGCCACGTACAGGGCTCCGCACATATTCGTAGAACTGATCTACGGTGTCAGGATGCAGGAGATCCAGCAGAGCCTGGGCAGGACGCTGCAGCTCGGAGTGACGCCATCTTGGCTGACGCAAACCCGCGGCGCTCTCCCAGCGTCTCGCAGATAACTGTAGCGCTGGGGGTTGAAGCATGAACTTAAGTTCCCCAAAGCTTTCAGTGGGATTGTCATCAACAACATAAGACATAGATGGGGCCAATGCTATAATGGTGTTTGAGAAGACGTGGATACGATGGACACACACACACAGCAACATTGGATCTCAATGATTTTTGTTCAAAAATAGATACTTTCTTCGACTGTTTCTTTGACAGAATTTTTATGTCTGTAATAGGGCTGGGTATCGATTCTAATTTCAAGAATCGATTCGATTCCGATTCTCATGACTTAGAATCGATTATCACGATTCAATTCGATCCGATCCGATCTCGATTCAGGTTAGTATTTAAACCATTTTCTGAGCTGTTGGCATGATCACATGACAAGTTACACAACGTATTAATACTAGTATCATATTGACATTCAACAGGAAAAGAATGAAGGATTGATAGTCAATGATAATAAAGATCCAGATGTGACTGCTCATGGGACTGGTGCATTATTAGAAATATGACATTAAGAATTCACCCAAAAGATGCTGCCGTTTAATACTAATGCGTTTTTATTTTATTACCAAAATGAAAAAAAGATATTCTCAGCCACTGAAAATGTAAACAGAGTGCTGGTTGCTGACTTCACAGCAACCTGACGGTCATTGCTCAGTATGTGAACAGTTCTATGTGGTCTGTAGTACGTACGACAAGAGGTCCCACTCCTCATCAATATAGTGAGTTGTCAGACTCGTGTAAGATTGCGCAGATGTCCACGCATCACTTGTAATGCCCACCCTGACTGCTGACTGAAGCTTACTCTTCACGTTTTCTTTGACTGACTGGTGCATGTTTGGGATAACAGACGTTTGCGAGCAAATGAAGCCAGCAATCGCTTCAGTTATTTTGACAGAGCGTGCAGAATTACCCGCTAGTGGTAAAGTTCGCTCGAGTTTCATTTGTTGTGGCCCGGTGGATGGCTTGGACAGGAGCGCTGGGTGATGTCGCGTCACGTGACTCGTGAGGTGGGTCATATTTCCGCAATACTGCAACACTTCCAGTACCTCCATTAGGCATAACATGCTAATTGCTACGCTTTTGTCGAACGCGTTTTTGGTTTGGTCGCGTCTGAACGTTGCTCGTGTTGCCACTGTGAGGAGGCAGGTTGTTTTGACTTTGGTGTCCAAGGTGTGCGCATGCGCACTTCACCCGGGGAATATGTTAAAACGTAAATTAATTAATCCCATCTTTGGACCTACGAATCGATTTTATGGAATTGATGTACGAATCGATTCAGAATCGGAAAATCGATTTTTTAAACACAGCACTAAATAATAATAATAATAATCACAATAAATGTTTGACTAAATTAAAAAAAATATATATATGATAAAATAACATTTAAACAGTCTTTATTTCCCCCTTCTCAGTCTCAATGTCATTAAGTAAAATATTAAATTATTATGTTATTTATTTTTCACCTTTTTATAGTCTGCTTTTTTCTGAGTCCGATTTTTATTATTATTATTATTATTATTAATAATTATTATTATTATTATTAACAACAACAATAATAATTATGAGTGAGTGAGTACAATAATAAATACTACTATTACTACTACTACTACTACTACTACTACTACTAATAATAATAATAATAGTAATCATAATAATAATAATAATAGTAATAATGTGTTTTTATTGTCATGATTTTTTTATCAACCATTTCCATTTTTACATTAAATGTATCCAATGATATCTGAACAGTGAATTCAAATTAACATCATCAAACTTTGTTTTACTCCAGATTTATCCTTTTTTTGTTGTTGTTTTTTCAGGTTTTTTTTATTTTTTATTCAGGAGTTGTGGTAAGTGAAAATAAAGCTCGAGACTGAGATCAGAGCATCAGTTTTATGTTCCACATGTTTGGCCAGACAGTGTAGGTTCGACACTGAAGGTGCAGCAGGTGAGATGGTTTTGGCCTCACTGACCTCCATGATGCATCACCTGGACACGGCTTCAACCTGGTTCTGACCCGGTCTGTCACTAGAGCTGTGGGAACACAGGAAGATGTTCCATACTCAGGACTGTTTTTGCTCCTGCGGGGAACAAAAATGAGCTTCTCTTGATGAAACCCTCTGGAGTCGGCCCGGGTCTGGACCCTCAGTGTTCTGGTCCGATGGCAGCCTTGGTCTCCAACTGAGCAGAGAAAGGTGCCGCAGCAGGACGTGAAGCTCCTGACAGGTTCCTTCAGCCACTTCACACGTGGCTGTGAGGGACGTGGGTCAGTAACTCTGTTCTTCAGCCTCCAGGACGGAAGGAGAGCGACTTCGCTGCAGTGGAGGCCACTGGCTTCAGAGGGCAGCAGATGATGGACCTCACCGTGGTCCACAGCTGGAGCAGAGAGGGCGCTCCAGAGGAAGGTGGGCAGCTGGGATCCAGAGGCGAGAAGCTACTTGGAGGTCCATCCTGAGAAGGAGAGGCAGAGGAGGGCAGCTCCAGAGCAGGAGGAGAGGCAGAGGAGGCTGGTGGCTGGACTTCACCTGCAGGACATGTCAGCACCCGGGAGAGTGATGGCCACGCCCCTCCCTGGAGGCTCGACCTCTCGCTCTGCCAAGGTCACTCCACCAGTCACCGAATTAAAGCCCATTGAAGATCTGCTTCCAGAGCTGCTCCTCAGGCCGGAGCACCTGGAAGACCCGGGAGTGGAGAAGCAGACGGGACACGCCCCCTGGACCACAGCAGCACCTCAGACCTCTGAAACTGTGGCTCAACCTGAGGCTGAGGAGCCAACGGCAGCCCAGCGCTCCAACCACTCGGTCGGTCGACCTTCCTCAGCCGGAGCAGAAGACGGGAGTCAGAGGCAGAAGGTCCAGGTCAGCAGGCCCCAGACGGACCACAGCATCCAGCGGACCACAGAGGCCCCTTTCCCCTTCTTCTCAGACGACGACTGCCCCCCCGACTGCTCCTGCTACGGACGGTAAGACGGGATGTTGCTCCTGCACCTCACTCTGCTCACATGAACCCTCCGTCCTGGATCCACCAGGGTAGAAAAGAACTCCATGATCTCACGGTGTGTGAGCCACAAACTGCATGCTGAAATTCCCACCGCTGTCTCAGACACTGAAAGCACCATCACTCACGTTTCATCCTTGACGCTGAATGATTTAAGGTTTTTTTTCTTCAGATTCATTTTTTTTGTGCTGGTAACTTAAAGTAAGATTTAATGCTGTTGTAGATAAACATCTACAACAGCATTAAATCTTAGTTTTAGTTTGGATTTTTTTTTTTTTTACATACTTTTTTCAATGTTTTTTCAGATGTTAAACTTTTTACATTTACATATTTATTTACATTTAAATATTAATTTATTTTCAGATTTAAAGTTTCTTAGAAAATAAAACTTGTAAATAAAACTAAAACCTGTAGCTCTCTTTTTGTTTACTATTTTGTAAAATTCAAAACTGTTTTTAAATTCACAAGTCCTTCAGTTTCAAAACTTTTTTGTGAGTGGAAAGGTTTTATTTGTTTATTTTCAATTAAAAAAAACCATTGGATTGAAGACTTTTTCTCCGCATATTAAACTGAAACCTTTTTTTCAGATTGAAATGTTTTTATTTTCAATTAAAACTCAAGTATAATCTTTTTTTTTTCATATTCAAACTTCCTTTCTCTTTCTATGATCTAGTTTCAATTTTAAAACTGTTTTAATATTCAAAACTCTTTTTTCTGGCTTCAACATATTTTTGCCAGTTTCAATTTATTTTATTTTTTTAATGAGAAACTCTTTTTCAGTTGAAAAACTTGTTTTTTTATTTATCTTATTTCATTCATGACTGTTTCCGGAGGCAAAGCTTTGTGACCCTGGTGTGGCTCCGTACATCCCGCTCCACAGTCCTAGCAGGTCCCCAATGTCTCCCTCTGCTGTTCCTGTTCCCAGTGTGGTCCAGTGCTGTGGTCCAGATGAGTGGAGCAGGTCCCCGACAGCATCCCGTCCAACTCCCGCTACATCCTCCTGATGAACAACCACATCCAGGGCATCCAGCTGGACCTCCTGAAGCACCTCTCCTCTCTGGAGTTCCTGCTGCTCAGCAACAACCGCCTGACCGACGGCGCCATCGCAGGCGCCTTTGACGGCGCCCTCGCTCTCAAGCGCCTCTTCCAGGACGGGAACTTCCTGGCCAGCGTCCCGGCAGGTCTCCCGGTCTGGAGGAGCTGCGTCTGGAGGGTAACCAGCTGAGGGCCGTGTCAGAAGCCGCCTGGACACGGTGCCCCGGGCTGCTGGTCCTGAGCCTCAGCAACAACAGTCTGGGGGGCGGCTCAGGCTCCCTGCCCGAGGCCGTCCTCCGTCCTCTGACCCACCTGCGGACACTGAACCTGGACCACAACCGACTCTCCTCCGTGCCTCTGGGTCTGCCGCTCTCCCTCAAGGAGCTGTACCTGAAGGGGAACCTGATACGGGAGTTCCGGGACGGCGTCTTCGGGGGGGTTTCCCAGCTGGTCTTGCTGGACCTGAGCTCCAACAGGCTGACCAACAAAGGTCTGCCAAGGGAGGCGCTCCTCAACGGCACCCACCTGGGGAGCCTGAACCAGGAGGGAAACCGGCTCAAGCAGGTCCCGCCACACCTCCCGCAGTCCCTGAAGACCTTGAACCTGGAGGGAAACCTCATCTGGTCCGTGGGCAGAAGGTCTCTCAGCCGCCTGACGCAGCTGGAGCTGTGCCACAACCGCCTGCGGCAGGTTCCTCGGCAGCTGCCTCCCGGCCTGCGCTCACTGGCGCTCACCCACAACCAGATCCACAGCGTGTCCCCCGACGCCTTCTGCTGGGGCCAGGTGGCTCTGAGCGGCCTGCTCCAGGTCCGGCTGGAGCACAACCTCAGCCACATGGGCCGGCTGGACTCCCGGGCCTTCAGGTGCTTGAGGGGCCCGCAGATCCTGCGCTTCTACTGAACTCTGGACCACAGAGCCGGGATGGGCGCCCCCTGCTGAGCTCTGAGAATGAAGTTCTGCCAGGTCCCTGTGACAGGTTCACATGTGATTTGACTGACTTTCTCTGCTTTTCTTGAAACATTGATGTGGCCCTTCACATATTTATGCATTTTCATGTGACTCAAACACGTCTGGACACAGTATCTGCTGTTTGTTTACAACTGTCACATGAGAGTATGAAGAGGATGGAGGTCAAAGCTTTTGTCTCACAAATGTTTCTTCCATGTCAATAAAATAACTGCAACAAAAGACAAATGCTGGTTTGATCATGACTGAAAAAAAAAGTTTATTTCTAGACATAAAAATACAGGAAACCTTATTTAATAAAAAAACATTTTTTTCTCTCCATTTGAAACTTCTTTTCTGTTTTCCTTTGTCTATATTTTTTAGATTTAAAAACTAAAATCCATGACTCATTCAATTCCACTTCACATTTTTCCGCTTTCAAAACATTATCATTATGTATTTATTTCCAATTTCAACCACTAGGACTCAAAGCCTTTTCAGACTCAGAACTCTTGACCCTGTTGTACCTCCATCCATCAGCCGAACGTCTTCAGTATATTTGACTTTCTTGACGTAACAACAGGAGACACTCCCGCCTTTGATTGCTCGTCTATTCCTTCATTGTTTTTATTCAAACCAAATTTTTGTGCCGGATGAGTCGAGTCAAGTCACAATATTCAGTTCCAGCCAAAAGAGGGCGCTCAACAACCACTCCGTGTGAATGAACAAAAATACCCGGAATATTGATGATTACTATTATTATTATTATTATTAACGCAACAAACAAAGCACAAATAGACTTTCTAGTGTAATGTACAAAATCCATAGTCAGCCACATAGCTTGAAATGGAATTAAGTAAAACCAAATAGAATTCACCAATGCACGAGAGGGGAGGGGGACAGGGATGGACACATTCAAATGAACCTGTTCAGGCATCTGCCAACTGTTTTTATTGCTACAGCTGATTTTCGAGAGACGAGAAAAGAATAACTGTGGTGACGTAAAACACAGCTGAAACATGGAAGAAATGTATCGCCAACATTTGCCATTTTAAAACAACATGACATCAAAGACATTTAAAACATAAAAACGTGAATTATTCACCCACTTCACTTCAACAGTTCAAGATTCAGATTGGGGGAAACATAACCCAATAATAACTAATAACTCGCTTATTTACTGTTATTACGGGGTAATTATGGTGTTGTTTCGAGTGACCTCTCGCTGACTCTCCCAAGGTCAAATCCAGTCAGTCTTCGCAGGACACTAGCCAATGCTCTGTAATGATGATGTACAGATCAGTACGCTGCGAACGGACATAAGGAGCTGAATCAGGCTGATAAATGTTCCCTGTCAAGAACCTTTATTAGACCTTTATTATTGTGTGTCCTGCCGGTTGTCGTGATTTTTTTACTTTCTTCTGCACATTGACGACGGTGACTCCTCCCCTCACCTTCACCTTCTTCTGCCACTTATCCGGGGTCGGGTCGTGGAGGCAGCATTCAGAGCAGGGAAGCCCAAACTTCCCGGTCCACACAAACCTCCTCCAGCTCCTCCCGGGGGATCCCGAGGTGTTCCCAGGCCAGAGCGGAGACATCATCTCTCCAGCCAGTCCTGGGTCTTCCCCGGGGTCTCCTCCCGGTAGGACATGCCCGGAACACCTCCCCAGGGAGGCGTCCAGGGGGCATCCGGATCAGATGCCCGAGCCACCTCAGCTGGTTCCTCTCCATGTGGAGGAGCAGCGGCTCCACCCCGAGCTCCTCCCGGATGACACAACTCTGTAAGGGTGACGCCCAGCCACCCTGCGGAGGAAACTCATCTCAGCCGCTCTCATCCTGTCGGTCATGACCGAAAGCTGGTGACCACAGGTGAGAGTGGGAACGTAGATCCATCGGTAAATCCAGAGCTCCGATACAGCGACCGCATCACTGGTGCCGCTGCACCAACCCGTTTATCAATCTCACGCTGCCCTTTTCCCTCACTTGAGAACAAGACCCCGAGATACTTAAACTCCACCACTTGGGGCAAGAACTCTCCACCGACCCAGAGAGAGCAAACCATGTTGTTCTGGTCGAGAACCATGGCCTCAGACTTGGAGGTGCTGATCCTCACGCCGGCCGCTTCACACTCGGCTGCAGCGACTTGAAAGCCGCCCAGATCAAATGACTAACAAGATCAGCTGCGAGCCAGGATACAAGCCAAAGAAGAAGAAGAAGTGTTTTTATTGGGGAGGAGGCTTCCACAGGCTGAGTCAGCCCCGTCTTCTCAGCGGGTCAGCTGACCTTAAGTGTACCACCGGTGAAAGCCAGACCATTCAAAGCTTCGGAAACAAATCCAAACCAAGTCCCAGAGTCACGTGACCTCGCTCAGAATCAAACACGGACGCCCATTCACCTGAGGGAGCAGCACCTGTCTTCAGAGGATGGAGCCGTAATGTCATGGAGAGCGTCTCCACCAAGTCGGTCGTGGCTTCTCCTCCGCCCCGCCTGACCAGCCAAGGCTACACATGACAGCAGCAAGCGTGTAGAGTCACGGTGCCTTTCATGAACAGGCCGTAACAAGGTGGAGACAGAGACACACTGTGGACTCACACTGCTGTAACCCGCTGGGATCAAGCTACAGTCGCAGTGAGGAGACCAGTCGAGCGGTTGTCGCCATGTGAGGCCTGATATTTCGGCTTCAGCAGTTTTGATTGTCATGTTTTTGCAGTCCTTTTCTTCCAGAACAGGAAAAACCAACTCCCGTTCCACTCCTCAGTGCGCACCTTAACCCCCCCCCCAGTATGAAACTCTCCCTGTTCAAGACAAGAGTGGCCGGAGTTACTTCAAGTAACGACGCTGTGTTCTCCGTGTCACATTGTTTGGACTCAATCATAACAAACCGAGGAGCGGCCGTGTTGGAGGCATTCCTGGCTAAACACGGGGCTGGATGAAAGTCACCGCTGCGGTGAAGGAGTGTCCGACACCACGGAAACGCTCCTGGTCACCCGTGTCACCTGAGTCGCACCCCTCACCTTTGACCCTCAAATCCACCAGAGAAACAACCTGATCTTTTGTGGCCTGTTGTGACCTTCCGCACTTCATGTCGATGCTGGACAATCATGTTCAGCGACAGAGTCTTTCCACGTTTTTCACACTTTGATGATGATTTGGTGAAATGTTCGCCCCGGGAGTCCTTCAGTGCACGAGCGCCACTGCACGTCACCTCCACAAACAAAAACAAAACACACTGACCGCTTGTTGTCGGTTTAGAGAGGACCTGCGCGAGTCCCAGCTGAGGCCATGGAAGCGTGAAGTTTGGGTCCTGGACCTTCTCAGATCCGGCGGACCTCTGAGCGTCCCAGAAGTCACGTGACTCCTTCAAAACGCCTGACCTTTCCCTCAAAATCCGGACCGGAACCAGAGACGGTTCTGGATCCGGCCCAACCCACGGATCTTGTTTTCATGAAGTCATTCTCTCGGTGTAGTTTGGGGTTGATCACGTCCCACGTCGACTGGACGGAGAGTTTCCTGGAGCTCGTGCGTGTGTGAGTGTGAGTGAGTGAGTCACACAGACAGAGAGTGTGTCAGAAGCATGTCACGTTTATTGAAGCTGATCAAGAGCACACTTTCCTCATCAGAGAGGTCAAAGGTCAGCGGTTATTTACAAGCATCGCGGCGGCTCAGACCGGAGTCTCCTCCTGCGCGTCTGACTCTGGAGACAGCTGGGACATCTCCATCTCCTCCACAGCTGCTGGGAGTTGCTCTCTCCTCCTGCCCCTCCACACCAGCCCCCCCACCACCCCCCCACACACAGCATCAGCACCAGCACCACAGCACTGACCAGCACGGACCTCAGCAGGAGGTGATCCTCCTCTGGCTCTCTCAGCTTCAGCAGGGTCTCAGACATGAACACACAGAGAAGGTCTCTCCTAACCACACACCAGACCTGTCCACTGTCCTGCAGAGAGACGTTCCTCATCACCAGGCTGCTGTCGGAGAGATGCACGTTGTCTGGTCGATGACGCTCATGAACATAAGAGACCTGTCCTCTGGTTCTGTTGGACCTCATGAACCAGTGAACCCCACCAGTCTGACTCCAGTTCCCACAGTGGAGAGTGAGCTCCTCCCCCTCAGTGAAGAGCTGCACAGCAGGAGGCTCAGGCTCAGGACACACGTAGAGGAAATAACTCTCACGACCAGCATCACTGAGGTAACAGGTGTATACACCTGAGTGGCCCAGTGTCAGAGATGGAAACATCAGAGTGGAGTTGAGACTCTCTCTCTCAGACCACAGTGAATTCCCCATCATCCAGCTGTGTGTTTGGTCCCTGCTGCCGTCAGAACAGTTCAGCTCCAGACTCTGTCTGTGATGACCTGAGCCTGGATGTTGGAGCAGAGCAGCAGCAGCAGCAGCAGTGCAGCCATGGTGTCGTCTGTGAGACACTCTGCTGCGACGGCTGCTTCATCCTCTCGATCTCAACACCATCAGCAGGACGTGACGAGAGGAACACTTCCTGTTGGCTTGATCAGGTGTGAAGAGCGGAGGCAGCACCGCACCATCAGACCAACACACGGACTCTTTATTCACATGTCTCACATTCATGGAGGTGAAGCTGCTGACTTGCAAGTCCAGTCGCACATCTGTGCATCAAACTACACATTTGCAGACTCCAAGATTTTAACCAAAATAATGACGGCTTTTGCAATGAATGAATCACATTTTAATCTTTCTTTTATTCAGTGGTTTGAGTTGTTTGTCAGAGCTCCATGTTAGTGCATGTTTTGCATTCTTCTCACCTGTGCACTACGACTCTCACACACTGTTTCTGTTGTCACTTTGAGCTGAGAGTAAGAGGCGCACACTGTTGACCTTGTTTGAGCTGAAGGTCAGTGACGCACTTTGGATTCATTTTCACTCTTTCTTTGGCCAAACAAGAAGTGCTGCGCATTGTTTTTATTTTTTGGTGCCACTAACACTGAGGCGGTTTGTGTTGCTTGTACCCATTTTGGATCTCAGTCTATGTCTGAATTGTAACATCACATTGCAAAAACAGCCCTCATGACACTGACACACACTCAGAGCTTCACTGCAAGCTGCGCTGCTGACGTGACATGAAACTGTGCAGACATGGAGGAGAAGACCTGCTGCACATGAACATGGAGTCACATTTCTGTCAGCTATTGTAGCGACCTGGAGATTTGAAGTATTTTCTTTTGATCTAGTTTTGTTTTGTCTTGCTGTGGTGTCTCGGGTATGGTGTTGGGGTGATGTATTTCTGTTTGTCGAGTGTGGATGACGTCATCAAAGGGGCGAGAAGAGGCGCGCGAGCGGTGTGGTGTATACATGTGGTTGAACCTGACTTTGTGCCTCACTCTGTCCAACGGAAAGAAATAAAACACAGAACCGGGATGAATAAAGTTGCCGAAACTGGATTAAGACTCGTGTTTCGAGGGGGCAACATAAAATTGGTGTTTCCGCCCGGTCCCACTCTGATTGGATTTCCGGATGGTCGAGGATTGTGCTGCTATCGGTCGAAGACACACGTCAGCGAAGCCACGTAAGTCATCCGTAAACCATACACAATCAACAGTCAGAGAGTGTAAAACGTGTCCATGATGTCTGAGGCCCGTCAAATATCACCGGCGTGGGAATGTATTCTTGAAGAAATAGAAGAAAAGTTACCGACACTGTCGGCGTTGCAGCTGAATGACGTATGTGATGCACTCGGTCTGATCGTGGATGAGGGTGACAAGGACAAACCTCGCAAGTTAAGGAGACAAGTCATTCAGAAACTAGAAGGGGATGATGTCATGTCACTTGAAGACGGAGGAATGTCTCTTTTGCTGGAACTTAATGATCGAATCGATGTGTTAAAGAGCGAAAGGAGTCAAGGCTCTACGTCGAAACAATCGGCATCCGAGCACCCCCAAGTGGTTGAGAGTGGTACTACAACGAGAGGCGTTCGAGACGAAAAGGAAGTAAATGACACAAATAAAAGGGAATTTTCAAATATCCCCCCTCAAAATACTTTGGTCCACCATTTGTACAGAAGAGAGCTAAAAATAATTGGACAAATTGGAGAACCTCATCAGAAAGACAAACTAGGATATGCAAGTTTGGAAAGGCAAATCCAAAAAGCAATCAAGAAGGGATATGATGAAGGAGAAGTCATTGATGCTGTCATTCAAGCAATTGTCCCTGCACTGAAATTAAGAAGTTACCTGGAAAGTCGTGCTGACCTGACACTACAGGCTCTCAGACAAATATTAAGAACACATTATATTGAGAAGGATGCCACAGAGTTGTATCACTCCCTCACGCGAGCAGGCCAAGAACAAAGAGAAACGCCGATACAATTTCTTGTCAGAGCCATGGACTTAAGACAGCAAGTGTTGTTTGCATCAGAGAGAGTTGATTCTGGATTGAAATACAGCTCAGAACTAATACAAAATCAGTTTCTACAAACAATCTTGACCGGTCTTCAGGATGATTCGATTCGAGCAGACATGAAAGCCTACTTGCAGGATGCCAACGTAAAAGACGAACTTCTTTTGGAGAAAATGACAGCTGCCTATAGCTTGGAGGTGGAAAGAAAGAACAAGTTGACAGCAACATTAAAAACAAGAACTGTGAAAGTGTCATCCATAAATCACAAATATAAAGAAACTGATAGGGAAGAGTCTGGAAGCCAAGTGAGCACAACAAAGAAACAGAAAGAATCCCTAAAGCGTGATACTTTGATGGAGAAGGTGGATGAAGGAAATCGGGCAATATGTGAAGCCATACAAAGCCTAACTACACAGATCTCTGGCCTTAGTCGCACCTCTTCAACTCCAAACCTGCAAAAGCGCAACCAAGGAGATGGGAAATACCCAAGACGACCCAGAGTGTCAGAACAGAGAAGGTGTCAACAGTGTCAATCAGCTAATCCAGACGGAAGGTGTAACCACTGCTATAAATGTGGAAGCTCCGAACATTGGGCTGTAGGTTGTCGTCGCCAAAACATAACAGTTACAATGAATAAGATTGAAAATAAGCAAACCTTTGAAGACATGGTGTTGAAAATGAACCAGTTCAACTGTGGAGTACCAGTCAGCGGTAAACAACAGCAAACTGCCAAGCTGGTAGGAAAGAAATGCTTAATTCAAGCTACTTTAGGTGGTGTCAATACCACAGTGCTGTGGGACACAGGCTCACAAGTGTCTATTGTGGGAAAAGACTGGAAGAGAGAACATTTGCCTGACGTTGAGTTGAGATCAGTGAAGGTGCTGTTTGAAGAAGGTGGGCTTGAATTGTCTGCAGCAAATGGGACAATAATTCCATACGAAGGTTGGATGTGTCTGGACTTTTCGCTGTCTAAAAATGCCATGTCAGGAATGCACGACAGCCCTGTCATAGTCCCAATTCTTGTGGCCAGCAGTGAGTTCTCATGCCCTGTCATTGGCTTTAATGTGATAGAAGAACTAGCGCCAGCAAATGATAGTACTGAAGGCTGTCATCCTCGAGGTCACATGGTACAGAGACTTTCTTCAGCCCTTGAAGTGGGACACAAAACTGCCAGAGCTGTTTTATCAGTGCTGACAAAGCGAACCACAGGTTGTAAGGTTAAGCAGACAGCCTGTCGTAATAGAAAAGAACACAGTGATGGAAGTTGATTGTTGCAAAATTAACGGCAGAATACTAGGTGGAACACACGTGTTGTTTGAACCACATCATGAAGCACCGTGGCATGCCGGACCGATCATCCGAGAACAACTCACTGAATTCCATATCTGTTATGGCATACCCGGATTTGGAGAAGCCATTCATTCTCCATGTGGATGCATCAGAACAAGGCTTGGGGGCAGTCTTGTATCAACGACAGGATGGATCTCTCAGAGTGATATCCTATGGCTCTAGAACATTGACTGCAGCAGAGAAAAACTATAAACTGCACTCTGGGAAATTAGAGTTTCTGGCACTAAAATGGGCCGTCACAGAACGCTTTCGTGATTACTTGTTTCACGCACCCCATTTCACTGTGTACAGTGATAACAACCCATTAACTTATGTCACCAAGTCTGCAAAACTTAATGCTACTGGACATCGCTGGATTGCAGAGTTAGCAGACTACAGATTTACCATCAAGTATAGACCAGGACCAGCGAACCGAGATGCAGATTTTCTTTCCCGCAGACCAAAACCAATGGAGGAAATAATGCATGAGTGTACTGAGCAGTACAGACAGGAAGATGTTGAAGCCATTGGAGTGGCACTGGAAAAAGAAAGCAAAGGACAACTCAATTGGATCTCGGCTGTCACCTGCAACGTGGACGCATTCCCAGAAATGAGCAGAATTTCTAGTCCGATTAAAGCTCTTACAGCTGATGAAATTAAGACTGCACAGAACAGTGATCCGACCATCAGCAGAGTCTTGACATTAAAAAGAACTGAGCCACATCTAACACACAAGGATAAGATGGCAGAGAATGAACCAGTCCGACAGCTCCTCAGAGAGTGGCCTCGGTTACGAATGAATGAAGATGGAATCCTGAGGAGAGAAACAACATTTAGGTCACAATTAGTAATCCCAAATTCTCTGAAACCGACGATTTACAAGTTGCTTCATGAGGAGACGGGGCACTTGGGTGCTGATCGTGTGGTTTCTCTTGCCAGACAACGTTTCTTTTGGCCGAAAATGAGACAGGAAATAGAACATCATGTAACACAAGTCTGTTGCTGCATGAAGAGGAAAAAACCTAACAGAGCCACAAGGACACCTATACAGAGTATTGAGACTTCTGCACCGTTTGAAATGATCTGCATCGACTATGTACACCTTGAAAAGAGTAGTGGAGGAGAAGAGTATATTCTTGTAGTGGTGGATCATTTTACTAAATATGCCCAGGCGTACGCAACAAAAGACAAATCGGGAAAAACTGCAGCAAAGAAGCTGTTTGATGATTACATTCCACGTTTTGGTTTCCCATCAAAAATCCACCATGATCAGGGAAAAGAGTTTGAGAACCATCTCTTTCGAAAACTCCAGCGTTACAGTGGTATCCAGCACTCTCGAACAACACCATACCACCCTCAAGGTAACCCAGCAGAGCGGTTCAATCGAACACTTTTGGGGATGTTGCGTACACTGGAGGAGACTCAGAAATCAAGGTGGAAGGAACATCTTAATAAGGTCGTCCATGCATACAACTCAACTGTGAGCGATGCCACTGGTTTCTCCCCCTTCTTTTTACTTTTTGGACGCGAGCCAATGTTGCCTGTTGATTTACTCTTCCCAAGAAGAGAAGACCAGAAACAATCACCTGTAGATTATGCAGAAAAATGGAGAGACGCAATGCATCAAGCATACGAAATCGCAATGCAAAACATGAGAAAATGTGCAAAGAGGGGACAAAGAAACTATAATCAGCTGACATGGAGTTGCTCACTTGAACCAGGTGACCATGTACTGGTCAGAAATCTTACCCCAAGGGGAGGACCTGGAAAGCTACGCAGCTACTGGGAAGACTCCATATATGGAGTCAGTAAAAGGAGAGGGCCAGATAGCCCTGTTTATGTTGTCGAACCGCTACATGGTCCAGGAAGAAAACGAGTCTTACACCGTAACTTGCTCTTGCCATGTCCGTATCTGGTTGACAAAGAGTCTACTAAAGGAAAAAACAGAAGCGGAAGGGAAGAGGATTCAGAACGAAGACAGCCAAGTCAAAACATAAGCGAGTGTCGAGAAAGAATGAGTGATAACTCCTCTGATTCGGACAGTTCTTGTGTTCCTGACTTTTCATTGTGGACCTCACCAAGACACGGTGAGAGTTTACTAGATGCAGAAGCAGAAGAGTTTCATCCTCGCAATCAAATGGGAGATGCTCAAGTAGAGGCACCTGTGTATCAAGAAAACCAGGAAGTCGATCCTCCTGAAGTGAATCTGTGGGATCTGTTGCTGATGAGAGTGGGGTTGAATCTGAAGAGGATGGTGATTTGGAAACACCCAGACATAGACCAGCGAGAGTCAGAAAGCCAAGACAAGTTTACACATATGATCGTCTTGGTCATCCGACATCGAGGCCTCTGCGGGTCTATCCGGTCAGTGTGAGACAACAGTTGGGGAACCCAGACCACTCTTCAAGATCGCTACTGTATCCTTTTCAGAACAATTTGCAAAGGTTTTACTGTTGAATAGATAAAGAACTGACTGTTAAGTCCTGTTATTAGTATTTAGTGTGTGTATTGAGTTTGTAATAGAACGTGTTTTCACAAGAATTATAAAGAGTATTATAAACTGCAGTTCAAATGAAGACGTATTCTGAATGAGGAGGCATATTGCTTAATCAGAAGTTAAGTGTGTGAAGGTTAGTAACTTGATTATCATATGTAGGTTATGGCATGAAAATATGTGAAAATCACATTTTCAGGGTGAAATTGGTATTTTCCTTGTTCCATTCTGAAGATTGGGGGGCCTACCATTACTTCAGAGGACGATTCACCCTTTAATTCTGATGGACTATAATTAGCCGTGTGTTGTTGCCATGGAGGAGAACGATGAAGAAGAACGGATGCTAAACAGGAATGAACGTTACTTTATGTAGTACAGATAAAGTTAACTCTTAGGTTCATGTCATTGATATTGACTATTAGTACAAAATGTTTCCCAACATTTGTTTTAGTGGGGGAGGGTGTAGCGACCTGGAGATTTGAAGTATTTTCTTTTGATCTAGTTTTGTTTTGTCTTGCTGTGGTGTCTCGGGTATGGTGTTGGGGTGATGTATTTCTGTTTGTCGAGTGTGGATGACGTCATCAAGGGGCGAGAAGAGGCGCGCGAGCGGTGTGGTGTATACATGTGGTTGAACCTGACTTTGTGCCTCACTCTGTCCAACGGAAAGAAAAAAAACACAGAACCGGGACGAATAAAGTTGCCGAAACTGGATTAAGTCTCATGTTTCAAGGGGGCAACACAAGTATGAGCTGGAGAGTGTTGTGTATATGACTTTCTGTGATTACATTTTTCGCTGTTTCGTCACGGTCTCTGCTCATAAACAAAGGTGCCATGGGGGGGCGGGACCAGAGACCCAGCGTTACGACAGCCTGCAATTACACTCATTTACCTGTGGCGCCGCCAAAAGCAAATATTTTCAATCCACAAAGCACATGTGGACTGGTTGGGCGAACTCCCACGAACCCTCGAGCAGCCGATGGAGGGTATAGAGCTGGTCCAGTGTTCCACGACCGGGACGAAAACCACACTGTTCCTCCTGGATCTGAGGTTCGACTATTGGCCAAAGTCTCCTCTCTAGTACCCTGGAATAGACCTTTCCAGGGAGGCTGAGGAGTGTGATCCCCCTGTAGTTGGAACACACCCTCCGGTCCCCCTTCTTAAACAGGGTGACCACCACCCCGGTCTGC
This sequence comes from Synchiropus splendidus, assembly GCF_027744825.2. Classification (NCBI taxonomy): domain Eukaryota; kingdom Metazoa; phylum Chordata; class Actinopteri; order Syngnathiformes; family Callionymidae; genus Synchiropus; species Synchiropus splendidus. The sequence goes on from NC_071337.1 coordinate 1,820,963, forward strand.
CAATCCAGAGGCGCCGGACGGATCTCATCCACCCCCAGGGCCCTACCACCGAGGAGCTTACGGACAACCTCGGTGACTTCGGCCCGGGTGATGAGAGAGTCATCCGAGTTCTCAGTCCCCGCTTCCTGAGTGGAAGACGTGACGACGGGATTGAGGAGACCCTCGAAGTATTCTTTCCACCGCCCGACATCACCAGTCGAGGTCAGCAGTCTCCCCCCCGCACTGTAAACAGCACTGGTGAGGCACTGCTTCCCCCTTCTGAGGCGACGGACGGTCTGCCAGAATTTCTTCGAGGCTGACCAATAGTCCTCCTCCATGGCCTCTTTTGTTTTGAGTTTTTGCTTCCAAGACTGCACGGGAAGCGGCACGCCTGGCCTGCCGGTACACGTCAGCTGCCTCAGGAGTCCCACAGGCCATCAAGACCCGATAGGACTCCTTCTTCAGCCTGACGGCATCCCTTACTTTCGGTGTCCACCACCGGGTTCGGGAATTGCCGCCGCGACAGGCACCGGAGACCTTGCGACCGCAACTGCGCGCAGCCGCACTGACAATGGAGGAGGAGAACATGGACCACTCAGACTCCATGTCACCTACCTCCCTCAGGATCTGGGAGAAACTCTCCCGGAGGTGGGAGTTAAAGACGCCACTGACAGTGGGTTCCGCCAGGCGTTCCCAGCAGACCCTCACAATACGTTTGGGCCTGCCCGGTCTGACCGGCTTCCTCCCCTGCCAGCGGATCGCACTCACCACCAGGTGGTGATCGGTTGACAGCTCTGCCCCTCTCTTCACCTGAGTGTCCGAGACACGAAGGTCAGATGACACGATCACGAAGTCTATCACAGACCTCCGGCCAAGGGTGTCCTGGTGCCATGAGCACTTATGGACACCTTTGTGCTCAAACATGGTGTTCGTTATGGACAAACTGTGGGTGGCACAGAAGTCCAGTAATAGAACACCGCTCAGGTTCAGCCGTTCTTCCCAATCACGCCCCTCCAAGTCTTGCTGTCATTGCCCACGTGGGCGTTGAAGTCTCCCAGTAGAACAATGGAGACCCCGGTTGGGGCACTGTCAAGTACCCCTCCCAGTGACTCCAAGAAAGCCGGGTAGTCTGCACTGCTGTTCGGCCCGTAAGCTGCGACCGCCGTGAGACACCTGTCCCCGACCCGTAGGCGTAGGGACGCGACCCTCTCGTTCACCGGGGTAAACCCCAACACGAAGCTGCAGAGCTGCGGGGCTATGAGCAAGCCTACGCCAGCCCGCCGCCTCTCCCCGCGGACAAGTGGAGGGTCCAGCCTTTCTCGAGGAGTTGGGTTCCAGAGCCCAGGCTGTGCGTGGAGGAGAGCCCGACTATATCTAGCCGGTACCTCTCAACCTCCTGCACAAGCTCAGGCTCTTTCCCCCCCAGCGAAGTGACATTCCATGTTCCAAGAGCCAGAAAATGTCCACACAAACCAGGTCGTCGGGCCCCCCAGCCTCGACTGCCACCTAGTTCTCTTTGCACCCGACCCCTATGACTCCCTCTGTGGGTGGTGGATCCGCGTTTTTATTTAAAATAAAATAAAATAAAATAAAATAAAACATAAATAAATGACACCCCTCATCTTCTGCTGCTCAGCCGCTTTGGAACTCAGCCGCCGAAGACAGGCCTGCCATCTTGGCTGACGCAAACCCGCGGCACTCTCCCAGCGTCTCGCAGATAACTGTAGCGCTGGGGGTCCGGGCTCTGCTGGGCTTGTTGCTGGAGCTGATGCAAGTCAGGAGTGAGAGGCGCTTGTTTACGGTCGCCCCGCCACCATCTCTGATGTTGAGATGAGGCGTCCTGAAGCACCGAGGCATCTAGAGGACTTGACTCGACTCATGAGTCGACTCTTCTAGAGGGTTCATTTGCGCTGTGGACAGTCAATATAAGCTTCTGCAAGCATGAACTTAAGTTCCCCAAAGCTTTCAGTGGGATTGTCATCAACAACATAAGACATAGATGGGGCCAATGCTATAATGGTGTTTGAGAAGACGTGGATACGATGGACACACACACACAGCAACATTGGATCTCAATGATTTTTGTTCAAAAATAGATTCTTTCTTCGACTGTTTCTTTGACAGAATTTCTATGTCTGTAATCCATCGTACTGACCTTGTTGGCAGAGATAAGATCACACTTTCTCCTTCTCCATGGGTCCATGACAACAGTCATCGATAATCGACACGCAGCTGCTCACTAAACGTGACAAACCGGGGAACCTCCGTTGCGTTTCCTGCCGCTTAAATCTGGAATTGAACTGCTCGATCCACTTCCTGAAGCGGTCACATGGTACGGCCAGCTGGAGGCTTCCACCGGCTTCATCTCCGTCACTGGAGCCTTTCTCGGTGCGCTGTTCATGGACTCGCTGCCAGATGACTCAAGTCAGAGCCAAGTCTTTTCCACTTGTGTCCTCCGTTCCTGCGTATATCAAACATCACTTGGTCGCGTCTGTGTGTTTTAATGTGGTGGTTTAAACTGTATTTTCCATTTTTTTGTAATGATGTGTCCCTTTTGTCCTTTGTATTGAAATTTCAATAAAGTAATTCAGAAGGAAACCGGTCACAGAACAGTCGTAAAAACTCTGCACCAGCATCAGGTCAGCGTCAGCAGGTCGCCAACACCAGTGACGAGTCACGGACTCGACAGCTGTGGTGGCACCAGCCCAGGTCCATGGGTTCTGCATCACCTCCACCTCAACAAAGACAGTTTCACCAGCATCTGAGTTCCTAGTTTCAGTGTTGAGAACAGACGCTGCAGTTTCAGCAACCGTTGATGAAAGACTTTGGTTTTGATTTATATTTCAGTGAAGGACAGTGATTGACAGTCCTGGTTTTGGCGACCTCTGATGACCTTGCTCTGAAGCCGAGGCCGGTCCTCGTGCAGCACTCTGCCACACTGTGGTGTCCGACCCGTACCTCTGTTTCAGCCTGAGGACGCACGTCCGTGACCTCCGACCCCTTCACTCACAGGCCACACACGTGAGCGTGGTGAGCTCATGGTGGGCAGCGTGGCGACGTAGAAGAAGACGCGTCCCAGTGGATGGTGACGTTTTGATTGTCATGTTTTTGCAGTCCTTTTCTTCCAGAACAGGAAAAACGAACTCCCGTTCCACTCCTCAGTGCGCACCTTAACCCCCCCCCCAGTATGAAACTCTCCCTGTTCAAGACAAGACTGGCCGGAGTTACTTCAAGTAACGACGCCATGTTCTCCGTGTCACATTGTTTGGACTCAATCATAACAAACCGAGGAGCGGCCGTGTTGGAGGCATTCCTGGCTAAACACGGGGCTGGATGAAAGTCACCGCTGCGGTGAAGGAGTGTCCGACACCACGGAAACGCTCCTGGTCACCCGTGTCACCTGAGTCGCACCCCTCACCTTTGACCCTCAAAGCCACCAGAGAAACAACCTGATCTTTTGTGGCCTGTTGTGACCTTCTGCACTTCATGTCGATGCTGGACAATCATGTTCAGCGACAGAGTCTTTCCACGTTTTTCACACTTTGATGATGATTTGGTGAAATGTTCGCCCTGGGAGTCCTTCAGTGCACGAGCGCCACTGCACGTCACCTCCACAAACAAAAACAAAACACACCGACCGCTTGTTGTCGGTTTAGAGAGGACCTGCGCGAGTCCCAGCTGAGGCCATGGAAGCGTGAAGTTTGGGTCCTGGACCTTCTCGGATCCGGCGGACCTCTGAGCGCGTCCCAGAAGTCACGTGACTCCTTCAAAACGCCTGACCTTTCCCTCGAAATCCGGACCGGAACCAGAGACGGTTCTGGATCCGGCCCAACCCGCGGATCTTGTTTTCATGAAGTCATTCTCTCGGTGTAGTTTGGGGTTGATCACGTCCCACGTCGACTGGACGGAGAGTTTCCTGGAGCTCGTGCGCGTGTGTGAGTGTGAGTGAGAGTGAGTCACACAGACAGAGAGTGTGTCAGAAGCATGTCACGTTTATTGAAGCTGATCAAGAGCACACTTTCCTCATCAGAGAGGTCAAAGGTCAGCGGTTATTTACAAGCATCGCAGCGGCTCAGACCGGAGTCTCCTCCTGCGCGTCTGACTCTGGAGACAGCTGGGACATCTCCATCTCCTCCACAGCTGCTGGGAGCTGCTCTCTCCTCCTGCCCCTCCACACCAGCCCCCCCACCACCCCCCCCACACACAGCATCAGCACCAGCACCACAGCACTGAGCAGCACGGACCTCAGCAGGAGGTGATCCTCCTCTGGCTCTCTCAGCTTCACCAGGGTCTCAGAGCTGAACACACAGTTGTCGAGGCCTCTCATCCTCACACACCAGACCTGTCCACTGTCCTGCAGAGAGACGTTCCTCATCACCAGGCTGCTGTCGGAGAGATGTACGTTGTCTGGTCGATGATGCTCATGAACATAAGAGACCTGTCCTCTGGTTCTGTTGGACCTCATGAACCAGTGAACCACATCAGTCTGACTCCAGTTCCCACAGTGGAGAGTGAGGTTCTCCCCCTCAGTGAAGAGCTGCACAGCAGGAGGCTCAGGCTCAGGACACACATAGAGGAAATAACTCTCATGACCAGCATCACTGAGGAGACAGGCGTATACACCTGTGTGGCCCAGTGTCAGAGATGGAAACATCAGAGTGGAGTTGAGACTCTGTCTCTCAGACCTCAGTGAATTCCACATCCTCCACCTGTGTGTTTGGTCCCTGCTGCCATCAGAACAGTTCAGCTCCAGACTCTCTCCCACCCAGCGCAGGATATAGTCTCGTGAGAGTTCAACAGAGAAACGACTGTGAAGGTGGCACCTGAGCTGCTGCTTCTCCAGACAGAAGTAGGAGGTGAAGTAATCAGCAGGTCTGTCAGCAGTGAGCAGGAGGGAAGCTTTGTTCTGCAGCAGCTGGAGTTGGAGCCCGTGAGGTGTTCTGTCCTCTACTGAGACTAATCCAAAGTTTGTCGAATAGGCCCACTGAACACTCTGGTTTGGTCCCACCCCGTCACAGCTCAGCTCCACTGTCTCTCCAACAGTCAGGACCACAGTCTCATGACGTATCATCTTCTGGTCGTCACACACGAGGAGCGTGGAGTTCCTGTCCAGGGTCACCCTGCCCCGAGTCCAGCACTGCTCCTGGTACTGACCCGAGTGGGAAGGATTCACAGGGCGTATCTCATAATAGGAGGCTGAAGAGTTGAACAGGAGCTGCGTCCCCTCAGTGGTCCATCTGGAGACGGAGCAGAAGTCAGCGGTGCGGTCCAGGGGGAAGCGATGTTTCCTCCCTGCTTCTTTGATGACCTGAGCCTGGATGTTGGAGCAGAGCAGCAGCAGCAGCAGCAGCAGCAGTGCAGCCATGGTGTCGTCTGTGAGACACTCTGCTGCGACGGCTGCTTCATCCTCTCTATCTCAACACCATCAGCAGGACGTGACGAGAGGAACTTCCTGTTCGCTTGATCAGGTGTGAAGAGCGGAGGCAGCACCGCAGCATCAGACCAACACACGGACTCTTTATTCACACGTCTCACATTCATGGAGGTGAAGCTGCTGACTTGCAAGTCCAGTCGCACATCTGTGCATCAAACTACACATTTGCGGACTCCAAGATTTTAACCAAAATAATGACGGCTTTTGCAATGAATGAATCACATTTTAATCTTTCTTTTATTCAGTGGTTTGAGTTGTTTGTCAGAGCTCCATGTTAGTGCATGTTTTGCATTCTTCTCACCTGTGCACTACGACTCTCACACACTGTTTCTGTTGTCACTTTGAGCTGAGAGTAAGAGGCGCACACTGTTGACCTTGTTTGAGCTGAAGGTCAGTGACGCACTTTGGATTCATTTTCACTCTTTCTTTGGCCAAACACGAAGTGCTGCGCAGTGTTTTTATTTTTTGGTGCCACTAACACTGAGGCGGTTTGTGTTGCTTGTACCCATTTTGGATCTCAGTCTGTTTGAATTGTAACATCACATTGCAAAAACAGCCCTCATGACACTGACACACACTCAGAGCTTCACTGCAAGCTGCGCTGCTGACGTGACATGAAACTGTGCAGACATGGAGGAGAAGACCTGCTGCACATGAACATGGAGTCACATTTCTGTCAGCTATCAGGGAATCTTTCAAGGACATGAAACCACCGCGCGAATCCTGCTGCCACTTTCTGCTGCGCACGTTGGCAATCTACCGTAAAGACTGGCGTCATGGCTTGAGCGCAGTGCTGTCGTCAGAGCGCGTCCTGTCTGCAGCGCTGATGGATTTGAATGAGGAGAATGAGGAGGATCCCTGGTGTGTCGCGGGCTGGAAGTGGATATTCTGCAGAGATTGACAGTGTTTCTTTCCCCAGTTGGGTGAAGTCACGTGCCTCACATGGCATCACTGGAGCTCATGTCGAGGCAGAGGCGCTCGCTGACGATAGCATCTGGTTTCTGCCGACAGGAAACCATCTCGCTGCCTGTGTTCAGTGACACATTTCCCCCCAAAACGCAACGCTGTCTCAATAAACGGCAAGTCAATCTTTCAGTCCTGATCATGAGCCGGTTATTCTGAAGTTTTCACCCTCAGAACGTCCTCACAAGTACGGTCAGACATGCTTACACACAGTCACACACCTTGGTGTCTCTGTCCTTGTGGGACCCAGGCGTCTCAGCCACTCCAGGACGTTACAGCTTGACATGAATAAATGATAGGTTCTGCACACGTTGCTGGTCTTTACAAGTGACTTATGTCACGGAAGTCACCACCGACAATCCCTTCTAAATCACAAACACGGTGAACGGAACAACCGTGGACATCAAACAACAGTTGTCCAGACTCCGCCCACAGCAGCGGCTCTGGTAGAAAAGTAAAATAAGAAAAGAAGGCGATGGAATAAAATCCACAGATTGAGTTGAATATATTCAGTTGATGACAAACATCTACTGTTTACTGTTACATTGTTGTAGGTTTCAGTGAACCGTTGGTTGTTGACATGGAACATTCAAGGTCTTTTTTCAAAACTACAAATGTCACTTTCCTTTTGGTCAGTTTACAGTCATGTATGGAGGAGGAGAGAGGAAGAGATGGAGGGAGGGAGAGGAGGAGGAAGAAGAGAGAGGTTGAGATGAGGGAAGCAGAGGAGGAGAAAGAAATGGAGGGAGAGAGGAGAGAGAGCAGGAGGACAGAGGAAGAGATGAGGAAGGGAGAGGAGGAGGAGGAAGAAGAGAGAGGGAGGGAGAGAAGGAGGAGAGAGGAGGGAGAGATGGAGGAGTGAGGTGAGAGGAGGGAGAGATGGAGGGAGGCAGATGAGGGAGAGGTGAGGGAGAGGAGGAGGAGGGAGTGGAGGAGTAGAAGAGAGGAAGAGATGGTACGAAGGAGTGGAGGAGAGAGGAAGGAGAGATGGAGGGAGGCAGAGGTGAGGGAGAGGAGGAGGAGGAAGAGAGGGAGGGAGGGAGTGGAGGAAAGAGAGGATAGAGGAAGAGATGGGGAGGGAGAGGAGGAGGAGGAAGAAGAGAGAGGGAGGGAGAGAAGGAGGAGTGAGGAGAGAGGAGGGAGAGAAGGAGGAGTGAGGCGAGAGGAGGGAGAGATGGAGGGAGGGAGTGGAGGACAGAGAGGATAGAGGAAGAGATGGGTAGGGAGAGGAGGAGTAGGAGAGAGGAAGAGATGGAGGGAGGGAGTGGAGGTGAGAGGAAGGCATGGTGAGGGGAGATGGAGGGAGGAAGATGAGGAGGACTGAGGAGAGAGAAGGAAGAAATGGAGGGAGAGAGGAGAGAGAGCAGGAGGACAGAGGAAGAGATGAGGAAGGGAGAGGAGGAGGAGGAAGAAGAGAGAGGGAGGGAGAGAAGGAGGAGTGAGGAGAGAGGAGGGAGAGATGAAGGAGTGAGGAGAGAGGAGGGAGAGATGGAGGGAGGCAGATGAGGGAGAGGTGAGGGAGAGGAGGAGGAGGGAGTGGAGGAGTAGAAGAGAGGAAGAGATGGTACGAAGGAGTGGAGGAGAGAGGAAGGAGAGATGGAGGGAGGCAGAGGTGAGGGAGAGGAGGAGGAGGAAGAAGAGAGAGGGAGGGAGAGAAGGAGGAGTGAGGAGAGAGGAGGGAGAGATGGAGGGAGGGAGTGGAGGAGTAGAAGAGAGGAAGAGATGGTAGGAAGGAGTGGAGGAGAGAGGAAGGGATGGTGAGGGGGAGATTGAGGAAGGAAGATGAGGAGGAGAGAGGAGAGAGGAGTAAGCAACTGTCCCTCTCTGGCATCCGCGCAGTGATGAGGGCGAGCAAGTGAACACAACAGGAAGTCAGATAAGATGATGACACATCCATTACTCATTGAGAGAAACACTCACGATATGATACATGCAACAAAAATACACATGAAAAACAAAATCAATCAGGCCTATGACAATAAAAGAATCCGTTGGGCACGAGACTCGATGGTTTAAAGGAACAGCAAGTGCGCCATGTTCTCCTCCACGCAGGTGAAAACCGGACATGACGTCGCGCAGCTTCGTCACATGAATGTAGCACAAATCCATCATGAAGCGCATCCTTCATATGAACATGTGAGTGTGTAGCAGCAGGACTTGGCCCGGGTGCATCTGCTTCACCTGTCCCACACCTGACCAGGCTTCATGGCCGTGCACAGACCTCTGCAGTGGCTCTCTCCTGCTCTCTCAGGGAGGCTGGTGAAGGAACCAATAGGTGGCAGCAGTTAGTTGTTACAGCCTGACCTGAGCAGGAATGGATGCAGCTGTAGAGGTCCTGGTTACCTCATGTAACCGCAGTTCTATGAATGTGTGCGGAGCCCTCTAACGGCCTGAGACTTCTGCCCAGGAAGGCAGCGCCTAGAGTGTATGACACCCCTCATCTTCCGCTGCTCAGCCTCTTTGGAGCTCAGCCGCCGAAGACAGGCCTGCTGGCCAGCCACGTACAGGGCTCCGCACATATTCGTAGAACTGATCTACGGTGTCAGGATGCAGGAGATCCAGCAGAGCCTGGGCAGGACGCTGCAGCTCGGAGTGACGCCATCTTGGCTGACGCAAACCCGCGGCGCTCTCCCAGCGTCTCGCAGATAACTGTAGCGCTGGGGGTCCGGGCTCCGCTGGGCTTGTTGCTGGAGCTGATGCAAGTCAGGAGTGAGAGGCGCTTGTTTACGGTCGCCCCGCCACCATCTCTGATGTTGAGATGAGGCGTCCTGAAGCACCGAGGCATCTAGAGGACTTGACTCGACTCATGAGTCGACTCTTCTAGAGGGTTCATTTGCGCTGTGGACAGTAAATATAAGCTTCTGCAAGCATGAACTTAAGTTCCCCAAAGCTTTCAGTGGGATTGTCATCAACAACATAAGACATAGATGGGGCCAATGCTATAATGGTGTTTGAGAAGACGTGGATACGATGGACACACACACACAGCAACATTGGATCTCAATGATTTTTGTTCAAAAATAGATTCTTTCTTCAACTGTTTCTTTGACAGAATTTCTATGTCTGTAGTCCATCCTACTGACCTTGTTGGCAGAGATAAGATCACACTTTCTCCTTCTCCATGGGTCCATGACAACAGTCATCGATAATCGACATGCAGCTGCTCACTAAACGTGACAAACCGGGGAACCTCCGTTGTGTTTCCTGCCGCTTAAATCTGGAATTGAACTGCTCGATCCACTTCCTGAAGCGGTCACATGGTACGGCCAGCTGGAGGCTTCCACCGGCTTCATCTCCGTCACTGGAGCCATCCACCTCAACAAAGACAGTTTCACCAGAATCTGAGTTCCTAGTTTCAGTGTTGAGAACAGACGCTGCAGTTTCAGCAACCGTTGATGAAAAACTTTTTTTTTTTGTTTTGATTTATATTTCAGTGAAGGACAGTGATTGACAGTCCTGGTTTTGGCGACCTCTGATGACCTTGCTCTGAAGCCGAGGCCGGTCCTCGTGCAGCACTCTGCCACACTGTGGTGTCCGACCCGTACCTCTGTTTCAGCCTGAGGACGCACGTCCGTGACCTCCGACCCCTTCACTCACAGGCCACGCACGTGAGCGTGGTGAGCTCCTGGCGGGCAGCGTGGCGACGTAGAAGAAGACGCGTCCCAGTGGATGGTGACGTTTTGATTGTCATGTTTTATATTGTCATTTTCCGTTCTCGCGTGCTTCATTCATGCGGTGATGTTGTACAGGGACACCTGTGTTCAACTCACGTAGTCAGTAGGGGGCACTATGAGGCTTGTGTGGAATGTGACGGTGTATGTGTGTGCACGTGACTCCGAAGCCTGAAGCGCCTGCTCCGAGGACACGTGGAAGGTGTTGGACCAAGTTGGTCTTGTAGCGACACAGGTGTCAGGATTAGGAAAGCGACCAGTGCTTTTCTTCCAGAACAGAAAAAACGAACTCCCGTTCCACTCCTTAATGCGCACCTTAACCACGCCCCCCCAGTGTGGTGCGTTCCCGAACAGTAGGAAACACAAGCTTCCGGCCGTGACAGTATTGTAGCGTTGTCAATGAAGCAGGCAGCACAAGCAGCGTGACAATTGTCTATTGTAGCTCAAACCAGTGAACAGAGTGAGAGTCATGCTTTCAGTCATGGTCTGAACATTTGACATTACTGTAACCCTAAATTACCATTCAAATTACCCAACTACTACAAGACCTTTCTCTTGCTTGACCTACATGAAATCACTAACACGTACACAACAGTTCACAGCCCAGAGTCCTTTGCCACACTGTTCACTCAGGTCGCCACAGTGTGAGGGCGCGTTCACACGACGGGTTTTGTCTCGAGACAAAGCTCTTTTGGCTCAGAAGTTGAACACAAGCGGGTCAGGTTTCTATCGAATTATCGAATGCGGGGACCTTATTTTGGAGACGATAACAAATGTGTCAGTGTCCGTTAGTCGTTTTATTGCGTTTATCACGGAAAAGTGTAGATATATCCAGCAAAACGTTTTTGCTCCGACATTAGCTGTTCGCGGCTAACGTCAGTGGCTAACGTCCACTCGCATTTATCAGACAGAAAAATAGTCGATTCGCTGTCATTGGCAGTGTTTATGGTCCACCTGGTTTGAACGAGTGTAACATGTTATATCTCATGTTCTATCTGCAGCTGCTGCCGGTGAGTCCTCTGATCTGCAGAGCTGCTCGGTGCTGCTGAGAGACACGACCAGCGCCACATTCTGGAACTGACTGAAGAAGAATAGTCTCTAACTCTGACGTCTGTGTCCACAGTCAACTGGAAATAAACGTGTGAACGGACGTTTTGATGCTCGCGCTGTGATCGCTGTTTGTCTGCTGCTTATTGAAACACACAACGGTCACCATGTAATAAAGCCAGAGGAAAAACGCTGCTCCTTCCTCTTTATTTTTCTACAGCGCTGTCAACAGCAGACATGAGGTTGTTCTGCATGTGTTCACGGAGGAATCACCTAAGAAACATCACAACGACGTCCATTGCTCGCGGAGGACCCTGATGACGTCGTATCTCACTGATTTATGTCTCATAACTAAATGGACAGTAAATGATAGAACCTTCCCCTTTACTTCAGTCTCAAACGTGCAGTCAAACTATTTCATTTCATCAAACTACAGTTTTATCATCTGGCTCCGTCGCTCTTGCAGCTGGATCCTGCCTCTCCTCACTGGCTGCATGACGGAGCTCCGTCTCTGATGTCGAATGCCTTTGCAAGTATGAGCTGGAGAGTGTTGTGTATATGACTTTCTGTGATTACATTTTCCGCTGTTTCGTCACGGTCTCTGCTCATAAACAAAGGTGCCATGGGGGGGCGGGACCAGAGACCCAGCGTCACGACAGCCTGCAATTACACTCATTTACCTGTGGCGCCGCCAAAAGCAAATATTTTCAATCCTGCCTCCAGCTGCTTTAAACTCTCTCTGTTCAAGACAAGACTGGCCGGAGTTACTTCAAGTAACGACGCTGTGTTCTCCGTGTCACATTGTTTGGACTCAATCATAACAAACCGAGGAGCGGCCGTGTTGGAGGCATTCCTGGCTAAACACGGGGCTGGATGGAAGTCACCGCTGCTGTGAAGGAGTGTCCGACACCACGGAAACGCTCCTGGTCACCCGTGTCACCTGAGTCGCACCCCTCACCTTTGACCCTCAAAGCCACCAGAGAAACAACCTGATCTTTTGTGGCCTGTTGTGACCTTCCGCACTTCATGCGCGAGTCCCAGGTGAGGCCATGGAAGCGTGAAGTTTGGGTCCCGGACCTTCTCAGATCCAACGGACCTCTGAGCGCGTCCCAGACGTCACAGGACTCCTTCAAAACGCCTGACCTTTCCTTCGAAATCCGGACCAGAACCAGAGACGGTTCTGGATCCAGCCCAACCCGCGGATCTTGTTTTCATGAAGTCATTCTCTCGGTGTAGTTTGGGGTTGATCACGTCCCACGTCGACTAGACGGAGAGTTTCCTGGAGCTCGTGCGCGTGTGTGTGAGTGAGTGAGTCACACAGACAGAGGTTGTGTCATAAGCATGTCACGTTTATTGAAGCTGATCAAGAGCACACTTTCCTCATCAGAGAGGTCAAAGGTCAGCGGTTATTTACAAGCATCGCGGCGGCTCAGACCAGAGTCTCCTCCTGCGCGTCTGACTCTGGAGACAGCTGGGACATCTCCATCTCCTCCACAGCTGCTGGGAGCTGCTCTCTCTTCCTGCCCCTCCACACCAGCACCCCCACCACCCCCCCACACACAGCATCAGCACCAGCACCACAGCACTGAGCAGCACGGACCTCAGCAGGAGGTGATCCTCCTCTGGCTCTCTCAGCTTCAGCAGGGTCTCAGACATGAACACACAGAGAAGGTCTCTCCTAACCACACACCAGACCTGTCCACTGTCCTGCAGAGAGACGTTCCTCATCACCAGGCTGCTGTCGGAGAGATGCACGTTGTCTGGTCGATGACGCTCATGAACATAAGAGACCTGTCCTCTGGTTCTGTTGGACCTCATGAACCAGTGAACCCCACCAGTCTGATTCCAGTTCCCACAGTGGAGAGTGAGCTCCTCCCCCTCAGTGAAGAGCTGCACAGCAGGAGGTTCAGGCTCAGGACACACGTAGAGGAAATAACTCTCACGACCAGCATCACTGAGGTAACAGGTGTATACACCTGAGTGGCCCAGTGTCAGAGATGGAAACATCAGAGTGGAGTTGAGACTCTCTTTCTCAGACCACAGTGAATTCCCCATCATCCAGCTGTGTGTTTGGTCCCTGCTGCCGTCAGAACAGTTCAGCTCCAGACTCTGTCTGTGATGACCTGAGCCTGGATGTTGGAGCAGAGCAGCAGCAGCAGCAGCAGTGCAGCCATGGTGTCGTCTGTGAGACACTCTGCTGCGACGGCTGCTTCATCCTCTCGATCTCAACACCATCAGCAGGACGTCACAAGAGGAACACTTCCTGTTCGCTTGATCAGGTGTGAAGAGCGGAGGCAGCACCGCAGCATCAGACCAACACACGGACTCTTTATTCACATGTCTCACATTCATGGAGGTGAAGCTGCTGACTTGCAAGTCCAGTCGCACATCTGTGCATCAAACTACACATTTGCAGACTCCAAGATTTTAACCAAAATAATGACGGCTTTTGCAATGAATGAATCACATTTTAATCTTTCTTTTATTCAGTGGTTTGAGTTGTTTGTCAGAGCTCCATGTTAGTGCATGTTTTGCATTCTTCTCACCTGTGCACTACGACTCTCACACACTGTTTCTGTTGTCACTTTGAGCTGAGAGTAAGAGGCGCACACTGTTGACCTTGTTTGAGCTGAAGGTCAGTGACGCACTTTGGATTCATTTTCACTCTTTCTTTGGCCAAACAAGAAGTGCTGCGCATTGTTTTTATTTTTTGGTGCCACTAACACTGAGGCGGTTTGTGTTGCTTGTACCCATTTTGGATCTCAGTCTATGTCTGAATTGTAACATCACATTGCAAAAACAGCCCTCATGACACTGACACACACTCAGAGCTTCACTGCAAGCTGCGCTGCTGACGTGACATGAAACTGTGCAGACATGGAGGAGAAGACCTGCTGCACATGAACATGGAGTCACATTTCTGTCAGCTATTGTAGCGACCTGGAGATTTGAAGTATTTTCTTTTGATCTAGTTTTGTTTTGTCTTGCTGTGGTGTCTCGGGTATGGTGTTGGGGTGATGTATTTCTGTTTGTCGAGTGTGGATGACGTCATCAAAGGGGCGAGAAGAGGCGCGCGAGCGGTGTGGTGTATACATGTGGTTGAACCTGACTTTGTGCCTCACTCTGTCCAACGGAAAGAAATAAAACACAGAACCGGGATGAATAAAGTTGCCGAAACTGGATTAAGACTCGTGTTTCGAGGGGGCAACATAAAATTGGTGTTTCCGCCCGGTCCCACTCTGATTGGATTTCCGGATGGTCGAGGATTGTGCTGCTATCGGTCGAAGACACACGTCAGCGAAGCCACGTAAGTCATCCGTAAACCATACACAATCAACAGTCAGAGAGTGTAAAACGTGTCCATGATGTCTGAGGCCCGTCAAATATCACCGGCGTGGGAATGTATTCTTGAAGAAATAGAAGAAAAGTTACCGACACTGTCGGCGTTGCAGCTGAATGACGTATGTGATGCACTCGGTCTGATCGTGGATGAGGGTGACAAGGACAAACCTCGCAAGTTAAGGAGACAAGTCATTCAGAAACTAGAAGGGGATGATGTCATGTCACTTGAAGACGGAGGAATGTCTCTTTTGCTGGAACTTAATGATCGAATCGATGTGTTAAAGAGCGAAAGGAGTCAAGGCTCTACGTCGAAACAATCGGCATCCGAGCACCCCCAAGTGGTTGAGAGTGGTACTACAACGAGAGGCGTTCGAGACGAAAAGGAAGTAAATGACACAAATAAAAGGGAATTTTCAAATATCCCCCCTCAAAATACTTTGGTCCACCATTTGTACAGAAGAGAGCTAAAAATAATTGGACAAATTGGAGAACCTCATCAGAAAGACAAACTAGGATATGCAAGTTTGGAAAGGCAAATCCAAAAAGCAATCAAGAAGGGATATGATGAAGGAGAAGTCATTGATGCTGTCATTCAAGCAATTGTCCCTGCACTGAAATTAAGAAGTTACCTGGAAAGTCGTGCTGACCTGACACTACAGGCTCTCAGACAAATATTAAGAACACATTATATTGAGAAGGATGCCACAGAGTTGTATCACTCCCTCACGCGAGCAGGCCAAGAACAAAGAGAAACGCCGATACAATTTCTTGTCAGAGCCATGGACTTAAGACAGCAAGTGTTGTTTGCATCAGAGAGAGTTGATTCTGGATTGAAATACAGCTCAGAACTAATACAAAATCAGTTTCTACAAACAATCTTGACCGGTCTTCAGGATGATTCGATTCGAGCAGACATGAAAGCCTACTTGCAGGATGCCAACGTAAAAGACGAACTTCTTTTGGAGAAAATGACAGCTGCCTATAGCTTGGAGGTGGAAAGAAAGAACAAGTTGACTAGGGCTGGGTATCGATTCTAATTTCAAGAATCGATTCGATTCCGATTCTCATGACTTAGAATCGATTATCACGATTCGATCCGATCCGATCTCGATTCAGGTTAGTATTTAAACCATTTTCTGAACTGTTGGCATGATCACATGACAAGTTACACAACGTATTAATACTAGTATCATATTGACATTCAACAGGAAAAGAATGAAGGATTGATAGTAAATGATAATAAAGATCCAGATGTGACTGCTCATGGGACTGGTGCATTATTAGAAATATGACATGAAAAATTCACCCAAAAGATGCTGCTGTTTAATACTAATGTATTTTTATTTTATTACCAAAATGAAAAAAAAAATATATTCTCAGCCACTGAAAATGTAAACAGAGTGCTGGTTACTGACTTCACAGCAACCTGACGGTCATTGCTCAGTATGTGAACAGTTCTATGTGGTCTGTAGTACGTGTGAGAAGAGGTCCCACTCCTCATCAATATAGTGAGTTGTCAGATTCGTGTAAGATTGCGCAGATGTCCACGCATCACTTGTAATGCCCACCCTGACTGCTGACTGAAGCTTACTCTTCACGTTTTCTTTGACTGACTGGTGCATGTTTGGGATAACAGACGTTTGCGAGACACCGTAACATAGTGAGCCTCTGTTACTTTCATTAGCCGCCTGAAGCACTCGTTTCCAACGACGGAAGACGGGCGCATATCTTTGCAAATGAAGCCCGCGATCGCTTCAGTTATTTTGACAGAGCGTGCAGAATTACCCGCTAGTGGTAAAGTTCGCTCGAGTTTCATTTGTTGTGGCCCGGTGGATGGCTTGGACAGGAGCGCTGGGTGATGTCGCGTCACGTGACTCGTGAGGTGGGTCATATTTCCGCAATACTGCAACACTTCCAGTACCTCCATTAGGCATAACATGCTAATTGCTATGCTTTTGTCGAGCGCATTTTTGGTTTGGTCGCGTCTGAACGTTGCTCGTGTTGCCACTGTGAGGAGGCATGTTGTTTTGACTTTGGTGTCCAAGGTGTGCGCATGCGCACTTCACCCGGGGAATATGTTAAAACGTAAATTAATTAATCCGATCTTTGGACCTACGAATCGATCTTATGGAATTGATGTACGAATCGATTCAGAATCGGAAAATCGATTTTTTAAACACAGCACTAAATAATAATAATAATAATCACAATAAATGTTTGACTAAATTAAAAATATATATATATATGATAAAATAACATTTAAACAGTCTTTATTTCCCCCTTCTCAGTCTCAATGTCATTAAGTAAATTATTAAATTATTATGTTATTTATTTTTCACCTTTTTATAGTCTGCTTTTTTCTGAGTCCGATTTTTATTATTATTATTATTATTATTAATAATAATAATAATTCTTCTTATTATTAACAACAACAATAATAATTATGAGTGAGTGAGTACAATAATAAATACTACTATTACTACTACTACTAATAATAATAATATTAATAATAATAATAATAATAGTAATAATGTGTTTTTATTGTGGCGATTTTTTTATCAACCATTTCCATTTTTACATTAAATGTATCCAATGATATCTGAACAGTGAATTCAAATTGCTTAACATCATCAAACTTTGTTTTACTCCAGATTTATCCTTTTTTTGTTGTTGTATTTTCAAGGTTTTTTTTTTTTATTCAGGAGTTGTGGTAAGTGAAAATAAAGCTCGAGACTGAGATCAGAGCATCAGTTTTATGTTCCACATGTTTGGCCAGACAGTGTAGGTTCGACACTGAAGGTGCAGCAGGTGAGATGGTTTTGGCCTCACTGACCTCCATGATGCATCACCTGGACACGGCTTCAACCTGGTTCTGACCCGGTCTGTCACTAGAGCTGTGGGAACACAGGAAGATGTTCCATACTCAGGACTGTTTTTGCTCCTGCGGGGAACAAAAATGAGCTTCTCTTGATGAAACCCTCTGGAGTCGGCCCGGGTCTGGACCCTCAGTGTTCTGGTCCGATGGCAGCCTTGGTCTCCAACTGAGCAGAGAAAGGCGCCGCAGCAGGACGCGAAGCTCCTGACAGGTTCCTTCAGCCACTTCACACGTGGCTGTGAGGGACGTGGGTCAGTAACTCTGTTCTTCAGCCTCCAGGACGGACGGAGAGCGACTTCGCTGCAGTGGAGGCCACTGGCTTCAGAGGGCAGCAGATGATGGACCTCACCGTGGTCCACAGCTGGAGCAGAGAGGGCGCTCCAGAGGAAGGTGGGCAGCTGGGATCCAGAGGCGAGAAGCTACTTGGAGGTCCATCCTGAGAAGGAGAGGAAGAGGAGGGCAGCTCCAGAGCAGGAGGAGAGGCAGAGGAGGCTGGTGGCTGGACTTCACCTGCAGGACCTGTCAGCACCCGGGAGAGTGATGGCCACGCCCCTCCCTGGAGGCTCGACCTCTCGCTCTGCCAAGGTCACTCCACCAGTCACCGAATTAAAGCCCATTGAAGATCTGCTTCCAGAGCTGCTCCTCAGGCCGGAGCACCTGGAAGACCCGGGAGTGGAGAAGTGGACGGGACACGCCCCCTGGACCACAGCCGCACCTCAGACCTCTGAAACTGTGGCTCAACCTGAGGCTGAGGAGCCAACGGCAGCCCAGCGCTCCAACCACTCGGTCGGTCGACCTTCCTCAGCCGGAGCAGAAGACGGGAGTCAGAGGCAGAAGGTCCAGGTCAGCAGGCCCCAGACGGACCACAGCATCCAGCGGACCACAGAGGCCCCTTTCCCCTTCTTCTCAGACGACGACTGCCCCCCCGACTGCTCCTGCTACGGACGGTAATACGGGATGTTGCTCCTGCACCTCACTCTGCTCACATGAACCCTCCGTCCTGGATCCACCAGGGTAGAAAAGAACTCCATGATCTCACGGTGTGTGAGCCACAAACTGCTGAAATTCCCACCGCTGTCTCAGACACTGAAAGCACCATCACTCACGTTTCATCCTTGACGCTGAATGATTTAAGGTTTTTTTTCTTCAGATTCATTTTTTTTGTGCTGGTAACTTAAAGTAAGATTAGTAAAGTAAGAAAATCTTAGTTTTAGTTTTGATTTTTTTTTTTTTTTACATACTTTTTTCAATGTTTTTTCAGATGTTAAACTTTTTTACATTTACATATTTATTTACATTTAAATATTAATTTATTTTCAGATTTAAAGTTTCTTTGAAAATAAACTTGTAAATAAAACTAAAACCTGTAGCTCTCTTTTTGTTTACTATTTTGTAAAATTCAAAACTGTTTATAAATTCACAAGTCCTTCAGTTTCAAAACTTTTTTGTGAGTGGAAAGGTTTTATTTGTTTATTTTCAATTAAAAAAAACCATTGGATTGAAGACTTTTTCTCCGAATATTAAACTGAAACCTTTTTTTCAGATTGAAATGTTTTTTATTTTCAATTAAAACTCAAGTATAATCTTTTTTTTTCATATTCAAACTTCCTTTCTCTTTCTATGATATAGTTTCAATTTTAAAACTGTTTTAATATTCAAAACTCTTTTTTCTGGCTTCAACATATTTTTGCCAGTTTCAAACTTTTATTTTATTTTTTTAATGAGAAACTCTTTTTCAGTTGAAAAACTTGTTTTTTTATTTATCTTATTTCATTCATGACTGTTTCCGGAGGCAAAGCTTTGTGACCCTGGTGTGGCTCTGTACATCCCGCTCCACAGTCCTAGCAGGTCCCCAATGTCTCCCTCTGCTGTTCCTGTTCCCAGTGTGGTCCAGTGCTGTGGTCCAGATGAGTGGAGCAGGCCCCGACGGCATCCCGTCCAACTCCCGCTACATCCTCCTGATGAACAACCACATCCAGGGCATCCAGCTGGACCTCCTGAAGCACCTCTCCTCTCTGGAGTTCCTGCTGCTCACCAACAACCGCCTGACCGACGGTGCCATCGCAGGCGCCTTTGACGGCGCCCCCGCTCTCAAGCGCCTCTTCCTGGACGGGAACCTCCTGGCCAGCATCCCGGCAGGTCTCCCGGTCTGGAGGAGCTGCGTCTGGAGGGTAACCAGCTGAGGGCCGTGTCAGAAGGAACAGGATGGTGAAGGTGGCGCCGGGCGCCTTCAGGTCTCTCTCCGCCCTGCATCAGCTGGAGCTGTGCCACAACCGCCTGCGGCAGGTTCCTCGGCAGCTGCCTCCCGGCCTGCGCTCACTGGCGCTCACCCACAACCAGATCCACAGCGTGTCCCCCGACGCCTTCTGCTGGGGCCAGGTGGCTCTGAGCGGCCTGCTCCAGGTCCGGCTGGAGCACAACCTCAGCCACATGGGCCGGCTGGACTCCCGGGCCTTCAGGTGCTTGAGGGGCCCGCAGATCCTGCGCTTCTACTGAACTCTGGACCACAGAGCCGGGATGGGCGCCCCCTGCTGAGCTCTGAGAATGAAGTTCTGCCAGGTCCCTGTGACAGGTTCACATGTGATTTGACTGACTTTCTCTGCTTTTCTTGAAACATTGATGTGGCCCTTCACATATTTATGCATTTTCATGTGACTCAAACACGTCTGGACACAGTATCTGCTGTTTGTTTACAACTGTCACATGAGAGTATGAAGAGGATTGAAGTCAAAGCTTTTGTCTCACAAATGTTTCTTCCATGTCAATAAAATAACTGCAACAAAAGACAAATGCTGGTTTGATCATGACTGAAAAAAAAAGATTATATTTAGACATAAAAATACAGGAAACCTTATTCAATAAAAAAAACATTTTTTTCTCTCCATTTGAAACTTCTTTTCTGTTTTCCTTTGTCTATATTTTTTAGATTTAAAAACTAAAATCCATGACTCATTCAATTCCACTTCACATTTTTCCGCTTTCAAAACATTATTATTATGCATTTATTTCCAATTTCAACCACTAGGACTCAAAGCCTTTTCAGACTCAGAACTCTTGACCCTGTTGTACCTCCATCCATCAGGCCGGTGAGCCGAACGTCTTCAGTATATTTGACTTTCTTGACGTAACAACAGGAGACACTCCCGCCTTTGATTGCTCGTCTATTCCTTCATTGCTTTTATTCAAACCAAATTTTTGTGCCGGATGAGTCGAGTCAAGTCACAATATTCAGTTCCAGCCAAAAGAGGGCGCTCAACAACCACTCCGTGTGAATGAACAAAAATACCCGGAATATTGATGATGATTATTATTATTATTATTATTATTATTATAGCAACGAACAAAGCACAAATAGACTTTCTAGTGTAATGTACAAAATCCATAGTCAGCCACATAGCTTGAAATGGAATTAAGTGAAACCAAATAGAATTCACCAATGCACGAGAGGGGAGGGGGACAGGGATGGACACATTCAAATGAACCTGTTCAGGCATCTGCCAACTGCTTTTATTGCTACAGCTGATTTCCGAGAGCCGAGAAAAGAATAACTGTGGTGACGTAAAACACAGCTGAAACATGGAAGAAATGTATCGCCAACATTTGCCATTTTAAAACAACATGACATCAAAGACATTTAAAGCATAAAAACGTGAATTATTCACCCACTTCACTTCAACAGTTCAAGATTCAGATTGGGGGAAACATAACCCAATAATAACTAATAACACGCTTATTTACTGTTATTACGGGGTAATTATGCTGTTGTTTCGAGTGACCTCTCGCTGACTCTCCCAAGGTCAAATCCAGTCAGTCTTCGCAGGACACTAGCCAATGCTCTGTAATGATGATGTACAGGTCAGTACGCTGCGAACGGACATAAGGAGCTGAATCAGGCTGATAAATGTTCCCTGTCAAGAACCTTTATTAGACCTTTATTATTGTGTGTCCTGCCGGTTGTCGGGATTTTTTTACTTTCTTCTGCACATTGACGACGGTGACTCCTCCCCTCACCTTCACCTTCTTCTGCCACTTATCCGGGGTCGGGTCGTGGAGGCAGCATTCAGAGCAGGGAAGCCCAAACTTCCCGGTCCACACAAACCTCCTCCAGCTCCTCCCGGGGGATCCCGAGGTGTTCCCAGGCCAGAGCGGAGACATCATCTCTCCAGCCAGTCCTGGGTCTTCCCCGGGGTCTGCTCCCGGTAGGACATGCCCGGAACACCTCCCCAGGGAGGCGTCCAGGGGGCATCCGGATCAGATGCCCGAGCCACCTCAGCTGGTTCCTCTGGATGTGGAGGAGCAGCGGCTCCACCCCGAGCTCCTCCCGGATGACCCAACTCTCTAAGGGTGACGCCCAGCCACCCTGCGGAGGAAACTCATCTCAGCCGCTTGTATCCGCGATCTCATCCTTTCGGTCATGACCCAAAGCTGGTGACCATAGGTGAGAGTGGGGACGTAGATCCATTGGTAAATCGAGAGCTTCGTCTTGTGACTCAGCTCCCTCTTCATCACGACGGTCCGATACAGCGACCGCATCACTGCTGCTGCTGCACCAACCTGTTTATCAATCTCACGCTCCCTTTTCCCTCACTCGAGAACAAGACCCCGAGATACTTAAACTCCGCCACTTGAGGCAAGAACTCTCCACCGACCCAGAGAGAGCAAACCACCTTATTCCGGTCGAGAACCATGGCCTCAGACTTGGAGGTGCTGATCCTCACGCCGGCCGCTTCACACTCGACTGCAGCGACTTGAAAGCCGCCCAGATCAAATGACTAACAAGATCAGCTGCGAGCCAGGATACAAGCCAAAGAAGAAGAAGAAGTGTTTTCAGAAGTGTTTTTATTGGGGAGGAGGCTTCCACAGGCTGAGTCAGCCCCGTCTTCTCAGCGGGTCAGCTGACCTTAAGTGTACCACCGGTGAAAGCCAGACCATTCAAAGCTTCAGAAACAAATCCAAACCAAGTCCCAGAGTCACGTGACCTCGCTCAGAATCACACACGGACGCCCATTCACCTGAGGGAGCAGCACCTGTCTTCAGAGGATGGAGCCGTAATGTCATGGAGAGCGTCTCCACCAAGTCGGTCGTGGCTTCTCCTCCGCCCCGCCTGACCAGCCAAGGCTACACATGACAGCAGCAAGCGTGTAGAGTCACGGTGCCTTTCATGAACAGGCCGTAACAAGGTGGAGACAGAGACACACTGTGGACTCACACTGCTGTAACCCGCTGGGATCAAGCTACAGTCGCAGTGAGGAGACCAGACGAGCTGTTGTCGCCATGTGAGGCCTGATATTTCGGCTTCAGCAGTTTTGATTGTCATGTTTTATATTGTTATTTTCCGTTCTCGCGTGCTTCATTCATGCGCGTGACTCCGAAGCCTGAAGCGCCTGCTCCGAGGACACGTGGAAGGTGTTGGACCAAGTTGCTCTTGTAGTGACACAGGGGTCAGGATTAGGAAAGCGAGCAGTCCTTTTCTTCCAGAACAGGAAAAACGAACTCCCGTTCCACTCCTCAATGCGCACCTTAACCACGCCCCCCCCCCCCAGTGTGGTGCGTTCCCGAACAGTAGCAAACACAAGCTTCCAGCCGTGACAGTATTGTAGCGTTGTCAATGAAGCAAGCAGCACAAGCAGCGTGACAACTGTCTATTGAAGCTCAAACCAGTAAACAGAGTGAGAGTCATGCTTTCGCCACAGTGTGAGGGCGCGTTCACACGACGGGTTTTGTCTCGAGACAAAGCTTTTGGCTCAGAAGTTGAACACAAGCGGGTCAGGTTTCTATCGAATTATCGAATGCGGGGACCTTATTTTGGAGACGATAACAAATGTGTCAGTGTCCGTTAGTCGTTTTATTGCGTTTATCTCCGACATTAGCTGCTCGCGGCTAACGTCAGTGGCTAACGTCCACTCGCATTTGTCAGACAGAAAAATAGTCGATTCGCTGTCATTGGCAGTGTTTATGGTCCACCTGGTTTGAACGAGTGTAACATGTTATATCTCATGTTCTATCTGCAGCTGCTGCCGGTGAGTCCTCTGATCTGCAGAGCTGCTCAGTGCTGCTGAGAGACACGACCACACCACATGTCATCGTCCCTGACGGTTGTTCTGGAACTGACTGAAGAAGAATAGTCTCTAACTCTGACGTCTGTGTCCACAGTCAACTGGAAATAAATGTGTGAACGGACGTTTTGATGCTCGCGCTGTGATCGCTGTTTGTCTGCTGCTTATTGAAACACACGACGGTCACCATGTAATAAAGCCAGAGGAAAAACGCTGCTCCTTCCTCTTAATTTTTCTACAGCTCTGTCAACAACAGACATGAGGTTGTTCTGCATGTGTTCACGGAAGAATCACCTAAGAAACATCACAACGACGTCCATTGCTCGCGGAGGACCCTGATGACGTTGTAGCTCACTGATTTATGTCTCATAACTAAATGGACAGTAAATGTTAGAACCTTCCCCTTTACTTCAGTCTCAAACGTGCAGTCAAACTATTTCATTTCATCAAACTACAGTTTTATCATCTGGCTCCGTCGCTCTTGCAGCTGGATCCTGCCTCTCCTCACTGGCTGCATGACGGAGCTCCGTCTCTGATGTCGAATGCCTTTGCAAGTATGAGCTGGAGAGTGTTGTGTATATGACTTTCTGTGATTACATTTTTCACTGTTTCGTCACGGTCTCTGCTCATAAACAAAGGTGCCATGGGGGGCGGGACCAGAGACCCAGCGTTACGACAGCCTGCAATTACACTCATTTACCTGTGGCGCCGCCAAAAGCAAATATTTTCAATCCTGCCTCCAGCTGCTTTAAACTCTCTCTGTTCAAGACAAGACTGGCCGGAGTTACTTCAAGTAACGACGCCATGTTCTCCGTGTCACATTGTTTGGACTCAATCATAACAAACCGAGGAGCGGCCGTGTTGGAGGCATTCCTGGCTAAACACGGGGCTGGATGAAAGTCACCGCTGCGGTGAAGGAGTGTCCGACACCACGGAAACGCTCCTGGTCACCCGTGTCACCTGAGTCGCACCCCTCACCTTTGACCCTCAAAGCCACCAGAGAAACAACCTGATCTTTTGTGGCCTGTTGTGACCTTCCGCACTTCATGTCGATGCTGGACAATCATGTTCAGCGACAGAGTCTTTCCACGTTTTTCACACTTTGATGATGATTTGGTGAAATGTTCGTCCCGGGAGTCCTTCAGTGCACGAGCGCCACTGCACGTCACCTCCACAAACAAAAACAAAACACACCGACCGCTTGTTGTCGGTTTAGAGAGGACCTGCGCGAGTCCCAGCTGAGGCCATGGAAGCGTGAAGTTTGGGTCCCGGACCTTCTCAGATCCAACGGACCTCTGAGCACGTCCCAGAAGTCACGTGACTCCTTCAAAACGCCTGACCTTTCCTTCAAAATCCGGACCAGAACCAGAGACGGTTCTGGATCCGGCCCAACCCACGGATCTTGTTTTCATGAAGTCATTCTCTCGGTGTAGTTTGGGGTTGATCACGTCCCACGTCGACTGGACGGAGAGTTTCCTGGAGCTCGTGCGTGTGTGAGTGTGAGTGAGTGAGTCACACAGACAGAGGTTGTGTCAGAAGCATGTCACGTTTATTGAAGCTGATCAAGAGCACACTTTCCTTATCAGAGAGGTCAAAGGTCAGCGGTTATTTACAAGCATCGCGGCGGCTCAGACCGGAGTCTCCTCCTGCGCGTCTGACTCTGGAGACAGCTGGGACATCTCCATCTCCTCCACAGCTGCTGGGAGCTGCTCTCTCCTCCTGCCCCTCCACACCAGCACCCCCACCCCCACCCCCACACACAGCATCAGCACCAGCACCACAGCACTGAGCAGCACGGACCTCAGCAGGAGGTGATCCTCCTCTGGCTCTCTCAGCTTCACCAGGGTCTCAGACATGAATACACAGTTGAAGAAGTCTCTCATCCTCACACACCAGACCTGTCCACTGTCCTGCAGAGAGACGTTCCTGATCACCAGGCTGCTGCCGGAGAGATGCACGTTGTCTGGTCGATGATCCTCATGAACATAAGAGACCTGTCCTCTGGTTCTGTTGGACCTCATGAACCAGCGAACCTCATCAGTCTGACTCCAGTTCCCACAGTGGAGAGTGAGCTCCTCCCCCTCAGTGAAGAGCTGCACAGCAGGAGGCTCAGGCTCAGGACACACGTACAGGCGATAATACTCATCACCACCATCACTGAGGAGACAGGCGTATACACCTGAGTGGCCCAGTGTCAGAGATGGAAACATCAGAGTGGAGTTGAGACTCTCTCTCTCAGACCTCAGTGAATTAAACATCCTCCACCTGTGTGTTTGGTCCCTGCTGCCATCAGAACAGTTCAGCTCCAGACTCTCTCCCACCCAGCGCAGGATATAGTCTCGTGAGACTTCAACAGTGAAACGACTGTGAAGGTGGCACCTGAGCTGCTGCTTCTCCAGACAGAAGTAGGTGATGGTGGAACCAGCAGGTTTGTCAGCAGTGAGCAGGAGGGAAGCTTTGTTCTGCAGCAGCTGGAGTTGGTGCCCGTGAGGTGTTCTGTCCTCTACTGAGACTAATCCATGTTGGTATGTCCAATAGGCCCACTGAACACTCTGGTTTGGTCCCACCTCGTCACAGCTCAGCTCCACTGTCTCTCCAGCAGTCAGGACCACACCCTCATGACGTATCATCTTCTGGTCGTCACACACGAGGAGCGTGGAGTTCCTGTCCAGGGTCACCCTGCCCCGAGTCCAGCACTG
Organism: Synchiropus splendidus; assembly: GCF_027744825.2. Taxonomy (NCBI): domain Eukaryota; kingdom Metazoa; phylum Chordata; class Actinopteri; order Syngnathiformes; family Callionymidae; genus Synchiropus; species Synchiropus splendidus. Next base: position 1,847,029 of record NC_071337.1, read on the forward strand.
CTCTTGGTACTGACCCGAGTGGGAAGGATTCACAGGGTGTATCTCATAATAGGAGGCTGAAGAGTTGAACAGGAGCTGCGTCCCCTCAGTGGTCCATCTGGAGACGGAGCAGAAGTCAGCGGTGCGGTCCAGGGGGAATAGATGTTTCCTCCCTGCATCTCTGATGACCAGAGCCTGGATGTTGGAGCAGAGCAGCAGCAGCAGCAGCAGTGCAGCCATGGTGTCGTCTGTGAGACACTCTGCTGCGACGGCTGCTTCATCCTCTCTATCTCAACACCATCAGCAGGACGTGACGAGAGGAACACTTCCTGTTGGCTTGATCAGGTGTGAAGAGCGGAGGCAGCACCGCAGCATCAGACCAACACACGGACTCTTTATTCACATGTCTCACATTCATGGAGGTGAAGCTGCTGACTTGCAAGTCCAGTCGCACATCTGTGCATCAAACTACACATTTGCAGACTCCAAGATTTTAACCAAAATAATGACGGCTTTTGCGATGAATGAATCACATTTTAATCTCGCTTTTATTCAGTGGTTTGAGTTGTTTGTCAGAGCTCCATGTTAGTGCATGTTTTGCATTCTTCTCACCTGTGCACTACGACTCTCACACACTGTTTCTGTTGTCACTTTGAGCTGAGAGTAAGAGGCGCACACTGTTGACCTTGTTTGAGCTGAAGGTCGGTGATGCACTTTGGATTCATTTTCACTCTTTCTTTGGCCAAACCAGAAGTGCTGCGCATTGTTTTTATTTTTTGGTGCCACTAACACTGAGGCGGTTTGTGTTGCTTGTACCCATTTTGGATCTCAGTCTATGTCTGAATTGTAATATCACATTGCAAAAACAGCCCTCATGACACTGACACACACTCAGAGCTTCACTGCAAGCTGCGCTGCTGACGTGACATGAAACTGTGCAGACATGGAGGAGAAGACCTGCTGCACATGAACATGGAGTCACATTTCTGTCAGCTATCAGGGAATCTTTCAAGGACATGAAACCACCGCGCGAGTCCTGCTGCCACTTTCTGCTGCGCACGTTGGCAATCTACCGTAAAGACTGGCGTCATGGCTTGAGCGCAGTGCTGTCGTCAGAGCGCGTCCTGTCTGCAGCGGTGATGGATTTGAATGAGGAGAATGAGGAGGATCCCTGGTGTGTCGCGGGCTGGAAGTGGATATTCTGCAGAGATTGACAGTGTTTCTTTCCCCAGTTGGGTGAAGTCACGTGCCTCACATGGCATCACTGGAGCTCATGTCGAGGCAGAGGCGCTCGCTGACGATAGCATCTGGTTTCTGCCGACAGGAAACCATCTCGCTGCCTGTGTTCAGTGACACATTTTCCCCAAAAACGCAACGCTGTCTCAATAAACAAGTCAATCTGTCGGCACTCTGGTTTCCTCCCAAAACCCAAACCATGCAGTGCATTGTCCCGACAGCCTGTTGACAGAGATTATGGCAGAGAGACAGAAGAAGCACTCTGGACTGAAGCTGCTGATCTGCCATCTCTGACTCTTCCGACATCCACTCGGGTGCGTGATCTGTGTGTTTGTACTGTGCAGTAGGGATGGGTGATATGGGCCAAATAAGTTATCGTGATAAATGTTGTCATTTTGGCAATAACAACAATTATCAGGATAAATCCATGCTCCTTCTTTTCCATGTGGTGGACACTGCACTTTATGATGAAACTCATGAGTGGAGTTTGTCTCCAACACCATGGTTTGTTGATGTCTCAATAGAACAGTGAACTCAGCGCAGAGATGAGAAACTCAATGTTTCAGGTCTCTGGTAGAAGCCGCTGGTGTCTGACAGGCTGCTCTGCCAGCTTTATTTAGGGGTTAAATGGAGCCGTCTGTCTGCTGTATCTCATGTCTCTGAACAGTTGACTTGAACTATGGAGCAGTCTGGACACAGTTCCTAGATGCTACTCAGTGGTGCCTCGGTTTTCGAACGTCTCGGAATTCGAACAAATCAGAATTCCAACCAAAATTTCTAGATTTTTTTGCTTCAGATTTCGAATGAAGATCCAGAACTCGAACGCCCCCCAAAAACAGCCGGAAAAACCATCACGTGCGCGGACCGACCACCTGACCCACGAAGCGCTCTGTTATTGTGTATAACGCAGCCTCTGTACGCAGACGTGTCCCGTTAGCTCCATTGACTGACTGTTTTTTCTTCATATTGAGGTGTCAAACCTTTCCTGTCTCCACACTGGACCGTGGTAGAGTGTCACAGGGGAGGTGCTGGAGCGCTCACCCCAGGGTTTGATGTTCTGTTGTGGGCTGGAGCTGGGACAGGGATGAGGCCAGTCTGGGACAGAGCGTGACTTGGTTTATGACTTTGTCACAGCCAAACTGCACAGAAGCGCACATTCAGAGCTGGACACGCACCGGGCACCTCTTCACTTCTGGAGAGACCTCACTCACTCGGCAACCCCTCCCACATGCAGCGGCCACACACACAGAGGAACAGCCACCTGCAGCAGACACTCTACAGTCACTCCTACAAAAGCTTTATTTCTTTTTCCATTCATTGTCATGGGAAAATTGATTCAGATTCGCTTCTCAAACGGCCGTCTGGAACAGATTGTGGTCGAGAACCGTGGTACCACCGTATTAGAAACCAGGTGAAGAAATGATCATGGCGTCAGAGTCTATTCTCCAGATCATGATCCAAACTATCAGTCCTTTGTCTTGTGTGGTGAAAAACCTTGTCACAATTCTCTCTCCTAAAATGCTTGTTTTCCATGGCCTTATTGAAGATGTCACTCAGACTTTGTGTCGATATGAGTATCAGAAACATAGACACGAACATGACAATAATAATAATAAAAAATAAATTAGAAAACAAAAAACAATTGCTCAGATCGAACCGTTTTGTCGTATACTGTGACGCTGATTTTTGGCTGCCGCCTACGTGGCTGGCTGATGCGTTCAAGTCCCTCCTGTTTCGTCGGAATGTTACTCTTTATCGCGTTTGTGCGAATAAAACACACCTTTCGTTATGGTTATTATGTTCTCGTGCCGTATTCAGATGCATGAATGCAAATGTGTGGATATTTAAAATACATTACAAAAATTAAAGCTGAGTTTCTATAGCATTGCACAGAATGCAACTATTTTCGGAAAGGACGTGAACGCCGCATCCATACAACGAGGACTTGTGAGCAGGCGAGTTCGGCAAACTCCTGTGCTCCGCTCCAACCGCCATGAAAGGTGCGTGATTTCCACCAGAAGACGGGGTTTGTCGCTGGAAACTCTCGTGAAGAAGATGCCTAGTGACGTGAAACAGCGGAAGAAGACTCCGCAGCAGGGCGAGCTCAAGAAAAGCAGCGAGGAACCGTCGGCCGAAGGCGAGAAAAGCCAAGTCCAGAAAGTCTCGATCGAGACGGGAAACGTCGATAAAACGTGGCTCGGGGACCTGAAAACTTTCCTGTGCCTGGCGTCTCTTGCCGCCTGCGCCGCTCTGAGCTGGTGAGTTCGTGAACGCATCTTCCGACCGCGTTGTGTTTACGGTCGGTACAGTAAAGCTTGTGTTGCAGGATGGTTCTGCAGCAGAACGAGAGGTTCGGTCGGATAGAGGAGCAGCATGCGGCTCTGCTGGGGAAGACCTCCGCTCTGTTTGCGATGGAGGAGCAAGTTCTGCTGCTCTCCAGAAAGGTGGGTTCGGTTCGCGCGTGGAAACCGCCCCAAACAGACGTGGGTTTGATCCCAGACTGGCCCTGAAATTCACGGCCAACTGAACAGATCTGATGCTGCCGGAACCTGAACGCATCCTCTGCTTCCGCCAGTTTCAAACCCACCTCACTGCGACTGGTTGTTGTCGTTGACTTAGTCAGAGTGAAACACTTCGCCTCGTTTCAATGTTATTTTTCTGAACCCGGATGAAGAGAAGTATGAGCTCGCGTGTGTGGCTTGGTGGAGTCCTGACTGACATGACCCTCTGCGCTCGCGAGGTCCACCTTCCGCGCCTTGTTATTGGGCTCTGAATTGCCCTCACACTTCACCCCTCGTGTCTGTAGCGACACCTACAGGGCTGTGTAGAGTGTAAACGCAGGTGATGCTGCTCTCCCTTCATGTCAATACAAAGCTACTAGAGGGGGCAGGTGGTGATGCATTTGAAACCCAAATATCGGGAGTCAAAGGTCAAGCATGACGTGACGAAGCACAAGCTGCGTATCCGAGAATCACAGCCGAATCTCGTCAAAGTCGTTCAAGTCACAAATGTTGCTGATCCTTTTGACAGTGGACTGGGAAACACCTGGGGCTCAGTGGCTTTCATGCCGTGACTTCTTGTGAACCCCAAATCAAACCTGTCCAGCTGATATTTCACCAATATATAGTCAGCTAAATATTCCGAGTGCAGTTGACTCAAACGGACAGCAGGTGGCGGCACCGCTCCAGAGCTACCTCCCAGTGGACAAAGACCTATCTCTCCCCAAACCGAATCATTTGTTCTGTGTCCCATTTCACACGTTTCCTGAAAATGTCATTCAAATCCCTCCCAAACTTTTCAAGTTTCAAGGCAGCGACAACCTCCCAGTCAGGCGGCACGACACTGGCGTGCTATTGCTCTCTAGCGCCCCCTCCAGTTCCCAGTCAGGCCTGGGGGAACAGACGTGATGACGCTGCATGTTTCAGTCGTGCATGTTCTGCTGCTGCGGACCGTGGACCTCCAGAGAAACAGCTCCCTGTTTTGTGTTGCGGCTGCAGCTGGACGCCTCGGAGCCGGACCTCCAGAGGGCGCTGTCTGCAGCGTCGCGGAGCAGCCGACTGCAGCGGGACGTGGCGGCGCTCTCCTCCGTGATCACGGTGCTTCAGGGCGAGGAAGCCTCGGCGTCTGAGAAGCTGCAGCGGGTCAACGCTCGCTTCCTGAACGTGACAGAGACGTGGCAGGAGCGGCTCGCCGCCGCCGGCTCTGACCTGACCCAGCTGAAGGCCTGGTCCCGGCAGGCCCACACCAGCGCCACGGCGCAGGTGAACGAGGCCGAGCGGAGGGCCCGGCTCCTGGAGGAGAAGCTGCAGGAGCTGGAGGACAGCACCCAGAGGAACGCCCGCGCCCTGGAGCGCACCGAGGAGGCTGACGCCCGCAAGGCCCAGGAGCACCTGGACTGGAACACCCAGCAGGTCCACAGACTGGAGCAGCAGCTCCGCACCCTGGCGCTGGCTGAGGCTCAGCTCCAGGCCCAGCTGCAGGAGCACATCCCCCGGGCCCAGGAGTGTGAGGAGCAGTTGCCCCGGGTGGAGGAGGCCGTGCGCTCCATCCTCCGCATGGCCGCCGACCTGAGCGCCGCCGAGACCAGGCTGGAGGAGGCCACCCTGCAGGTCCTGGGCACGGAGGACAGCATGCTGAAGGCGCTGGCTCAGATCCTCCAGCTGCGGCAGGACGTGGACTCGCTGCAGGCCCACAGCGCCATCGGCGTGATGAAGAAGGAGCTGTCCGTGGTGAAGGAGGCGGTGCACGAGCTCGCCGTGGTGCTGAGGGAGAGCAGGGCGGCCCTGGAGGAGGAGGATTGGGGGGGGAGCTCGGCTGACCCGGAGTGAACCATTGACACACCTCCTCATGAAGCAGATGCCAGAGGAAATAATGCCGACCAAGAATCCTGGAGTGGATCCCCGGCCACAGGAGTGAGGGCCAGAACCCAAACCCCTGGACCAGCGGGGAGACCTGATACCCTCATCCAAATCCCAAAGTTATTCCCAACACCTGTCAAATGCATTTCACTGATCACATCTCTTATTTATCTCTTCTTAAAATGAGAAGGGAATGAAAACTCTTTTTGGTTTTGGACGTGTTGTTGCTGTTTTGTTGTCGCTCATTTGAATATACAACTGGATAGTGGTGGAGGATTATCCAGGACTTTTCAAATACTGCCGTCTTTGCCTCAGAAGTCACGTGCAGGTTGGTGCTCTTCCCCTGCTGAGGGCTTCTGGAGCAAGGACCTGATGGTTCACACCTCAGGACCTTCAAACATGTTTGTATTGAGGACCGTCTCTGGGTCTATTCTGTGCTTGTCGACTCGTGAGTCTCCACCCACTGTCAAATAAACGGTTCCTACATGGTGTAGCTCAGGACTCAGGTCTGCTCTATGCTCCCCCTGCTGGACTGCATCGTCTTTGTATGAGCGATTCATTCAATTCCAACGGACTGAATTTGTTTGAAACCCGACCCTTCTCTCCTCTGTGTGGCAGTGTGGCAGCTTGCAACTGGCCTTGACGGGTCTTCCGAAGGAGCCGGACTCTCTGGAGGGGCTGGACCAGGACGTGGCTCGGCTGAAGGACTGGGCCTCGGAGCTCGCGGAGAGGAGGTCTCTGCTGGAGGGCAGCCTGACCACGCTGACCGATGCTGTGGACCAGATCCAAGGACGGACCACTGCCATCACCAAAGACTTCTCCAACAAGGTGCGCCAGTGTGGGCTCCTGGACCTGGACTGTGAGGACCTGGACTCTGTGGATCTACACGCCAGTCTGGGTCTGCAGCCGAGGAGCAAGGAATTTGCTTTGGCTACTGGTGTTGTGGAGACTGAGAGCAGAGCCAGTCCAAGACCCATGGGGGGGGTGTGTGTGACCGAGACTGAGACCAAGCTGAATCCAGAAGTCACACACACACACACACACGTTTGTTTCTCACTGCAAAAGTAGTTTCTGGGTTGACTTTGGTCTTTGATCTCATCTTGGTGTTGGTCTCAGCCCCTCAGTGGTCCTGGTCTTGACTCGGACTCTTGGTCTCCCTTCACCCAACTGATTTGAGTCGATCAAAAGATTCGTTTTGTTTTCTTACTCTGCCATGATTGACCTTTGTGTGTGGCCTGTAGGTGGCGTCAGTGAGGACGGACGTCCGCAGGATGGACGGCCTGCAGTCGGAGCTGGACCCGCTGCTGTCTCACGTTGGCGAGCTGGAGGGCAAGGCCGCGCAGGTGGAGCGCAGCATGGTCAAGCGCATCGGGGACCTCCTGGTCAGCAGTGTCGAGCGCGTCTCGGGTCTCCGGGCCGCCTCGGAGCGCAACACGCAGGCCGTGGAGCGGCTGCGGCTCAGAGTCCCGGAGCTCCAGGCGGCAGAGCGGAAGATCTCGGATCGGCTGCGGGAGCTGGAGGGCAGCAGAGCGCGGGTCATTCGGACGGTGACGTTCGCCAGCGATCTGAAGCCGAAGCTGGCCACCATGAAGCGGGACTTCGCGGCGTTTGACCCGCAGCTGGCGGATCTGACTCTGCGTATCGGGAGGCTGGCCGAGGACCTGACCCAGAGGGAGCGGGAGATCACGGAGCTGCGGCGCTCGCTGAGTAACCTGACGGCAGCGGAGCGGCAGCTGGGTCTGGGAACGTTGGAGTTACCGGACAGTCCGCAGCCGACGTGACCTTGGGCTGACCTCTGTGGCAGTGCATCACGGTCACAGAAATTTAGAGGCAGAGATTTATCACACTCGCATCCAGCTGGAGTTCAGCTGAGAGGCGGAGGAGCCGGGCACTTGCCCCTGCTGTCCTCCAGGGGTCGCTCTTCAAAATAAATTCTCGACTCACACCTGCTCAGAAAGTGGTGAATAATGTTGATGTGAACTGCTACAACTGTGTGTAATGTTGATGTGAACTGCTACAACTGATCCAAAGTGGAGCCAGAACCCGATCATCATGAATCAGAAACGCCAGAGGTCAAAGGTTATTTTTGCCCAACTCGTATCGATAGGTCTGGATTAGGAAATGACATGAACGCAACAGCAACAAACCAAGAGCCGACAGAAGAGGTCAGAGGTCATGGGACGCCTCCCTGGCGAAGGCTTTGCTTGCTTACACCAGCCGTCACCTCTTGTTCAGAACGTGGAAGATATTTGTTGCTCTTAACTTCCTTAAACTTCGGTCTTGCAGAGTATTTAATGGACGACTGGTTCTCCTCCCGTGTTGATGGACCAGAGCGGCTCCAGTTTGTTGTCAAAACAATCTTTATTCCTTGGAAAAAGTAAACAAAAGGAGTGCTACCCTGAAACATGTTGGCACCCGAACTACAAGTGGCCCCTCACCCAGGTCCTGTGACACCCATTCTGGAGTGTTCCGGGACCGACGGTCCCGCTTCATGTTCAAGAAGGTCCATGAGCGACGGTGTTGTAGCTCCATCAGCAGCGCCCGCTGCTGACCTTCCTTCAGGTCCAGTGCAAGTGTGTGAGCGGCGGCCGGCGGCGCTACTCTTCCGCGCGGCTGCTGCTGCTGCTGGACACGCCCTCCTGCAGGGAGGAGATGGCCTGTTCCTGACTCTGCAGCCTGGCGGAGGTCTTCTCCTCCAGCTCCGACAGCTTGGAGAGCAAGCTCTGCAGCGCCCTCTGGCCACTCTCCTCCTGAGAGACCACTCTCTTCCGCAGCTCCTCCAGCGGCTCTTCCCAAGCCGAGCTCTCCTGAGTGGACTGCAGCTGGTCCAGCCGGCCTCTCAACAGCGCCAGCTCTCCTCCCAAGGTCACCTTGGCGTCGTCCGCCGCGCGTCCCTGCTCGGCCACAGAGCTCTCCAGGGTGCCCGCCTTCCCGAGCAGCGAGTCCACCTTGTAGGTGATGTCGGAGATGGAGGCAGCCAGCGAGTCGGCGCTCTCCTCGGACGCCTTCACTCTGGTCTCCAGCTCCTCTGACCTCCCCTGGGCTTGAGCCGCCGCCTCGCTGGCCTGCTTCTGGGCTTCTTGTGCTCTGCTGAGGGCCTGCTCCAGCTCGCTCTCCAGGGTCTCCCTCTGGTCCTTCAGCGCCTGCAGGTCCAGCTGGGCCTCGGACAGGGAGCGCTTCAGGCTCCCCGCCGCCTCCTGGACCAGCGCGCGCACCGACTGGACCTCGTCCGACAGCGACGCCACCTCCCTGTTGCGTGTCTGAAGCTCCTCCCTCACCGAGCCGATCTGCTCCCGTAGCGATCCGGCCCGCGAGTCCTCAGCGCCCTGCGCCGCTTTGATCTCCGCCACCGTGTTGACGATGGCCTCCAGCTCCTGCCTGAGGAGCGCAGGGTTCTCGGCCCCGCCCACCAGCGCCTGGAGGCCGGCCACCTGCTGCTGCACCTCGGCATGAGCCGACGTGACCTCAGCCACGCTGGCCTTGAGCGCCTCGCTGACCTCGGCCAGCCGCTGCTCCACGCTCCTCTCCACGGTGGAGAGGTCGCTCTCCTGGGCCACCTTCACTTCCTTGATGCTCTCAGACAGGTCAGCCAGAAGGTCACTCTGGAGATTCCTCACAGTCTCGTCCACCTTCTTGGTCTCCAGCTCCCCTGCCTTCATTCTGCTGACAGCGCCCTCTAGCTCTGAACGGGTGATGCTCAGGGACGACTCCAGACCTTCCACCAGGCGCTTCAGAGACTCCACCTGCAAACATGGAAAGCACGTTGGTGAGACTCCGTCTTCAGCTCGGGACACAAAGACTGATGCCCCAGTGAGACGCCCCAAGAACATCCAACCCATGCCTCACTCTCTCAGAAGATCTGGATCAAATACAGCACAACTCTCCTGTCCACTCCTTCATCATCATCATCACCAAGAAGGAGACGCTTTCCACAGCGGTGGTTTGTCTGCGCCCCAAATAACTTGAAAGGTCATGGAGGGATTTGGAATGATAGCTTCCTATTAGGGAGAGAGTCGCCTCATTTTTCAGCCATCAATTCAGGCGTTCAGGACTTTCAAGGTCTCAGTGCTCCTTGGTGGTCCAGCGGTCCATTCCCTCTCAGGGAACAAAGTGTGAGTTCTTTAAAGATTTCATTGTTGGTGGAGGTTTGAGCTCCGAGTTACAGAATGAGCAGCAGCTAGTTTAACCTTCAGCAGAGCACTCAGGGAGCACCGCCCCATACCGAGCAGCTCCAGCCCCCCCCGCACCCCAACGATCCTGGATCCAGACGGTGATCCCAAATGAAAAAATTGATGCCCTCCAGCACTCCAAACCAGACGCCCTGAATGTACCATTCAGTGCCTGTATAATGCCCAACTCCTACTGTCATCTCACTGGTTTACATTAAATTGGGTTTCTGCCCAGTAATTTCACCCAATATGATCCAAATTCACGGGTTCTCGAACCTTTCACCCCCGTATTTTAGCCATCGCGGTCACTGTATTTGTTTACTGCCGTAATCTTGTGGTGAGTCGCAACACTCGCGGCATGGAAGCAGCTATTGATAGGATGTCTGACGCTGATGACAGGAGGAAACCACAGATAAGTTCCTCATTGCTTTCTAATCTGAGGAACACCTGGCGCTCCCCCCTCCTCCCATCCCAGGCTTTTAGCTGGGAGGGCGTCTGGCCATCTGCAAAACATGAAAAAATGGACATCCAACTCTTGACCGTATCTTGGCTGCCAGAGTACCCTGATATATGGCGGCACCTGGCGGCCAAATGACGCTCGACAATCTGGCGTCTATTTTTTCATGTTTTGCAGACGCCCAGACGCCCTCCTCGCTAAAAGCCAAAACCCCGCAGCAAGCGGACAAACACACAGCCCTTTCAGAATGAGAGCAAAATAGCTTAACAGGGATCAAACTTCAAGTCTTCTATTGGTTGAATCAAGCGACAAGCCGTGATATATATATATGTGTTGTTTGAATGAATGAAGGTTGTGGTTGTGACAGTTTAGAAAACCATCACAGCTGATACAACTGCCTGTCATCACCATGGCTTGTAGTCGTAAGGGAAAGAATCATTTATTATTATTATCATTTTAATGAATCAGGGTCAGCCAAGTAAAACAGCTGCATCTCAAAGTGTTACCGTGGTCATGTCTTACTCAACATTTATTCGACTCAGCTTGTTTATCTGTTGTTTATCAAGTTATTTTGGTACAAATAGGTGTTTACAGCTGTGTTTTTTACAAAGCAAGTTGTCAGTCGTTGACATGGCGTGTCAGGAGGGGGCGGGGTTATGTGTTGGGGGGCGGGATATTGGACGCCCTGTTTCAACATCCTAGCTAAAAGCCTGCTCCAGAACTTTCCCAGTTACTTTCAACACAAACCACCTGCTTGACGGAGGAAGCCAGTGCAGAAGTGTGGACACTGAGCTGCCTCAAGATGGCGGGTGACACCAGCACGTGAGAGGCCGGAGCTGAAGCAACACGGCCTGAAGCTTCCACTTGACCGAGCGCTGAGCTCTGAGGGCCATGGCAGGTGTTTGCTAGCGACTGTGGCGTGTTTGAATCCAACAGCTCCGATGGCAAATCAAAGGTCCTGTTAAACCTGTGCCTCCCTGCTGACGCTGGGCTGAGCGCTCTCTTGGCTATTCCAACTATTTACAGGCAGCTTCCTCCGCCATCATTAAAAACCTGCCCCAGGGAGGCAGTGTGAAGGCGTGGACCACAGGAGAGTCAGGTTCAGACTGACTCACTCCCTCCCTCGTCCGTTTGAAATACATACACTGACTAACCAGGAAGTGTTCAGGCGCTGAGCCGTACCTGAGGTTGAAAGCAACCGATGAGCATCGATAAATATTAGCTCAGCGCATGGCCACCAGGGAGCCTGACACAGGGGTGAAGAAATCTGTCCATCAAACAAGCTCCGTCCGACCTGCGAGGAGGCACTTACAGTCAAAGCCAGGCTCTTATTCTCTGGGCTGGATGGAGCCAGGAGGTGCTGAAGCTTTAATCTCTCACACTCCAGAGTTAAAACAGATTTCACTTTAATAATTGAACCCTGGCAGGAGCGCCTCCGTCCGTCCGTCCGTCCGTCCGTCCGTCCCTCCTGACCACTGCTGGCGGGTTGGCTGGACTTACATTGCTCAACAGTTGGGTCGCTGCACTGGCTTCTGCATCTTATTGTTATATTTACTTCTGCTAGATAATATCTTCATCCTACAGTGTGCTTCTGTGCAGCTTGGGTTTACTATGCTGCGCTGCAGGGACCATTTCCTCTCGGAGGAACACAAAATCATCTTTAGTGATCTCACATTATTGCTCAGTTTTGTTCATTCATTATTTTCTTGTATTAATAGATGAAGTATTATTGTTTTGTTCGTTGTTGCAGGTTGTGCCAAGGCACTTTCCTGGTTGGTGGGATCCTCACTGACCCAGGCAATAAAGCTGACTCTGACTCTGATCTTTGCTGAGAAACTGTCTAACAAAACACGAATACCATCAGTTCACCTTTCGGTTGGTTACCAGTTCGCGGCTGGAACAAAATAATCTCAAACGAACTTCGGTTGTGAAGACGGACGGACACGTACACCGCCGGTGACGTCACCCGCAGCAGCAGCCGCAGCAAACTTCTGATCCACAGGTTCAAGCGTAAGAGTTGCTGGACGGTACCTGGAGCTGGACTCCGTCCACCGCGCCGCGCAGCTGGCCGCTCCTCCGCGCGCTCTCCTCGGTCCTCGCGCTCGCCTCGCGGACTTCCTCCAGAACTTTCTGGCAGTAAAGCGCAGCGAAGCCGACGGCCGCCGCCAACACGGCGTACAGCAGCGCAGAGGCGAGGCTTCGGAGGCAGCCGGTGGCGGCTGGCTTCTGCGGAGAGCGCGGCCCCTGGGGGCCCGCGGAGCTCGCGCCGTTGCTCTTCTGGCTCTTCTTGGGCGCATCTTCGTGGTTGCTGGCGCTTTTCTCGCCCTTCTCGCTCTTCTGCCGGTTCTTGGCGGCCATGGCGGGTGTGCGGACGTGGAGAGCCCGGGAGTCAGAGCCGGAGCCGTGCAGTGGTGGATGGATCAGGAGTCGGGTCCAAACCCACTGGAACTAGCAGCGTATCAGGGAGCGCGTCGTGTCCTTCAGAGGAAGGGGGTGGGGGGGTCGTGTTGAGGTATGCGGATGGGGGCCGGACCGCTTTTCAACTCTTCGATCCACGTTCGCCCCTCAGAACCAGGAAACGCGGTGTACGGGTACTACCCCGGTCAAAAACAAAGTCAAACTCCTGGCTCTGACGTCACCGAGTCACTCAAGCGTTCGCCTCCGACCAAGCTGGAGAGTCGGAGGCCCATAATTTGGGAGACCTGGCGCTGTCATCCGCAGCCCAACACCTGTCCATGGACAGAACCGGCGGCGCCTGTTGCAGCTCCACGGGGTGAGAGGCGGGGGACACCCTGGAAAGGTTGAAGCCTCCAGATGGGTGTTTATTTACAACCTGCAATCTCGCATCATCCAGGAGAAGAGGAGGGGGCGCGGAGGAGGGGTCATGACCTCGCCCCTCCCTTCATACGTGGCAGCTCCAGCCCAGCATCCCAGCATCATGGTTCAGTTTGACCTCAAGTCCAACCGACCAGTCTTCATCGGAACGTTTCACAGCTCGCGGAGCGTCAACACAACAAAGTTTACTCAACGCGACGGTATCTGTCGCAGGAAAACTGAAAGGTCAAAATGAGTAGTTCACATCACCAACACCAGAGGCCGCTAGGGTACAAGAAAACCCGCCAACCTTGTTTCAATTTCCATTGCGGCCACGTCACATGACCTTGGTGTGGGCCGTCATGTCCCAAAACAGAACGAATAAAAACAACCAATATTTCAATCCGAAAGACAAAATTAAAAAGATAAAAGGCTGCGCGATGCAATTACTCAATGAAAACTCAGTTTGAATAGTTTTTTTTTTCATTTAATATCCAATTTATATGAAGCATTTTCGATATGTAACGTCAGGATTTACTTTCTTCTTGATCTTGGCGCAAACCTTGATAAGACTGTGTCATTGGCACAGGTCACATGTCCAGTTGGTGCAGGTCACATGACTAGAAATCAATAGTCATAAAGCTGCCATGGACAGAGACACTGACCCACTGTCTGAATGTCAAATTGAATTAAACAGTTAGTGTTGCATTCTCTCAGCAATACGCTCGAGGACACTGGGTTCGGATGGAACCGAGGTTTGAGTGTTCTCCCTGGGCTTGTCTGTCTTTCCACTCGGATTTCCTCCCACTGTCAGGGTGCGATGTAAACCATTTTAGAGACAGGCTCCAGCCCCTTGTGGATACGTAATGGAGTGAAGCTGGAGAAATGAGAGAATGGCTGTTAATAGTGCGTTGGTTATTTAAGCGCATGCGTTTATGTCGCAGTGATAACCAAGACAAGAAGATTACTGAAGTCCGGGAGAATATCTTCAAACGCGTAGGCAAAAATCACAGACCTTTTTATGTAAAACATAGGAATCGATTTATATGGGCCATAATATTTAAAACGCACTCATTCCAGATAAAAATGCCATTGAAAATGAATGAAGAAAAAGCGGCTGAGTTGGTGCTGCAGATTTTCCCGACGGTCCTTGAAGGCGTCACGAGTCCACGCCTCGCCGCGGTGACAGCAGACATTGGCCGACCCGCCGACCGACCGCCCAGGTGTTCAGGGACGATTCACCGGTGCTCCGTGGATGGACCTCCGTGACATGGCCTCAGCCACGAAGCGGCTCCGCGGACCCGCCCGCCCACGGCTCCTCACGGAGCGTCTCTCCTGCTGTTGAAATGACGAGGTGGTGACGAGCGTTCGTCCGTCGAGCGGAAGCTACTGAGCTAAGCGGGACTCCGGGGCTGCTCGGTACCGGACGGGACCGACAATGGCCGGACTCATCAAGAAGCAGATTTTGAAGCATCTTTCCAGGTCAGTGTGGGCAGGGGGGGTGAGACGGCGGGAGCTGTCACACACACACACGGGCGGTTCTGGTCGTGAAGCCTCGTCCCATGTTGAACCCAGACGCGTCGTTAACTGCATTCCCTGGTGACCCAGCGCTGACTGTGACCCAGCACTGGCTGTGACCCACATGACTGACCGACTGCCCCCCGCCAACCCCGCGGCTAACCGGCTAACTAGCTGGTTTAGCTTGCCATGCTAATCCCTGACAGGTTGGACCAGTCGAGTGCTCACGAGTGATTCGCTAAAACAACAATCTCTGCGTCCGCCTCGCGCCTCCTCTCCACGCAGAGAAGCTCCAGTGAGGACCAACTCGTGTTCGCCCGGGTCGATACTCGGGAACTGGTTGGTCTCCTTGCGTTTCACTGGAACAGTTTCTTCGTTCTTCCACGCATTTGGAAGCAGCTTTAAAGCTGCGCGTGCCCGCGTCCGTATTTCCTGTAGACCTCAGTTTATGGCTTAATGTTCTAGCGAGGCAAGTGTGGTTCATGAGCATTATGATGATCGAATGAGCGGAGAGGCTGGACAGGTCATCTGTCAGTCACAGGCAGTTGAGAGTCACTGCGTGTGGTTCCCTCCAAACCGCAGGTTCGAACCGTCGCCTGACGCGAGCCTGCATCACTGGTCTGAGCTGCTGAAATCACAACACGCTACTGTGGCTGAACAACAAGTGAACAACAACGTACAGTCACAGTACGAGATACTCCGCCAGCTTCAAACACAGACATCTTCCTAAAGTATCCGTCAAGTCATCTAATTCATGTGGAAAATATGCAGGAGTGACAATACCACACGTTGCTATCCTGTAAATACAGACGTGTATTTGTCCAGGGGCATAACTTGAATAAAATATTATCCAGTATGATGTTCATGACAACAAGCGAGTTGTCAGTTTGACTGTCAGTGAAGTGTCGCAGTCCTACAGAGCAAAGAACAGCTTCCTAAATCAACTCGGTGTACTGTTCACATTAGAAATGCAGTGGTGTATACATGTCTTTATTTATTAAATCAGAATGGCTGACTTGAAACACCATTAAGAGGATGAATATTTTCTTTGACCCTTATATAGTAGACGTTTAAAACTGTAAATATGAGACAGATGTTGCCCTCTGTTAGTTGGTTTAACCCAGCAGTTGTTATGAATCACGCCCTACTTTACATTGATAGTAACAGCTCGATCGAGGGGCGTCTGGGGAAACGCTTCCTCGAGGTTTCTCTCTCCTGACAAATGTCCTTGGGTGTAGAAGCCTCCCCCCATTCTGCCCTGTCAGGATTGGGCAGCATTCACCTGCTCCCATGAATAATTGATTCTTTTCCACCGTCCCTTCATACAACTTTCAATGCTTGACTTCCTCATGAGGAGCCTTGTCCCGCTGTCGCGAGTGACGTCACACCTGTGGTGCGTCCGCACGCTTCTAACCCAGGTCGGATGAAAGTGAAGTGTAAATGTTTTGCTCCGACAGCAAGTCTTTCAGTTTGGGCTCCTTCCTGAGTGGAAAAGATCTCATCCCTGAAGCTACCAGACTGCATGATAAACTGGACGACCTGGTGTTTACGGTCAAAGGTGAGACTAGAGACGAGAGGTGTGGTGATGACTGCGCTCGCCATATAGTTTGCTTCCTCAGTCTTCAGTGATCCAACTAATAAACAGCTAAATAAATAAACACAAACAGTGAAGTGACCCCGGAGGCCGTCCACATCTCGCAGGCTCTGACGTCATGTATGATTGACAGATATTTAAGTTTGAACCCTGAAACCCTGTGAACATGATCTTTTTCACTCGCCGCTGTCGTTCGATCTGTCTGATCAAAGCTCAGTATTACGCAACCAGGCACTTCCAAACACAGTGACCTGATTCCCTGCAGGTTGACTCATACCTCTGTTAAGTTTTGACAAATGTTTTTTCGGATATGTGTGGTCCCGGGACGGATAAAAACACTTTTCTCCTGCCTCAGATTCCTGTCAAATTCTCTCTCCTTCAATAATTCAGCAGAAGCCGGAGAAAGGCTGACAGAATGAGAGAGCAGAGACAACACAGATGAGATAGAAATAGAAGGTGTTTGTTCCCGCACCACCATCAACACACTAATATAGAAACAGCAGGTTGGTGGAGGAGAAGCCCGGCAGGTCTTGTGACCAGTGAAATATTAATTCCTTGTGCTGATCAAGTATCCACCTGCTTCAGACGCGTCTTAACCTGGTTTGAGGACGACTGTCGATACAGAGCGCCGCTAGTGTCGCTGGCTCGAAGGAACTGTCATGTTAAACACTTGTTTGTAGAGCGAGAACCAAACCAGAAAGTTGACTGACTTTAGAATGTTTGAAGAGAATTTCAGTCCTGCACTCCGGCTGCTCGACTGTCAGTCGTGCAGTGTGGAAGTGACTTTCAACAGAAATAAAAAGCTGACTGATGCAGGGATATTAATGTCAATACTGTGGCGTTTCCCCCAAAACTTGAAGCGGATAAGTGACTTTGTAGAATAGCCAAAGGAGCCACTGAACACAAACATCGCAGCACATGTAACGAAAAAGATGTTGAGGGTCCAAACTTAAAAATAACGGGGCTCAGTTTAGTTCATAGCCCTGGTGTCTTGGCGGCTCAGGGGAACAGACCCAAATGCTAAAGTCGCTGCTGGTGTACACACGAGTAGATAAAGCAAGAGATTTAATACAAATACACGAACGACGAAACAAGGATGTCGACACCGAAACGTAAAGCAAAGAAGAAAACACGAAGGGAAGGGAGAAAAGAAAAACGGTGGACACGAAGTGACCATCTGGCAACACGGTCTGGCACCAAGGTGTTGAAATCCACATGGCTTGATTGGAAGATTGGTGCCAGGTGTGTTGCTGTGAAGCTGGAGGAGGTGTGACAAGGGAGGAAACAGAACAACACACCACTGGGAAATGCCAAAATAAAAGCTCATAATAGAGAAACATGACACCTGGTGAGCCATGTGTTCTGGACAGTGAGGTTTAGGGGGAGAGGCTGGGGAAAGGGTGATGGCCAGTACAGGTCCTCACAAAGCCAGACCAATGTCTGAGTGAGATATTTGTTTTACACCATAAAGGATGAAGTTGAAATTAACTTGAAATTTTAATTGAAGTTATAATGTATGTGAGACTAGGGAGAAGTCGAAGTATCTTGGGGTCTTGTTCTCAAGTGTGTAAGGGACTCGGTGGCTGATGGAATGGTCATCAGTAGAACATGTGTGTGTGGATGTGTGGCCCAAGCATCAAGTGTATATGCTGGATATTAGTGACTGACCATTAAATGTATTTCTCTTTCGTTCTTTACAGTGTTTTCATGAAATATTTACAAACACATTACTGGAATTAAAACTAGTCCTTTCCATCGACTCATTTTTTACCTTTTTGTTTTATCAGTCATATTTAACCTGCAGACATGAACGTGCACCAACACAAGAAAGAAAATATTGGCTGCACTTAAGATTTCCAAGGAAGATCTGATCTAACAATCTGTGTCTTATAGTAAAAAAACACAGCTGATACCCTACCAACCCATGCATGAATTGGTTATTTATGGTGATGTGTGAAACGGTGAAAATATTAGCTGAATTTTCACAAACTTGAATTTGTGAAGAGACACAAAAGAAAAACTGCTGAGACGGATTGATCCAGACATGAAGAGTGTCATGTCGGGAGCGGTTGTTGATGTCGGCGCATGGTGTCATAGATCCTATCAGCCACGCTTCCACACCTGCGGCGCCCTCTTTTGCTGGGTGCAGCGCCACATGACTGATCCTCCACATCAGCCGTGAAAATGATGGAGCTCCTCCGTCAAGTGCTAGTTTCATCCCCCGGTATTATAGCTGACATGTTGAGCACCACCACAAACAAGCGTTCAGGACAGTCGGCTGACTCAGCAACTTTCCTTTGCTTCACCAAGTGACTTGATGTGGATATTTCTGGAGCCCAGGAGTGGAAACAGACTTTGTGCTTTTTCCACCTCCGTGATGATGCATTTGTGGTGCAGCCGACTGACATCAGGGAGAGAGAGAGAGAGAGAGAGACAGAGAGGAGTCTAACCCAAACTGGCTCCGTGACTCAGTGCACGCTGCCTTATTTTAGCAAAACAGAGCGGCAGGAGAAACGGCTCACACTCTTTAGACTGTCCTCGGTGTTTGAAAATGACTGACTCTTGTTGTAGGTTGGGCTGGTGAGTGTCCCAGCAGCCGTCCTTAAATGGGTTTCCACAGAAGTCCATTCAAATGAAGCCATCACGACACCAGCGGAACAAAAAATCCATAGCACTTAGTTGATGATTCAGACTGGATCGGAAAGGTTTCGGGCCCTTGCTAATGATTGGCACCCAAGCCTCACTCAGACGACCACGGCGACGGGACAGAAACGCTCCTGGCCCTGGCCACTGTGAAGAAGACGATGCTTGCTTTAGGGTTTCCCTCCGCGATATCTAATGCCCCTCCAGCAGGACGCCACGTCCTGACTCATGATTTCTCAGACATTGTAACACCAGCCGTGTAAGAAACAAGGAAAGCTAATGAGAACACTGGCTTCTGATTGAATCCTGGGAATTGCTGCCTGCGGCGGGAGCTTTTCGTTCAGAAGGGCTTGGTTGATTTTTAATTTGAAACTTACACAAATGCTTTTCCACTCAGCTGCCTGTGGAAGAGAAATCTCAATACATCCCTGAGAGAGGGTGTCTCAGATGAATCTATCTCAGGCCTCCCAGTCCCAGGCTCAGGGCCCCACTGTTCTACTGTGCTGCTGAACAGAGCCACATGCTCCAAACACGTCAGGCTGTGAGGCGTCACCTGAGCAGCTGCTCACCTGACTCAGTGTAGAGGTTAAAGCTCCTCCCTGTGTGTCACCAGGTTGCTGGTTCACATCCAGCGTACGTCTCTGGTGCATGTCTTTTTCAAATCCCTCCATTTGACCCTGATCCTCCTGGAAATATCAAGCAGCGTAGATAGAAATGTGGGTGCCATTGACTTGACTCCTCTATATTGGGACGTGGCTCCTGCCACCAATAACGTGGCCCCGGTCTGTGTGTGAGTGTGAGCCACGCTGCAGACTGGAGCGTCTCATCTTCACAGACTTCACCTCCATCAACAGTGAACCACAGGTGAAACACATGCCAGAGCTTTAGTTGAGGGAAGGACAGATTCAGACGTGGAACTGAGTCATGTCAGGGGTGTTGATGGTGGGTCTGATGAGGCTCCAAGTCTGAGGACCACCACTCACATCACCATTGAACCTGCAGCCAGGTTTATTGTTTATGTTTCAAAGTTAAACACCAGTCAAAGTCTTTGAACAATATTTTGACATTTAGCTGCAATAGCTCTTACTTTTCCCTCTTATTTCCTGTATAAACCATCATCTCAACAGCAACTTGACTGATACCGCAGCCAGTTCGGTGGCTCATTGGTTGAAGAGCCACATGGAACTGGGGAAAGAGCTGCATGTGGCTCGGGAGCCACGAGTTGGCTTGGCCTGATCACACCTTATGAAGACTTGTCCACTGCTCCTCTGCATCTGACATTAAAGAAATGAACAGTTGCTTAACAACGGGACTTTTGCCCCTTCAAAACCTAATCCAAATGCGTGAGTCAGTGCAGTGTCTTGACTCATCTGCATCTGCTCTGAACAGGAATCTCTGTGGGTTCATTTCCTTATACCAGACTGTGATTCTGACCCCCCACCAGTGTCCCGGGCTCAGCCCTGTTCTCAGACCTCAGAACAAGCGTCTAGCAAGTGTCTATGTCGGATCCATGCCTCTTTACTATAGGTGTCCCGCAGGGTACCTGACTCTTCTCCTTACAAACCAACTCCCTTGGCTCGGCAGCTGACTCGCATGTTATTCCCTACCACAGCTACAGTGATAAACACGCCCGGAGTCTCTGCATCTTCCCACCGCCACCTGATGAGAGGTGAGTCAGTGACCTGGATTTAAGTCGGCCAAGCCAGGATGAACTAAGATGGGGCCCCAACCAGACCAAAAACTGCTGCCCTGAATGTTGTCGAGTTCTTCAGTCAGAATGCTTTTAGCCCTCGACGCCCGGGTTATTCTGGCTGTGGCCCTGCCAACTCTCCGGCCACAGTCTTATGGAAGACATCAGGCCACGTGGTGACAAAGAGCCCACTGACACACATTGTAAGATGCCTCTGACAAAAGTGACTTGACTTCCTGACTGGACTCCACACAGAGCTCGACATACCCGCCTGTAAGCCTAATCTCCTGGGTCACGACCTTGTCCCATGTGAGGAGTGCGGTAATCTTTTCATTCCAGGCGCTGCAGTTCATCTGTCATATGTGAGCGAGGTTCATGACCGGTGATGATGTGACTCAGATAGCCAGTGTTCTTCAGGATGGGGTTCAAGTGTTTCACTTGTCATCTTAAAATCTGTCAGACAAGTCATGAATGTATAGAGCAGCGTTTTTCAACCGGGGTGCTGTGGCACACTAGTGTGCCGTGCGAGACCGTCAGGTGTGCAGTGGGAAAATGATCCACCTGATTCACCTCATGTGTCCAGAGACAGAAGTGGGCGATATGGTGACATTAAATCCTGACAATTAGAACTATACTGTAGAGCTCCAGTGTGTCCGTCAGTCAAAGCAGCGCTGCTGTGGTGCGCGGCGCTCCTCTTCCCACACACTCACAGCCAAGAAGCCGCTCACATGAGCAACTTCCTGCTGTTTTTAAAGCTGATGCGCCTCTGACTGGGCCACACACTTTCACCACAGAACCATGGAGGGAGGGAGGGAGGGAGGGAGGGAGGGAGGGATCCTTGTGGAAGCCGCCACCAGGCCAAAGACTGTCTGCAGCGCAGAGCTAACAGAGCTAACGGCTAACCTGACCTGTCTCACTTCCAAACTTTATTGATGGTCATGGACATGGTCAACGTTTGCTCTGTGCTCAAAAAGTTTACTTTGAGAAACAAATGCAGAACAAAAAAAATGCGCTCCAAAATGTGAAGAGAGAAAGAATCATTGTTTTTATGAAGCAAGTTCAGGCAAAGAAGCGAAGGATTTGTCTGGAAACTCAAAATCCAATCACATCATGCAAAAGAGAAGTGATCCAAGCCAAACAGCTATTTAAAGTCAGTAAATACATCAATAAATCATGATATATTTTGCCATATTGCCGCCCCTTTCTGGGCACCTTGGAAGCAAATACATTTTCTGAAACTTGTTTCTGCAAATAGCCTGGCAAAATAACAAGTGAGTGTCAGTAGCTACAGTTTGAATAGGGCTTTTCTATAGGACTTTGTCAAAGGAACCTGGGCCCAGGTTGGCCCAGTAAGATCAGTCGCGCTGAGTAAGGATCAAAGACCGAGGTTAGCCTCGTAACTGTTGGCAGCTTGTTTAGAAGCAAAAGACCTGTGGTGTCAAACTGATCCACTGAAGGAATGGTGTGGCTTTAGGTTCTTTTGTCAGCCAATCAGGATGCTCTGTTTCACCAGTCAGCGTTTGATGCTGGTTAGTTGGATGGAACCAAAACCTGCTGTCTCACTGTTGGTTTTTGCTCCCAGCACAGCAAGCTAGCTCTCCTCCCCACCTGTTGCCCTGAAACCTCAAGTTAGATACACTCAGGAAACCAGTTGCTAATGGGTAGTGAATCACTTTTTAAATGCAAAAACTTAAAATACATGACAATAATTCTGGACACATGCTCTGAAAACTGGGGATGGAAGACCTTTTATCATTGTACAACTCCATTCCTGCCATCAAAACAAAACTCTGCCTGATCTAATCTGTCAACGTGATTAAAACTCGTACACAGTTTTGCGTCCGCGCTTCCCACTGTTGCTCTCTTTATTCTGCGATTTCTGTGCTCCCTCAGAGCCTGTTGTGTTAACACTGTCATCTGTAACAGACATGAATACATAGCAGCGGCTTCATTTTCAGCTAAAAACTCGCATCTTTCACCTCTGTTGTTCTTTGTTTTTTTTCCGTGGCTCTGGCAGCTTGACAGGTGAGCTGCCTGCATGCTGGCGCCGCGACTGACGTGTCCCGTACGTGTCCCGTACGTGATGTCACGCCTCGAGACGCAGCAGAAGAAAGCAAGCGTCAATATTTTGCTTTCAGAAAATAACAACAGAAGTAACACACAGTGACTTGGATTTGTAACTTTACTGGCTGGTTTTGAAGTAGTAACGTGTTCCATTACTCTTTGCTGAAAAAAAGTGCTTATTCAAATATGTGGTCAAAATGATCGCAGAACCACGAGGTAGCAACTAGAGACAGAACCGTGGCCCTTCTGTGGAGCCCCTGCGGATTAGAGTGTGGAGGATAAGAAATGCTTGCAGTCAGAGGTTTCTAGGTCCTGAGTTGTTCACTTCCTTGTGGCCTGGACCGAGTTGACATGTCCTCACCCACAACAGCGGTGTTGATGAGTAATCAGAGCGCTGGCTGTTTGTGTCTGGCTCTGCTGAGGCAGCGCAGCTCCACATGCATCGGAGTGTGAAGCAGAAGGTCAGCGAGTGGCGCTACGTCTTCCTTGCTTTGACTCTGTAAGGTTGCTGGATGGCATCACCTGGCCACTTCCTGTTTGAGCTGAAGCATCTGTGGGAAGACACATTTGGAGGACTGCAGAGGGCGTCTCTCCTCCTGTGCTCTGTCAACACTGACCTTACACTTTGTTCTGTGTAACTAACTTGAACTAGCAGTTGTCAACTGTGTATATTTCATTGTACAATTGATCCCTGATTCACTGTAGTGCAACACCATATTTTATGGCAGCGCTTACACACACCATCCGTCTGTGAGGGAGACTTAAGATTCACCGCATGATAGGGACGATAACTTATCGTACACAATATCCTGCCAAACACAATCTCCACCATGACAATTCTGCATCTCACCATAGATCACACGTGGCTCACTCCCGCACATGAACATGATGAGACCGCGACAGCGCTGCGCTCTCCAGCTCCACGCCGTCTGGCAGCCAACACCAGCGTGTGACAGTTGTGGAGAGTGTGGTGGACTGTGGTTCACCATGGTAGTTTGAAAGTGATTTTTAATCCAGGGAACCTTTGATCATGACACTGGTCGACTCTGAGTCTCTGGATCCCTGTTTCTTTGATGAGATGGAGTGTTCCTCATAGGTTCTCTGACGCGCTCCTATGCCTTGGTTCACATCAACACATGCAGCTCTCCCGCTGCGCTGGTGAAAGCAGTTGGATATTGGATATTGGTGGTGGCGTCCTCTTCCACGTCCCCATTAGGCTTCACCGATGGAGGACACACTCTCACAGGCAGCGCTAATGCTAGGAGCCGCCATCAGTTAGGGACCATCAACAAATTCTAAAGCCTCAAAGTCTGAGTGACATCTTCAATAAGGCCATGGAAAACAAGCATTTTCGGAGAGAGAATTGTGACAAGGTTTTTCATCACACAAGACAAAGGACTGACAGTTTGCATCATGATCTGGAGAATAGAATCTGACTCCATGATCATTTCTTCACCTGATTTCTAATGTTACTTCAGCAGCATCTAGGAAATGTGTCCAGACTGCTCCATAGTTCAAGTCAACTGTTCAGAGACATGAGATACAGCAGACGGCTCCATCTAACCCCTAAATAAAGCTGGCAGAGCAGCCTGTCAGACACCAGCGGCTTCTACCAGAGACCTGAAACATTGAGTGTCTCATCATCACTGAAATTATCGTGATCACTTTTGTCTATCTCCCATCCCTACCGCATGATCAGGGTGTTATAAGTTGGGGGCGAGGCCTGATTGTGAATGAGGTTCTCTCATTTGTATTGCAATGAATACCGTTACCTAGAAGCCTTGCCAAGCATCCCTAATAGAAAGTTAGGAATTGTTGAGGACTGATGTCACCAGATGTCAGCATCAAGCACACAAGTCTAACTTTGACACTGTGATGAAGCCAGTTGAAAGTTCTCAGGTCTTTTCTTCAGCTGAAACACACTGAACCGCTACTGAAGGACATTGACAATGAACACCTGAGTCAACAGCATCAGCCGCCCAACAATGTTCCCGTGGCTTTCCCTGGAATCCGTCAGTGAACATTGCTGTGCTTCTCCCTTTTCCAGGTTTGCTAAAAACCTTTCCCCAGACAAGATCAACCTGAGCACGCTGAAGGGGGAGGGTCAGCTCACCAACCTGGAGCTGGATGAGGAGGTTCTGCAGAGTCTGCTGGACCTTCCCACCTGGCTGGCCATCAACCGCGTGTGCTGCAACAAGGCTGCCATCAGGGTGAGACTCACTCACTGCAACCTCACGTGAGCCCAGCTGTCACTGAAGCCAGGTCCCACATCAGCATCGGCCAGTCAGCTGCTGCCGTGGTTTTGCTTCGGCTTCCTCTAGTGTCTTCCTTGTCTTTCCTCTCACAGCAGGTGCTCCACCCTCATCCTCCTCTGGTCACACCTTCATGTCCGTCATCATGAACCTCTTCTTCCTCTCCAACACTGTCTCTCATGTGCCTGAGTCTGATATTAGGGTGTCAGGGTTTTCCATTGATGGTGTGCAGATATTCACCTTTGACATGTAGTTTTGTCCCATAATGTATCACTCACATCATTCCTTAAATGATGAGTGTTTAGTGTTCCACATCATTTTCCTTTTTCCACCTTTATGCTGTGAAGGATTCTGTTGTTGCTTAGTTGCTCACTATCGTCCATTTATCTTGCCACTTCCCAACCTGGGATTCTCCTTCCTCGAGAGTGAATGTCATTTGCATGAGCTGCAACAGTCAAATACAGAGGGGAACAACGTCCATTTCTCAGCGCACAGCTGCGGCACACCAGTCTCTTTCACAATGCCGCTGGTTCATGCTGATGACGCCTGCTGTTGCTCCACTGTGTCTCTCTAACTGGAGTCTTCATGTGGTTTCTCTCTTCCACCATCACGTTGTGTTTGAAAGTATTCACTGTCTGGTCACTTTACAACTGGAAGTGAATTTGCTGTCAACAAAGTGTGCTGGAATGTCACGGTGTGACCTCATTAGATTAGATTAGATTAGATTAGATTAGATTAGATTAGGAGCCTAATGGCTGCTGTCTTTGTGCTAAAAGTTCTTCAGAAGGACGACATTGATCTTTATCTCGTCGGTCACCCTTGAACGTCGGTCACTTCCTGTTGCACCAACAGTCAGTTCAGGAAGCTGAGCACTAACTGAACAAGGCCACGGCATGTTTAACAGTTTTGGCAATATGGTGCCATGAAATATCACTTGAATGTTGCGCGTGATTGAGGAGCCTTTTTTATCATTTATTGGGGACGTCTGCGTCAAAGTCGTCTGTTTCCTGTCACCGAGACTCTGCGGGATAATCGAATGTGATCCAGGTAATTGGCCGCATCTCTGGCGACTCTTATCTGCAGACCCTCGGGCTATGGTTTTAATCCACATCTGAAGTGGGCTGAGAGTGGAACCAGTGACTCAGCAGTATTTTAGCACGGGTGGCCATCTCTGCCGAGGTTATCTGCGGGTCGAGATCAAGCGTCGGGTCTGGATGAAATGAACCAAGCATCATCAGTTGTTGTGTGGATCTTCATTGGTTTTGCTTCAGATTTGATGTGTTCAGTAACATGTGCTGCTGTCGTCCGCAGATACCATGGACTAAACTGAAGACTCACCCCATCTCTTTGGTAAGTTGGGCCAGGATGACCGCGGTGCTGTGTGTGTTTGTAATGAGCCTTCTGTGTGGGGAATTTCTGAGGTGAGGTAGTGAAACACGTGTGTTCTCTGTTGGATAAATGATGGTGTCCAAGACTCTTATTTCTACAGTATATGAATTTACCATTCTAATATCCAACATTTTTAAAAGTTAATTCTGCATTTTTCCCCATAATATCTTATTTAATCTTTCACAAAAATAAACCCAAATGTACATGTCCCTACTGTGGGACTAATTAAGTACATCATTACACAATTTCCCTTGGGATTAATAGAGTTTTTCTGATTCTAATATTACTGAATTATGAATTATCATGCACATTTGACGTCAAACAAAGCAAATAATAAAAAAAAAATCAACCAAAATTCCCTGACCTTCTGTTATGCATCCAAAGCTTCGCATTACGTTTTTTTTTAATAAGTTAAATATTCAAACAACTTTGACAGGCAAATTCAAACCGTTCACCAATTTAATAAACTCAGTCCTTGTATGTTTTCATACTTGTTTTGCTTTGTTTTCATAAAAGGAAGTGATTCTGTCCAAAGGAAGGCATGAAAGCTTCACCTTAGCAAAACACTTTTGTGCTCTTCCACATCACTGCTGCGCACTGCTTAGCTAGACAACTGTCAATAAACATGGGCTCATCGCCACTGAAATAATACCATAATCCCTTAATTTGGGCTTTTAATAGCATATTTCTCTTAGGAACATTTGCCATTTGTTCCTTTTCTTATAACCAAAAAATCAAATATACTGGTGTTGGTACATGAAATGTTCCTATTTCAGTTAGACATTTTGTACAGATATGGGAAACATTTTTATCATGTCCATTGAGGTCAAGCGGGGTCACATATGAACTCCTGAACCATTTGTAGTTGAGTGAGTCTTATTATTGTGGATCAGATTAACATGACACTGAAGGGGCTGTGTGGAGAACCTGTGGAACCAGATGGTTGTCCTATAAGTGGGAAGAAGCCAGTCAGACTGAGAGCTAGCATCGCAGGCGTTTGTGACCTGCGCGGTCCAGTGACGTGCTGTGGCTTCCCTGCTCTCCCAGACAAATGCAGAGGGTGGAGGACTGCAGCAGCCGCCTGGTGCGGCAGAGTGACGTGAGATGAGGTGCCAGGTGCTCGTATTGTCGCTGACTTTGGGCTTGTTCTCTGATGCAGCTCGGGTCAGTTTGGCCTGGTGCTGAGCTGTGAAGATCAGTGTTGCAACATAATCTAACAATGACAAGAGAATGTCGACGTTCTCTCTCGTCATTCTTAGATATGTTGCCTAATGCAATTAGTTACAATTCTGTTTTGTTTTTCACTCATATAAGAAAAAAAGGAATTGTGAAACAATTCCTGTCATTGTAGTTTCTTAAAAGTATTGTGTTGTTTTAAGTGATCTTATTCCCAATAAATAGCTTTTTAGATCTTGGAAGTGGAGCTGTGACCCATCGAATGTTCTAATATTTGAGGACACAATGTTGCTTTGATCTGGAACATGCTACATCTTTATCCCATTTTATTCTATGGACCTATTATGTGGATTGACTACTGTCAACACAGTAAATTGGCATCTTTTTTCTCAGCAACCTCCTTCACTGTTGCAGTTCTTGGGCTCTTGTCTGTGGTTAGCACCGTGTTACTGTCTAAAGTGCCTAAGTTGAGTGTTTAGTGTCACGCTGTCCTGCGGCGCATCGGGCGCTACCTCATCCCTCCAGGGAGTAGTGTTTCTGTGACACGGTCGCTCTGCCTCTCCTGGTTGCCAGCAGGCTGAGTAGGCCACAGGTGTCAGGTTGACAGTCAGTGTTGCTGGTCCCAGTCCCAAGGCTGCTGGTGCCGACTCGCAGCTGCAGCAGCAGCAGGGAAACACTCCTCTGTTGTTGGTGTTTGGAGATAAATAGATTAGTCTTTGGTCTCGCTGTCCAGCCAATCAAAAGCTGGGTGAAGAGACATGATCAGAGGTTTTCAAAAAGAATTGTTACTGAAAAATGGAATGACTTAAATGAAAAGTATACATTGGAATGGCATTATGATGCTGTACATATGATCAAGAGCATCAGTTTATGGTGGGGATTAAAATGAGTTTTACTTTAGATTAGACTACTATTATTACATGTTCTTAGTGAAATGTCACTTTTTGTCCACTTCAGGCCACCGTAGATCAAGATACTTGCTGCCCGTGTGAGCTGATCAGGTTGTAATAAACGAGGAATAGGTTTCTTTTACACGTGACTGGCCGCGGGATCGCGCACGTCGTTGTTGGTTTGCTTTCGATGCTTTTCCTCATTTCTTTCTCTCACTCGGGTGAAGCGCTGATATACGTATCTCAGATGCATGCGGATGATGCATTCAAGAGCGTGGGAATTTTCTATACTGTTAAACAACCCAATGCCTTTCTGGATTTGTGTGTGGTGGAGACATAACGACCCTTGGCACACAGCTGTCGGGTCCCCTGACGACTATACATGTGATTTCAAAAGCCTGTATTTGATGTTCACTTATTTCACAGAAAGGTGAAAGTGAAAGTTGGTGATCTTAAATAAATAAATCTTGAATTTTTTTGCCATATGTATTGTCTGATATCCCTCAGTATTTTTCTTTGTACGTGGGTGATGGTTGCAAGTTTCGCTCTAGTACAAACAAATTTAATTTATCAAATTTATCGCACTGATACCATTATCTGTGCATCCCCAATAATAATATTAACCACTGTATTCAGATATGTTTGTAATCTGTTCTGTTAAAATTAAGCTTCTTTAAAATGTTGTTGTTATTAAATTATTATATTAAATGAACCCTCCCAATTATGTTTTTCTCTGTACTTGTTTACTTGGCGTCCATAAATCTAACCAGGTGACTTGTTTCAGACTCTGGATAAAGTTGAGATGGAGATGAGCACATGCGAGGAGCCCCGCCCTCCCAATGGCCCCTCGCCTATAGCAACAGCTTCAGGTCAAAGGTGAGTGGCTGTAGAGTTTACAACGATAAACTGACTGACCATTAAGTTGGCAGTGACCTGACTGCTCTGATGCTGAATCAAAAGGAGCATTACTGCCCTCTTCTGTTGCGATGCTCACACTGCACCACTTGTTCTTCCCGCTGCTGCAGCGAGTATGGCTTCGCTGAGAAGGTGGTGGAGGGGATTTCCCTGTCCATCAACTCTATAGTGATCAGGATCAGTGCCAAGGCCTTCAACGCCTCCTTCGAGCTGTCGCAGCTGCAGGTCTACAGCGTGAACACCAGCTGGAGCGTCAGCGACCTGCGCTTCACTCGCATCCAGGACCCTCAGAGAGGGGAGGTCAGTCTCGAGGTCGCCTCACGCCGGCTCTTGTTCTGCTGCTAATGCTGCCGTGGTCCAGATCCTGACCTTCAAGGAGATCAGCTGGCAGATGATCCGGATCGAGGCTGACGCCATTCAAAGCGCCGAGCATGAGATGTTAAGCGCCCCCATCCGTCTCATCACCAACCAGTCCAAGATCAGAGTCACACTGAAGCGAAGGGTGAGGCTCACGCACGCACGCACGCACGCACGCACGCACGCACGCGTTCTCGTATTCCTGTCCTTGTTGGGGCTTTCCCATTGACTTTTAACCCCTAAACCTAACCATCCGAAACACATGGCACACCTGAACCAGGACTCTGAACCAAACTGGAACCCACTTAGAATCACCTTAACCATAATCACTCTGAACCCAACTAACTAATGACCCAGTTATTTCATCAGTTCATCCTCAAGGACCAGCAAAAGATCCCCCAAGTATTGTGCTGTGTCCGGAATTGGTCCCCACACACACCTTTGTCTTCCTGTCTTCGTGAGGACCGTTATACATACATTGTCAATGACATAACCCTTTCCCCAGCCTCTCCCCCTAAACCTAACCATATGAAACAAATGGCTAAACTTAACTTCTACTCTGAGCCAAACTAAATCCCAAGTATAATAACCTAACTATTCTGCAGTTTTCACCCTCAAAATGGCTTCGCTGTGCAAAGATGTCTTCACTCTGTTGATCAAAAACTCTTACAGGTCCTCACAAAGGTAGTATACAAGGACACACACACACACTCTGCAGGGTGTGGCATTTCAAAACTGAATCTGCGGAACAAAGCTTTGTGAAGCTAAACCGGAAGTGAACACAGCGTGGAAATAAGGACCGTGCACGTGGCAGTAGCTGACAGGTGTCTCTCTCCCTCACAGATAAAGGACTGTAACGTGGTGGCCTCCAAGCTGATTCTGATCCTGGACGACCTGCTGTGGGTCCTGACCGACTCCCAGCTCAAAGCCATGGTGCAGTATGCCAAGTCCCTCAGTGAGGCCATGGAGAAGTCCGCCCAGCAGAGGAAGAGCATGGCCACGGATGACCAGGTGCTGCCATCTGCTGTCTCATCGTGTGCCCCACCCAGTGTGTGTGAAGTGAGAAGTTGCTCCAGACTTTAACTGTAATTCCTACTGTCCCTGATGCTCTGGACTGGTCCAGGGATGGCAGACTGCTCCCTCTAGAGGAGAGATACAGTATTGCTCGATGGGCCTCTCAAAGTGAAGAGAAGAGAAAAATGAATGATAAGGTCAAGGTCCCAAAGGTCACCTGACGACAGAGAAATTGAAAACACTCGTATATGTGATTCCTTCAACTACTTTATTTTTCACCATTAGTCCTGTTCCTCGCAGCAGAGGTTCGCTGGAGGCCTCGACAGCATGATCATGTTTGGAACTGAAAAATAAAGATGTGTTCTTCTCCAGTTACAGGTGTCACCAGCGCCCCCCACTGCACAGCAGGTGCGGACGCAGCAGACGTCCACCGCGGCTGACCAGAGCGCGACCATGGCCAAGTTGTTTGATGCGTATGATGTTTGTGAGACGTCACACCATCTCCAGATCACACACCTGGACCTGCACATCTGCGACGACGTCCATGCCACGGATAAAGGTAGAACCCCGGAACGAGCACCGACTCCAGGCGGTGCCTCACGTGTGCTGCCTTGTGTCCAGTGATCCACAAGAGAATCGCGGGCGGAGCCATGCAGCTGTCTTTCAGCTCCATCACCCTGGACTACTACCCTTTCCACAGAGCAGGTTTGCTTCTGCTTCCTCTACTTTTCTACACTTCCTATATAGAAAACAAGAAGAGCACTCTGAGAGCACAACCCTCCACCCAGCAGCTTCAGTCAACACCATCTCCCAACTGCAGTAGCCTTCAAAACAAATCCTGGATCCAGAATAGGATCCGGATCAGTCCGACAACTGAACCATCATGTCTCTTTACAGCCACTTCTTTAATGCTGGTGAATGGTTTCCAGGTGAAAGCTGTGCCCACTGGATGCACTACAGCGAAGCCACCAAGAGCAGAGAGAGCTGGGCTCGCAGCCTGCTGGAGGAGTTCAGGACCAACGTGGACATGTTGAAGAGTGCAGTGCGTGACCATGGTGGTGCTGCAGCTCACGGCTCCCCTCAGCATGGTAACACACCAAAGACACTTCGTTTTGGTTCCTGGAGGGACTGGTTTCTTATTTCTGTGGCTAACACACACGCACACACACACACACACACACACACACACACACACACACACAGCTAAATCTCTTTGAACCAAACTGGAACCCAGTTACAGTCACCAAGTTATTTTGATGTTTTGATCCACAAACTGAGGCTCAACCTTGTGGGGACAGGTACACACAGATGCTTTTCCAAAAATGGATTAGCTATACATGCACTGCACTGCACGCACGCACGCGCACACACACACACACGCGCACGCACGCACACGCACGCGCACGCACGCACGCACGCACGCACGCACACATACACATACACATACACATACACATACACACACACACACACACACATACACACACACATACACACACACATACACACACACACACATACACACACACACACACACACACACACACACACACACACACACACACACACACACACACACACACACACACACACACATTCGCATGTGCATGTGGTCACTGTGGGTTTTCTGTCCTGCAGTGTCCCTTAGTGACGATG
Source organism: Synchiropus splendidus (assembly GCF_027744825.2). NCBI lineage: Eukaryota > Metazoa > Chordata > Actinopteri > Syngnathiformes > Callionymidae > Synchiropus > Synchiropus splendidus. The sequence continues at coordinate 1,879,200 of NC_071337.1, forward strand.
TGCATGAGCCTCTAGGGGATCAGACAGCAGACGCTGTAGAGCTTAGGGAGGCAGACGGACTCATAGAATGGAGCCCACAAATGCAGGTCCCTGCCCAGTGCTGCTGGTGCCTTGAGCCAGGTACCCTGGTGTGTGTGCGCACGGCCGTGTGCGGTGAAACACACCTTTCGTGGCGAGCACCACTTCCAGACTGAGAGCCACCGGGCATCTGCTTCTCTCCCTCTCTCTCTGTTTCAAACCTATTCCCGTTCTCCTGACTTCACTCCTTCACTCCAGGACGGATAAGCACCTCGTCCAGCAGCTCCTTCAGCCCCCCTCCTCAGAGTCCCAAGCCCCAGCTCATGTCCAGCTCTGTGGTCCTCAGGATGGCTGACTTCAGCATCTACCAGGTGAGTCTTGCTCTCACAGCATCGACTGGCACACACGCACTTGTTGTCCTGATGCCACGTCTGCCGTGCATGTGCTGCAGGTGTCCACGGCCGACCAGCGCCGCTCCAGCCCCAAGGCCATGATCTCCTGCAACAAGAAGTCCTTGTACCTCCCGCCAGAGATGCCGGCCATCCATGTGGAGTTCACAGAGTACTACTTACCAGATGGAAAAGACTTCCCAAGTAAGCCTCTCTGGATTGCTGCCAAAAGTCACTGGTTGGGATTGTTACGATCAAGCTATGGTTGGTCAAAACTCCCATTCTATAGTGGCTCTTTGCAATGGCACAAACCAATGATGGTCATGAAACAACTGCTGCTCCCCCTCCCCGCTTTTTTTCCTGTAGCTCATAAACATTAATGTTGTTAGCGAAAAGCCACTTGTTTGCTTTTGTCCAGGCAGCTGGTGTTTTTGTTGTTACACCTGGTGGCCGCTAGAGGGCGACCTCCAAAGTTTAACTTAACGAGTTGTTCAGTGTTTTGAGTTGAGTGTAAATGGACGTGTTTCTTTACTGTGGTGGGAGAACGTTTGGGACCACCTCGCCTTCCACCAAATACCTGATATCAATCTGAGGCAGCGATTTATTTTTTTTCTTCAGCTTGGAACACATTCTCTGTTGTTGCGAACTGACATGCTGAAACGGTCAAGAACTTAGTGTAAACAATAAACCAAAGATATTGTTTATTTATGCCAGCATAATGCAGCTACGCCTTTAGAAACAGCGAATTTCCATTTCATTTCCGCTACTGTAGGTTGTTGCAGTGTCGCTTGCTACCCATCAACCTGGTTTTTCCATTTTTATTATCTGTAAATATCATTTAGATTATTGATCACTTCAATTTATTGTTTGTCGTTCAGCATTCAGTGTAGCTTCCAGGAGAACTGAAAGATGGTCCTGTTTCAAATGAGAGAAAATGATTTTTGATTGCTGCACTGGTCGCTCTGCCTCACCTCACCTCTCTTCTTCTCTCTGCAGTCCCATGTCCCAATCTGTATGCCCAGCTCAATGCCCTGCAGCTGGTCCTGGATCCTCGCAGTCTGGTGTGGATCAACCTCTTTGCCCTGGACCTCAGGCAGAGTCTGGAGCAGTTCATGGAGATCTACAAGCTCAACGACTCGCAGAAGCCTGACGAACACGTGGACATCAAGGTGGACGGCCTCATGTTGAAGGTGAGGAGCCTTCTGCGCTCTTGTCATCTCTCCGTGTTTGCGTGGATGTTCATGTCCTCTCCCCTCTGCGTAGCTGGTGATTCCCACCGAGCGGGATCCCTCCTGCCCCCCCGACCTGCCCCGCTCCATCTCTGTGCAGACGTCCGAGATGGTGGCGACCAACACTCGACACCCGGCCAACTGCACGCGCTCCCACCTGGAGGCGCTGCTGCACGCCTTCCAGGAAGAGCCCTTCTTTGCTCCCTCCTTTGAGGCGTTTCCCCGAAGCAGCACCTCCTTTCCTCTCCTCCACCCCGTCTTCCACCTTCACGCTAGTGAGCAGGACACCAAGATACACGACATCTACCGCGGCCTGGTGGCACCCACCCTGGGAACCGACGCTCTCAAGACGCCGGCTGCGACAGACTTCTGGGCGTTTCACTTCGCCCAGTTTTGGGTGGACTATGAGGGCACCCGAGGCGGGAAGGGCAGACCGCAACCCTTTGTGGACTCCTTCCCTCTCACTGTGTGGGCGTGCCAACCCGCCAAGCTGCTCCACCATCAGGAGAAGCTGCGAGATGCCGCGGGGTCTTCTCTGTCCAGGAGCATGTCTGTGGAGGCCGTGGGCCGGCTGCAGAGGAAGCGCCTGCTGAAGGAGTACTACAGTACTGAGAGCGCGCCTGCTCAGAGTACCGCGCTGCCGGCCACCAACGGACTCCGGAAGCTCTCGCTGGACAGCTTGCCTTCCTCCAACTCAGTGGCATCATCAGGGAGGGACGCAGACGTGCACGTGTTAATGCATGTGCACAAGCATCTGAGTGCCCAGGTGGGTGCACCAACACCTCCGCGTTGTGCGTTGTTGAATTCAATAAAGCGAGCATGATGGTCATGTGTGTGTGTGTGTGTGTGTGTGTGTGTGTGTGTGTGTGTGTGTGTGTGTGTGTGTGTGTGTGTGTGTGTGTGTGTGTGTGTGTGTGTGTGTGTGTGTGTGTGTGTGTGTGTGTGTGTGTGTGTGTGTGTGTGTGTGTGTGTGTGTGTGTGTGTGTGTGTGTGTGTGCGCGCGCGCAGGTGAGCCACCGTCAGTACGTGTTCCTGATGCATCTGCAGCGCAGCATCAAGTCCCTCCAGCAGACCCTGCAGCAGGATCTGGACAAGAGCAGCTCCAAGAAAGACCGCAAAGATTCGTGGAAGCCTCCAGCAGACCACCAGCCCTTCACCGCCTGCCTCGCCCTGTTGCTCAAGAGCGCAGAGGTCTCCCTCCTGCTGAAACCAGTCTCCCAGCCGGAGGGTTCCTGCTCCCCTGTGGGGTCTGAGCTGTCTCCCTCAGAGAGCAGAGGAACCCTGGGGCCTGGAAGTGATGGCTGTGAAGGGACAGGGAGGAAGCAGGAGCGCAGTGATGCTGCTGCCTCCTGCAGCGTGGACCAGCTCTTGTGTTCAGACGGGTTGGAGAGCAGGACCACATCGGGCCCCGCCCCTCTAATCCCTGCCACTGTGACGCACCCGGACCCTCATCATGGAGCATCGGTGGGGGACAGGACAGCGGCACTGAAGTCCGCTGAAGGTGGCGACTCGGTGCTGGACCGCCTGGCAGAGGAACTTGACTCCAAAGTTCTGACAGCTGACCTGCCTGACCCGGCGGGGGACAAGACTGCAGCCAAGATGCCTCAGTCCAGGTACCGCAGCGCCATAATCACTCTGCCTTTACTCCATGAAGTCTTACTAGCTTCCCTGTGAAGTCAGTGCAGGCAGACCAAACCACTTGATAGTGACATGGGTCCGTGATGTGGACGGCACCTTCTGATGCGTGAAACACTTGGACAGTAGGTGAGGGACGATGCAGTGTTCCGTCCTGATGAGAACTGTGGACTGACTTGCATGTCCGTGCACTCAGTCCTCAGTGGGAGGATCCCCGTCCTGTCCGTCACATGGCTGGCACCCAGAGTTAGAGCAGGTTCTGCCGGAGCGTGTGGCGATCACCACTGCAGACGATTCAGTCTCTGAGTGGGCTGGACTCGCTCGCAGTCCGGTCCGGACCTCCTCTGTATCGTGCAGTGTTATCGATTCTGAGAAATCACTTGGCCAAGAATCACCTCTTATAAAAGCTGTTCTCCAGTGTGAGAACAGGAGCGTCTGCGGCTCTGAGATTCTCTGCAGTGAAGTGTGGAGAAAGGGAGAGCTGAAGTGCTGATTGTGACTCTGAAGGATGGGGTTTCTGATGGAGCAGAGAATCAAGAGTGTTTTTCTGCCTGGCACTGGCCATCTGGTCTGGAGTGAGAGAATAGACGGTGAAGGTAGCTCGATGACTTTCCCAGAATCCATCTGCTTCAGTTGTGTGTGATGAGAGATTGTGTCCTGCATGAAAGGAGCCAGGTGAGGCACTCCCTGCATGTACCACCAGATGACTTCTCACTGCTGGTTCTTCACGTGACTTCAGGATGTCATTAGATCCCACTGTCTATCGGCTGTTCAGAAGCTGTGGGGGCTGGAATCCAACATGATTTTGAGAATCCCCACTTGAGAATATCTTCTGATCGTGTGCATAAATGGTTACTGAACTTAAGTACTGCTCATGCTCACAGATGCAGTATTTGAAAATAAGTGGTCTCGTAACACGCTCACGAGTTTTAGTTTGTCAACATCAATCACGACCAAAACCTCAGAAATCTGCCAGGAAAACGGGGTCAAAAGTGACAGGTTACTGTGCCTCCAAGTCTGTTTCGTGAGTGCCAAGTCCATGACCTTTGACACACATTTTCAGCCATGACTTGTCGTCACTCATGCTGCCACAAGTATGTTTTTGTGTTGACAAGAAAATGCTGTGGAGATGAGGCTCCTGGGTTTCTCTCCTGCTGTAACATCTGTTTCACTCACGCTGAGCTTATCACTCACTAAAGGGTTGTTTTTGTGGGTCTCCACTTGAACACAAGAGCATCTGTGTGTCTTTATGACTGTGTCTGTCTCCTGAAGTCCATGTGCGTCTCCATGTTTCATCATCCTCCGACGTTCTGACTCTCTCTGAACCTGATCTCATCACCTCCTTGCACGCTGCCTAACTTGCTTCCTGCTCTTGACCTTTGACCCATGCGAGGTGTGTGTGTGTGTCTCTTCTCTTTTCCAAGGAAAGGAAGTTTGTCTGTCGTTTCTGAACTTCTCAGCTCCTCAAACACCAGCAGATCCTCCTCCCTTTATTCCATGTCCAACATGTAAGACACTGGATCTGTGACTAGCTGTAACTCTGTGTGTCGTTCCTGAGTGTAGGCATGTGTCCGTGTCATCCTGGTTTCAGTCTGTTTGTTGTAGGATGACTTTTGTGCAGTCGTTGTGTTGTTTATTTCAATGTTTGTTTATTATTCTCAGCCTTGTCTTTATGTAAAAGTTAAATACGATTGTATAGTTTGATAGTCAGAAACACATTGCTGTGGTCCTCCTCACTGAATGTGTGGTTGCACTTCCTACTTTAAGGTTCTCATCACATTCATGTCTTGCTTGTATATTGTGACATCTCGCCCTTCTCCTCGTCTGGTGTGACCCTCGAAAGTGTGGGACTCCTTCGTCAGGATCCCTCTCAGGTCTCAGGTGTGTGTTTGTGCCTCCTCAGTGGTCGCCTGATGCGAGACCGCTCCCAGTCCAGCCTCTCCGTGTCTTACAAGAACATGAAGAAGAGCCCCTCGCTGCAGTCTCTGGATAACATCTCCATCGACAGCTGCCTGATGGAGGACGGGGACAGCTACAGCCTGCTGGAGAGAGGTGGCGCTACTCATCACTTTCTTCTCGTCCCTTCGCTCTCATAGTCTGACTATGTGACTATGTCTAATGTATATTTTTCAAACTAAACTGCAAAGAAGACTTGAGTAAAGTGTAAATGACAGTCTCGCCATAAAATGTTCTAAGTAATGTTCAAAACTGCTTCATGTGCTTTCATGAACAGTGTTCACCGTTGGGGGCGCCATCACTTCCTTTATCTTTTTCTTCTCAAGAACTTCTCCACAGTTGGTAACTCTCACAGATCTGCAGCTGTCAAGTCAGTTCAGTGACTCACTACTGCCACCATACCTGACTCATGGATTGAAACTGAGTGTCTCACGGCCCAGATGTGTGAAACAAAACAACTTCATGTGTGGCCCTCTAGGGGGCGCTCGTGACCCAACGTCAGCCCTATGGTTAAGAATCACTGCTCTAGAAGACAGCACAGCAGGAGTCCTAACTTGAGGTGTGGGTCACTGCCCGGGTCTGCTATCATAACTAAGGAGCGAACTGTGGAGGAGCGGGTGGCTCCATATTTGGCCTGGAATCCAGAATGATTTTTTTGTCCCTCCCTAATTCTTCATTACTAGTTCGATTGTAAATATAACTGGCTAAAGTTCTGGGTTGTGGGACTTGTTTTTCTCTGTGGCTGTTTCTTGTCCCTCCTGAAAATTGAAGATGTGTAGTAAAAGAAACGGCAGTGACCTCACACATGAGTCGGCTCGAAGGTGACTGCATGCCATTGAATGTATTTCTTCAGGAGTATAAAGTAGATTGAAGGCAACGGTGAGAGCTTCATCTGTTGTAGTGCGTTATGGGAGCTGCGGTGGTAATTGTGCTGTGGGCCTTGAGCTTGACGAGTCTGCAGTCAGAGGAGCATTTCATCCCACTTTTATTGACTTATTCTCTGTTTTGCTCTGGACAGATGACGTGTCCATCTCTGGCTTCAAGGATGCCATCAGTGAGCAGAGCACCACGGAGAGCGCCCTGGAGGCTGCGACGGGCCCGGAGCCGGAGGGCGCCGTGTCTCCGGACACGGACAGCGCCGCCTCCCAGAGCATGGACGAGCCCACCAAAGACGTGGTAAGCTGGAGGAAACATCGGAGCGTCTTGTGTCAAGGTGGTGACGGCCGCTCTTGGTCCAGGTGTCGGTGCTGGTGCTGAAGGTGCAGTCGGTGTGTGTGGGCATGGAGGCGGTGGGAGCCAGCACGGCGGTGGCGCTGGAGGTGGGCAAGGTCACGCCCAGCCAGCTGGGGAACGTCAGCCTGCGACAGTACCAGAGCAACCGCAGCCTCGGTAAGAACCGACACGCCGGCACGGGTTTGTGTTGCCTGTGAGGGACGAGATGCTAGATGCTAGCTCGGGCGTGATGGTCGCAGGTAGTTCCAACTTGTAAACGAGTGGGCTTGTTTACCTCCGGATCTATTGAAGCAGCAGAAGCGCGGTTAAATTGCAACCTGCTGCCAGAAGGGGGCGCAGAAAGCTAGGGCAGCACTACACAGTCATGGAGGGAGGAGCACATTTAGGCTGTGTCCCATTCCCCCAAACAATAGCACTTGGTTCTGAGTGCCCTCCACTATGAAGTGCAACATCTTGCATCGGCGCTGATCATCTCACTCGGTTTGGTGAGAAGAAATGGGTGGAGCTGAATCCGGCTTCGCTGCTAAGTTGGGGTGATAGATGTGTTAGAGGTGTGAGGATGCTAACGTTAGCCTGGATGCTAGCCCACTGTTGTTTGTTCAGAAGAAATCCAAACCTACTGTTGAACATCCATGTTGTATTGTTCATGTTGTGGGACACGGTGGAGCATTTGGCTGGCTGACGTGTGACACCAGAGAGAGTCAACACAGGCAAAAGTGGTCCTGGCTACTAACATGTCCCTGTTGTCCTGTCCAACATTGTTGTGAAATCAAGTCCTTTGGTCTCCTGGACATCTCTCCACACTTCATATTCCCACCTGGTTTCAAGTCAGCTCCGGAGCTCCCTGGGTTTGAAGGGATCATTTCAAGTGGTGAACGGCCAGTGAGGAGGAGTGGGACACACCACACTGACCCGTGACGCGCAGAGCCCAGTGTTGGGGGGAGAGATGGGACACAGCCTAAACCTCTGTGCTTTGACTTGACCTTCACATTTGTTCCTGACTGGTCCAGGCATGGCACCGAGCTGGTAGCCACATTGAAGCGACACTGATGGAAATGTTACGCATAATGTTGGAAGGGCCTTTCATTTTCTACACAATTAAGCAGCTGTTGACCTGGCGGATGAAGGCGGCATCTCTGCCTGTAGATGTGCTGTCGTGGTCCAAACACTTGCGAGCCTCTGACCCCACCCTGTCATACCTCCTCCCCAGGTATGGTGTGTTCAGGGTCAGTACCTGCTCAGAGCAGCCCAGGTAACTGCTGTGTGTCCCTTGTCTGCGCCTGCATGTGAGCTTCTCTCTCGCTCTGTGAGAGTTTTCTCCTGTCATTTGCTCGGTTTCTCTCGGCCAGATTCCCTCGCTGTACTAACATTGGCAGCAACTGGCATTTAAACGACAACACTGTCTGGCCAGAGTTGCTGCTCGTCCTCATGACACTGCAGCCATCACAACACAAGCCTCTGCTGGGAGGATGTGTGCTCCAGCCTTCAGTTCAGTTCAGCTCCGCTCTCACTGTGATCTTTGTGTTCTGCGCTCTCATGCTATGATAGTTGGACCAGTGTGTGAGTGAGAAGCCATTACAGCTGTACTGAAGATGTGTGCTGACCAAACCATTCTGCCCCCTGTGGATGCTGTGACTGAGCACATTGTTATTGAACAGTTACCAGTTACAGGAGGTAAATGTGATTGACTCCCAATGGTTCTCATCACCCTTCTCACCTGGCACTCACAGATGTTTCTCCATGTCAGACTGACTGTGTTTGAGAAGCTAAAGCTTCCAAACGCTTTACTTGAATCTGCAGCCACAGTCTGAAGTGACGTTAGCAGAAGGCTAATCATTAGCATCAGCTAACAGTGGCAGTTTCCTACCTGCTTCTAACTTCAGATCGACATGATGCCGAAGTTCTCTCCAATTCAGGAGGGCGCCTCTGATGGAGCCAGTGAGCATGGAAGCATGTTCTTCTGACCAACAGATGAAGAGCCTCATCAGAACCAGGTGAAGCCAGGTGAAAGAATGAGGGACCAGTGGCAACCATCTGTGTTTGGCTGAACGTTTGCCTTAAACCAGCGTGAACACGCCACGATAGCAAGCTGTCAACACAGCAGAGAAGCTCTGAGGAACATGGGTGAGGAGGCGTCAACACTGGACCCAGTCAGTGCCACTGTTTATGTTCTGTCCTGCTGCGCCTCCTGAAGAGACTCGGACCTTCCAGTGACATGAGCCTTCAGTGTTGATCCCTTCAGACGCTTCATCCTCTCACAATTGTCCGAGTCCTGGCTTCCACAACCAGGTGGTTGGAATCAAAACAAGTCCTTGCTTCACATGAAGCTGCTCTTCTTCCTCAGAATCCCTGGACAAACCCCTCTGTATTGGCTGATATTAACGCTGCTTCCACCGCACTGGTGTTTGGTGCCTCCAGTGACATCACTAGGTGGCGTGTGACCCACTCATGAGAACCTCGTCAGAACCACAATGGATTTCTTGTTAGTAAATGGAAACCAAATTCTATTGAATTGTTTTGTATACACGGAATGAAAACCCAGTACTTCTGGTACTATGTTTTGGTGAGGACACTTCTAGTTCCCACTCTGGAAGTGGTCCAGTGGTGACGGTGCCGTCGCTAAACAAACACCACATCTGACCAAGACGTTGGCAGATTCAGGGGTTTCTGCCGTGTGTGCACAGCACCTGAGATGAAGGTGCAGTAGCCAGAGGTTCCCTGTTGAAGCATCAGTGCTTTAAATTCAGAACATGCTTTGATCATTCATATCTCTGGTAGTGGCAGTACTGAAGTACTGAGGCTCAACTGTCCAGGGCCATGGAGAGTGTGAGGAAGAGGTGAAGAAGCGGCTGCAGGCAGGGTGGAATCATTGGAGAAAAGTGTCAGGTGTGATGTGTGACAAAAGGCTGTTGGCAAGGATGAAAAGGGAAGTGTCCAAAAGGGTGGTGAGGCCAGCAACGTTGTATGGTTTGGAAACAGTGGCACTGAGGAAAAGACAGGAGGCTGAGCTGGAGGTAGCAGAGATGAAGATGCTGAGCTTCTCTCTGGGAGTGAGAGCAGGATGATGATAGGATCAGAGGGACAGCACATGTGCTCAGGTGTTTAGGAGACCAAGTCAGAGAGGCTGGATGGAGATGGTTTGGACATGTACAGAGGAGAGAGAGAGAGACAGTACATTGGTAGATGAAGATGTTGAGATGATGGAACTGCCAGGCAGAAGGTGGAGAGGAAGGCCACAGAGGAGACTGATGGAGGTGGTGAAGGAGGACATGAGGTTTGGAGGTTTGAGAGAAGAGGGAGGGTGAGGTGGAGGAAGATGATCCGCTGTGGTGCTCAGGTGATCGAGTCAGACTTGAAAGCTGGCGGTTGCTCCTTGATACAGGACGGTGAGGGCCTGACACATGAGTGACAGACGATCAACTGGGGTCAGTGTGTGTAGCTGCCATGAGGATGACTCTGTATGAAACCATGGTTTCCTCTGACCCCAGCATGACAACAGCCTCAGCGCAGCGACTGACAGTGTGTTTGCAGTAGGTTTCCATCGTCAAACACTTGAAGACAGATTCTTGTTTGCTGGGCCATGGGAGTGTGTCTCTTAATTCAGCTATAATGGAGGGAGCGTCCCATTACACGCACCATTGGCTCCCACCAAGCTCATGCTGGAGTGTGTGCGCCTTCATCCCGACCTGTGGTGAGCCCTCCCCCTCCGCCACTCTGCTGCTGCAGATCCAGTCCAGCGGCTCCAGTAGCTTCGCCGCTCCCCGCCTCAGCTTCCATCTATCAGACTCCCTCCCTCCCTCACCTCCCGCTCCTATTCCATCTTCCTGCTAATCCTCTGTCATTTAACTCCCCGCATCTCACCCCCACTACCTTCGTCTCTCTCCGGGCCATTTTCCCTCCCCGTCTTATCGCCGCCGCTCACTCGGGGCCCGGGGCCCTGGAGATGCTGCCTCTGCCGCAGCTCTGTTGTGCAGCCTCCTTCATGCCTCAGTGTCTTCTGATGGTGAAGTTAGACCTGCATGTCTATCACGTCGGTCCATGAGGTGGTGACATGTGGCGAGCCAGGGTTTCCACCACTCACCATGCCCAGCTCCATGTTGCCTTCTCCGCTTGGTTTTACCTCGTGTATCACACGGAGGACGAGCGTGGAGATCACTGCCGGGTCAGTGAATCACTTTGCCTCCGCTGACTACAATTTAAAGTTCTTATTATTGTCTGTGTGATCAGAGAGCTGGGCTTTATGTTTCGGTGAAATGAAATGACCCCCTCACTTCTGAAGGCCTGGCAGCTCCTCTGTTGCTGTGGTGGTGCGACACAGTCGCTTCCATGCAGCGCAGACCTCATGAAGTCAGAGTGAGACTGATCCACCGGAAGTGTTTGTATGTACTAGTCAGCTGCCTTTGTTTTCAGCCCAGTTTCATGCATGAACAGTTATGTGACAGACAAACTATTGACTTCTTTTAATGATTGCCCCAAAAATAGATTTTAAAAAATGAAGTAGATTAAGTAATGTTCTCATATTCATTGAGTTACAATGAAAAAAAGAACTCGTACAACCCATTTCAGAAGGTGGAATCACACTTTGTGAAATCTATATTTGCAGCATTTGATCTTCTTTTTTCTTTTTTATGAACATATATACTCACATTTTTCTCTCCTATTATTCCCTTTCGTTAGACGGCCCCTCACAACGGATGCAGTGTGGCCCTACAGGAAGTGGTAGCCTTCTATTACACCCCTGGATTAGATTAGATCAGATTAAATAACCTTTACTAGTCCCACGTATATTTCAAGTCATTCGACACCGTAGAGTCCACTGTTTGGACGGATCAGAGGCTTTGAAGTGAACCTCTGGCACCAGAGGAAGCGCATGAAAGATGTGACTCGACACACAAGCATCAACTGGCTGCTCTTGGGGGGTTCATCCTCAAGTTTTTGAACCTTGAATTGTCTGCTGTTTCACCTCTTCATCATGGCTGTTTCAGTGATAACATCACATGACTTGGGGGCGCTGAAAAACGTTGGGATGTTTTTCAAACTGAGCGTGTTTCGACCAATAATTTCCTCCTTCCTTTTGAATTGACAGTGTTTCCAGATCACTTATGTTTCCACAGTGCAGAAATCCTTCTTTGTTATCTCCTGCAGCCCAGTCTGTGGCTGCGGTTGTTTAAGTCTGAGCTTGGTTTAGCTCTGGCTTGCGTGCAGGAAAAAAACGTTGCCTCTGAAGTGGGTCTCAGTTGGAGTCAGTTCCTCCTTGTCATGTGACCAACATATTCAGCAGAGTCGACACTCAGTCCTTGGGTCGGGGTGTAGCATCACAGACTGTGGGTAACAAAAGGTTTTCTCCAAAGTGGTTTTCTCTGGGACAGGATTGTTTCCTGGAACTGAGTCCTGCTGCCTCAGAAAGAACTCGGCATCTGTCCCACCTGTTTGTGAATTTCCCTCGTGTTGTGCTTCTCACTTCCGTTTCCGCTTCCATCTTCCACTCGATTGGACCTTGTTGTGACGCTGCACTCGCTGTTCTGTTTGAACGTGCCACCGACTGGCTCCGCCCACACGACCATTAACCGCGATTGTTTCCGTCCACAGTTGGCGGCGAGGTCATCTCCTCCGCCCTCACGGGCCGCCACAGTCCGGAGGTCCGGGCTCGCCTGGAGAGCGGCCCCTGCGCCGCTGCCCACTCGCCTCTGGCTGAACGCAACGGCTTCCTGCAGCTGCGTCTCCATGGTTACCAGGCCAGCTTCCTGATGTCGACGCTGCACAACCTGGCCCAGTTCCTTGAGGACGACTCGGCGCCGCAGGTGCTGCCCATGGAGATCAGCGTGGGAGACACTCGCATCCAGCTGAAGGTAACACACCTGCTCCTGTCTGGAGCAGCAGCTTCTGTGAGGGACATCCAGTTGGATTCTGGGTTTCAAACTGAAACGACACAGGAAGAGCTCTTTTCTCGCCACCTTTCTGTGGATTGTGCACGGGCCTTCGTGGGTCCTCCTGCTGTGCTGGTGAGCAGACCGGACCCTGCTCTCTGATAGGTTGACACTTCTGTTGATCCATCCACCAACGCTCTTCTCAAAGTGCTCGGCGCGGTGCTGAATCGATGCTCTCACCGCTGCCGGTTGGTTTTGGCGGTGGCGTCTCAAATGTGTGTTTTGTTGGATGATTCTCACCCGCTGCTGTCGACCTGCTGCTGTGGAGAACCTCTTTCATCTCATCCTATCAGTCATCACGTATGAGTCAAGCCGTTTGTTCTGTGGGTGTGTGAGCGAGGTGCAGCTGGAGGAGCACCTGCAGCAGCTGCTGTTGTTCAGTGTGTGAAGCTCAGGACCTCCCTGCGTGCCACTCTTTGTGTGACGTCATTGCCGAGGCGACTTGAGTCCGACCTGTGTGACGTGTGTCCAACAGGACGACGGCCCCCGGGACAACCCCTCGGAGACGGAACCCTCCCCCATCACCCTGCACGTGGACAGCCTGGTCATCCACCGGAGGGACGACGGCTCCTTCTCTATCGGAGGTAACGTGCCGTAACTCTGCTCAGGAGACTTGCTCTGGACTAGTTAGGAAAACTAAGTTGATTGAAATGATTTTTCAACTTTGTCACGTGGTACGAATCCCAACATGGCTAATCAAACGCTGAACTGTCCCACTCGTTTACAACAACAAGCTTTCACCCCGGGATTCGTCTGTTTTTCTGCCGGGAACAAGTTTACAGCTGCTGTGTTGGGAGTGAGCAGCCGGGTGGTCTCTCTCTGACTGCAGCAGTCTGGTTTTTACTGGCGCTCAAACACGTGGAGCCTCCAGCCTTCAGGCTCTCGTCGACCTGTCTAACTTTATAAACACTCGCTCGCCGTCTCCGCCCCTTCAGCGTCACCGGCCTTTGTGCGTGTGCTGACAGGAAGAGCTGTGGAGGAGCTACAGTCCTATGTGAAGCCTGACCGCTGACCTTGCACCCTCTCCTTGCAGTGGACCCGGCGGCGCCGACCAAACCCAGGAAGGAGGCCGCGTCGACTGACAGCGCATTGAGTCCGGTGCCGGAGATCAGCCTCATCACGAAGGCCACGCAGACTCAAGCACAAGCCCCGCCCCCTGCCCCACCTCCGTCCGACAGCGAAAAGGTGGGCTCTTTGTTTCGGTCTGTGCTTGTACAGCAGGTTCCCAGTGAGAGTAGTTTCCCACTACATTGGTGTCTGGCTCTGTGACTGGACTCAGTCTCGCCACTGGCTCCACCACCGAGCGACACCAGATGTCTGGACCGGATCTAAAAGCTCACCTCACTGTTCCGGTCCTTTCCTGCTCTGGACTGGCCACAAACACACTTCAGTTCTTTGTTCTTTTTTTGCTCCAGTTTGGCTCCCGTTAGATCCCCAGTGGGCGGGACGTGAATCACTTCACTCACCGAGCCAGGGTTTGTTCTCAGATGCAGCCCGGATGGTGGAGACTTGCGTAACCACCATCGCTGAAGCCACCAAGTGAAACCCTGGCGATCACGTCCTCTTATCTCAGAGGGAGTTTATCGCCACACCCTTCTGTAACTTCAGTGCCGGAGGAGACGATCCGGCAGCGAGAGATGCTGCCATGGTCGTGGTAACGCTCCTGGTTCTGATGGCAACAGGAAGTCACATCTCACAGCAGGAGCACCGAGAGCGCAGGCTGCAGTGAGCCTCACGGGGCAGTAGGTGGCAGCAGTGTCCCGGCAGAGGCTGAGCAGGGAAGTCAGCGACATCAGTGACGGGTCGCTCCTGTTGTTGGATTCAGTTGTCAAGTCGGTGCAGGGAAGCAGATCATCGCTGGAGGAAACACAAGCTCCTGGGCGAGGAAACTGAGGGTGTGGCCCAGACTCACCTCCACTTGCTGCTGCACCCACTTGATGAGGAGCAGTCTTGGACCCGGCCTGACCTCTGACCCAAACGCAGGAAGAAAAAAAGGAGCCCAACTCTCCATGTAACACTGGCTGATGTTCAAGTCCAGTAGAACCTGAGCCCAAGAGCCTGGTCTCTGTGGAGCTGGGCTGAAGCTGTGGCTGAAACGTGCCCCAGCAGTTTGTCGCCTCCAAACCCTTGAGCAGAAGGTTCCTCACCTCCAGACCACTGACTCTGTCTCCCTCTTCTCTCTTCCAGCTGCTGATGGACGAGAACGAGTGTTTGAAGATGGAGCTGTCCAGAGCCAAGATGGCGCTGGCTGAGGCTCAGATGGAGAGAGACTCGCTCCTGCATCGTCTCAAGACCCTCCGCGTCAACAGCAGCTAGAGGGACCCGTGTCCTGGACTCTCTCCCACCAGACTGGTGTGAATGTGCGAGACCTGCTGCCTGCCTGAGAGGCTCCGGCCCTGCTCCGTGGACCTCCTCACCGCCGGCTTCAGAACCTTCATCGGAGGTGGAATACAGTGAAGAATGTTGAGGCTGACGTCTCCAGCCGTGGAAGAGAGGGTCAGTGACCATCTGTGGAGATGATTCTCCAGAACATGAACCAGTTTATATGGACGTCGTGGAGGAACTTTGGAACAAGGGACGCGTTTCTCATGAGCGCTAACAAAGTATTTGTCCACAATAAATGATGGAATCCGGGAGGAGAGATGATCCAAAATTACAATATTTCACGTTTAAAGACGTCGAGTAATAGAAAAATGAAGCAGTGAAAATGTGAATCTATATTTAGAAATGACATTGAAATTGAACGTACTGTGTAAAAGCTTCGGAACATAAGTGAAAATGTCTCCTGAAACAGAGGAGGCGAAACTAGCTGGGGCTGGTTGGACTGGCGGAGCGTCCCAGCTCTGAATGTCAGACTCCTCCTCTTCCTCCTCCTCCTCCTCCTGCACAGAGCCGCCGAGTTCACGGAGAAGAATGTCAATGTCTATTTTCTGCAGTGTTGGTGTCACTAAAGCCGTTTTCATCGAGGACGTCCGCAGCAGCCTCCTATTTTTCTAATGTAAATACGGCAGACGTCGTCATGGCAACGCTCCGCGGCGGCGACCGGTCCAGGACGGAGCACCGTCAGCTGGACGGCCATGTTCCTCAGAGATGGTGCAAAAATGAAGGGAAATAAAAACAAGGGCCTCGTTTCTTAACGTCTGAGCCGCGTCTGTGTTTGATGGAGGACCAGCGTCACCACCCTCCTCCTCCTCACACCCTTCCTTTCTTCAGGTCTCCGTGTTTTCTTTCACAGCGGTCTTCTCTCCTTCACTTTCTTTGTTCCTTCACTCTTCATTTTTTTCCTTACTCTTTCCCCCCTGTTTTCTGCTTCCTTCTTCTTTTCCTCCTTCCCTTCCTCTCTGCTGCTGCATTTTCCTGCTCCCCATATTTCTCCCCGTTTCTCCTTTCTTCATCTTGTCTTACTCTCCTCCCTTCATTTCACTCTGGCTTTGCCTCCTCTCTTGCTTCCCTGCCCACCTTCTTTCTCTCTGCTGTCTTCCTCTTCTCCCCATCTCTTTACCTTACCTTCCCAAACTTTTCTTTTTCATCTCTTTGCTTTTTCCACCTTTCTGCCTGATCTTTTCTTCCTTTTCTTCTCTTCTCACCTGTGCAGGTGTGTGTTTTGCTGTCTGTGTGTGGGAGTGTTTGTTCTAGTGTGTTTTCAGTCGCAGTGTTTGGTTTGGTCTTTTCCAGTCACTGACTCTGTGTGTTTCTGCTTTTGCAGATTGTTGTGTTGATGCATATTTATTTTAGTAGCTTTTGGTGTGTACTTGTATAACTGTACTTGTGAGGACCTTTAACTGGACCCCACAGTTCCAAGCCTCAGTTTGAGGATGGACACTTCCAATAACTCTGTTCCAGTTTGGTCCAGAGTCCTGGTTCAGGTGAGATATGTTTTTTTTTTGATGGTGAGGTTCAGGGGGAGAGGCTGGGGAAAGGGTGATGGCCAGGAGAGGTCCTCACAAGGCCAGAGCGACAGACGTATGTGTCAGAGGTTGTGTAGCTCTGACTGACATGGATGAGTGTGTGATATAATCTGACGCTCACAGCAGCTTCAGCGCTCCTTCTCTTCAGTGTCTTACGACTCTCCGCGGGAGTCCCTGAACGCACCACCCCCTCTGTGTTTACCGAGCAGCTTGCAGCGCTGCGGGGCAGGAGTGGCCGAGTGTCCCTGAACGCGTCACGGAAGAGCAGCTCGAGGTTCCACGCAACACCTGCCTCCATCATCCATTCAGAGAAACCCTCACGCCTCCGTGCTCGGGACGCCGTGTGCGCATGCGCGTGGCTATAGTTGATGCTGCGTGTTTTCGCAGCTGCTCGACATCGAGTGGTACTTTTTTTTTTTTTTTTTTTTTTTCCAGGGGAACAACAAAGACAGGAGCTCGTGCTGGAGCTTTGTCTCACACCCACGGTGCACATCTGCCAAGCTCGCGGGAGCGAGAGCCGGAAAATAGCGGGGATGGTTTCACAATAAGAGCCAGGTGACTGAAGACGGCGAGATTTACAACCTAGATTTCATTTATTTTTTAAATCCATATTTTGTCTAAACGGTTCAGTCTTAACCATGATCAAAATTCCATGTGTATTGGACTTTTTACATTGTCATCAGACCTTCATGTGCAACTGCACACACCTGTCCTGACCACCTTCTACAGAGGGACAATCGAGAGCCTGCTGACCAGCTGCAGCTCCGTCTGGTCTGGGAGCTGCAGTGCATCAGACTGGAAGTCTCTGCAGAAGGTGGTGAGACCAGCGGGGAAAATCATCGGGACCCCACTTCCTGCCATCCAGGATATAGCAGATGGTTGCTGCTTATCCAGGCCACAAAGGATCATCTCGGACTCTACTCATCCCCACTATGCACTGTTCCCTCCTGCCATCCGGCAGACGGTTCCGCAACATCCGATGCAGAACCGCCAGATTCAGGAATAGTTTCATTCCTGGTGCTGTCAGGCTGCTGAACATTGGACAATAGCTGCAATACTGTTGATCTGTTTATATTTAGTGTATATATATATATATATATATATATATATATATATATATATATATATATATATATATAAACATCTTTCTGATTAGTATATATTTGATATTTTTTTATTTTTGGACATATAGTTTTGTTTTTGGAAACCGGAGGCCTCAGACCGAAATTTCGTTGCCATAATATAGTGATATGTTACTTATGTTTACTTGGAAACATGGATGTTTCCGACCAAGTCATCATTCCTGACATTTTTTTCTCGCTAAAACTAGCGTTTTTATTGAAAAAATAAACCCTGATTTCACAGTAATTAACAGTCCAGGCTATTGAAAAATAGGAAGCAAACATTAAAGTGTATACACACAGACTCACTCGCTTTCTTCTTCCTTCACACAGTTTAGTCTCCTGAAGAGATCATTCAAGCGTCCGAGTCCCTGCAGCTCTGCAGCAGACTGAGCGGTGTCAACTGTCCATCTAGACCTGACAGTGGTTGACACTGGTGCGTGGCCAAGGATTTGCTGTATTTTGAGCAGCTAGAAACGTAAATTTGTGGACTTCAAGAGACCAAACACGGGTTCATTCTGTTGCTGTGAGTGTAAAGACACCACTGTTCGACCTTTGACATCACTCCTAGAACAAGATCCAGACAGAGGTCCGTAGCGCTGGATTCGAACCGGCAACCGTCTGGCTGGGCTCACGCCAGGACGCTGTCACCAATGACCGACGTGATCAACCGTGATCTCGGAGTCTGAAACGCCTCGAATTTGGCCCAACCTGCTTGAACCACGAAGAAGGCGCGTTTTATTGTGAAAGGCGCCACCGGAAGCCGCGCTCCTCACGGCGGCCCCTCCGCTGGTGAGTCGGGGCGACGGGGAAGCGCCGGCCAGTGCGGAAGGTTCAAAGGAGCGAGGCGGGGAGCGCTGCGGAGCATCCAGGGCGGACGGCGACACCTCCCACCTCCCGCCTGCCAGCCGCCCCGGGCCGGGCACGGACAGCCGAGCGGCGAGTTTGCGGCTCACTTCCCCCGCGGGGGAGACTCCCGCTCTACCCCGCTGCGCTCGCGAGCCCCGCCGGCGCGGCCGGTGGCGCGAGCCTCCGCGGCCGGCGCCAGGAATGCGGAGCGTCCTCGCGGGAGCCTCGTGACCCGCGCCGCGGAGCTGCGCCGCTCCAAAACTTGTGTCCGGGATGGGGAAGGAGCACGAGCTGCTGGAGGCCGCCCGGACCGGGAACGTGGCCCTGGTGGAGAAGCTGCTGACGGGGAGGAAAGGCATCCTGGGCTCGGGCTCCGGCTCCATCCCGCTGCCCAACCTGCTCAGGTAAGACGCGTCCCGCGGGAACAGGTGGACGCGCGCGGCTCCAGTCTGGGACGCCGAAACATGTCCTTTGATTCTAAATGCAAGTGTTTTTGAGCGGTGAATGTCTCAACGGAGCAGGGAGGCTGTGTTGTGTTGCCTCGGCTTGTAACGTGGTGGAGGGGTTTGGATGAGGTTTTCAGGAAGCCTTTGACGTGGGACATGGCACATCACCGTCCGGATCCTGGAGTTTCTTGGCCAGCGGGGGGAGGTTGTGTTGGGGAGCTGCTTGGCGGTGGGTTGCGCTCGCTGAGTGCTCTTCTACTTCCGAGGCGCTTCCTTCAATGTTTGTATTTGTTTCAGGGGAGAAAAAAAAGTGCTCGAAAATTAAAATATTCTAATTCAGACAGAAAAAATAAAGGTATATTAATGTAAAACAAAAATCCAATTTTACAACAGAACAGAATAGCAGGAGGTGCAGCAAATATCTCAGTATAAAAGTGTGTATCAAAGTATGTACTATAGATATCAAGGTATTTGAAAACAGGCTGAGATCTAGGGAGGGTTTTCGCTGGAGCGAGTACAAGTGCAGTCAGGAAGTGCGTGAAGAGCTTTGGTCGTGACCTGCCGAGGGCCACGTGTGGCCCCCGGGCCCGCTGTTTTCCCGTCTCCTGACCCGTCCTTGGTGGAGCTGACCTGGCAACCCTGGCTCCTGTGTCCCCCCAGGCCGATTCCATCGATGGGGAATTGATGTTTACGTTGAGTTGAGATGTTGTGGGGCAAACAGAAGCATGGTGGATCTCCATGTTTCCTCTCACGATGAAATATGATCGTAGAGAGCGGAGATGACTTCCACTGCGCTGGGGACAGACTTCACTTCTGTTGTGTTTCCGTAGAGAATGAAGCAGCGGGAATAAAAGATCCACGAGGTGACGGAAATGAAAATGTCACAGGGAACTAAATATGTGTTTCTTTTTAGCATTAGCACTTTAGCGGGTTCACGTTTCATCACTCCACTCGCTGAGGACAGTTGTAGCTACTGTGGCGGTGGAGTAGGAAAGTCGAATGCAAACCTTGTTTGAGGAGTGATGGACGGAGAGGAGGACGTTACCAGGGTGCGGTGAAGTATTAGCCAGGTCACTACGCCTCAGCCAGGCCTGAGGAGGAAGTGAAAGGGACTCAGAACCATGAAGAGAAGCTACGATAAGCCTTCGGCTGAAGATGGTCATGAAAGGCGTCAAAGGCGGAGGCAAGTGTCGCCCCCCCCTCTCGTCCCTCCCCCCTCTGGTGGGCGGTTGCAGAGCCAGGTGATCAAAGGTGGGAATGTTTGGGAGGAGCGGCGCCTCAGGCCTCCTCCTGAGGGTCTGACGACCAGGCGAGGTCAGGTTCTGCCGCCTGCCCAAAGCCTTCAGCAAACCACCTGCAGGTCACTGGGTCTGACCGGAACGGGACTTAGCTCCTGAATGTTGGTTTTGTTTTGGTGTGAGGGGCAGCAGAGTGGTAGTGGCTCTAGAGTTCTGGACTCTGTGATAAGGTCCGTCCTTGACCGGAGCAGCAGAACCCTCATGTTCTGCATAATGAAGAGCTTCCTAGCAAACCTCGGAGGTTCTCATGGTTTTCTGGAGGCTCCTCGGGTTCCTGAGGAAAAGTGTGGTTTCCCCTGAGGTGCTCAAGGATGAGGTGACCCTCATGACCTTGGTTGTTGACGTTACATCTCATATACCACCAGAAGCATGACGTCACGACAGTGTGCTGAGAGGAAGGAGCTGTTCACTGTAAACACCCAGGAAGTGCTGCACCAGTGTCCCCCATGCCCTCACGAGGAGCGGCACGCGGCGGGACAGAGCTCTCTTCCTGACCCCAACCATGAGGCTTCATGAAACAGTGACCATATTTTCAGAGCCCACTTGGTGGCGCTCTCTGCTCTGACAGGTTTGGATTTGAACAACCGTTTCAGTTTAACCTGCCATTGTTTATAAACAGAGGGCGCCACCTACTGAGCTCTGAAAATCAGGTCACTGTTTCATGAAGCCTCATCGGCTGGGTCAGGAACAGAGCTCTGTCCCGCCGTGTGCTGCTCCTCGTGAGGACACGCCGGATCAATGAGAGAATCAGATTTCACGGTGAGTTGTGCAGAGAGGGAAACGGAAGAGAAGCTAAGGGTAGCGGTTGCTAGCATGCACGATGGTCCCAGAGACGGCGGGTCCGAATCTCATTTAATATGCGTCCACAGGTGATAAATGGCCTCAGTTCTGCCTCTCTGAGCCGCCATGTTGACTCTCTTTAGCCCCGCCCCCAGCAGACTGAGCAGCACCTGTAGGGTTGTGAAATGATTGACTCTCAACAGTTCTCATGGCAGGCGCTGTGTTTCCACCGCCGTTGGTTTCTTACTGGTCATGATGGCTCGCAAGGTTGTGGAGGGATTTGGATGAAACCTGTGAAATGGGACGAGGTTGCCAGACTCTAGCCACGCCCCCTGGTTGAGCAGGCGTGTGATTGGTCGATATCCTCCGACCCAGCTGAGAGTTTCCAAAGCTTGGAGCGCTGCATGGTTGGAGGTCGTGGCTCTGACCACTGTGTACACACCAAGAACCAGGAGCCGAGTCAGATACGTGCTGAGACCCTGGTGATCCGGATCATGGTGTCGTGTGGAGGCCTCGTGTTGGTCCGTCACGACATTGGATGGAAGGATCACGTGACCGCCTTGCTAGTTTCAGGGTCGTGAGTTCATGCGTGCGAGCTGTGGGAAGCCGCTCTGGAGCCTCATCATGGAGGCGAGTGGAGCCTTGTGGGTCAGAAAACAGCAACTGCAGATGTGGTGCACCCGCCAGGCCTGTGGGGGGCGCTGTGCTGTTCTCAACACGCTTGTCACGAGCCTGAATTTGCAAACTCGGCATGGACACCCGGGAAGTGACTCGCCGCTCGATGCCTTTTTCAAAACAAACATTCGTATTTCACCGGCAGATCAACAAGTATATAACCCAAATATCTCATGTCTGATCTTTATGTTCCGGGGACTTGATCAAACAGCACTTTAAGAGCAAAACCCAGAAGCAAACACAGAGCCTCCAACATTCCTCTAACACAGTGAGAACATTTTTAATTCCAGGGGCACAGCACACGCTTGTGTTCGCGCTCGTGTCCTCTAGTTCTGTTCAAGTGCCGGGTCGGAACCCGGAAGTGGGTCGTGAAGCTGGTGTCAGCGGGTCGCAGGTTGAGTCTAGTTTCCCAGGTGGAGTGGCGTCTCTCAGCTCCTCTTCAACACTTCAGCGTTTGAGTCATGTGAGCGAGCTCATGCTAGCTGGGGCTAACGGCTAACCACGCAACAACCAAAGGGCGCGGCAGAGTGACGTCACACTGTGGAAAACCGCAATGCATTGTGGGCTTTTAGGTCAGCTGTGAAGCTTGCTGTCAGCTCCGTGTGAGAGGGGCGGGACTGTGCCGGCATCACTGCTGTGGTGCAGATGCTGAACAGGTGTTTTCAAGTCCGTACTCGGGGAGCGCCACCTTCTCCGTGTGTGCTTCAGGTTCCGCGGGAATTCTGTCCGTCAGATGGGGATTTCCTGCTGCCTGGGGTGGTCGAGCAGCAGCTGCGTGTGCTGGTGACTCAGGTCCCTGCCTGGCTGAGGAGGTGCCGTGAGGCCCGTCAGCACACGGCTCTCCTCTGGTGCTGCAGCTGCTGCCGGAGCCCACAACACTCTCAGTGGAAAATCAATGCTGATGATGTC
Source organism: Synchiropus splendidus (assembly GCF_027744825.2). Classification (NCBI taxonomy): domain Eukaryota; kingdom Metazoa; phylum Chordata; class Actinopteri; order Syngnathiformes; family Callionymidae; genus Synchiropus; species Synchiropus splendidus. Next base: position 1,901,573 of record NC_071337.1, read on the forward strand.
ATCGCTCATTATTGGGTCACGTGGGGTCACTGTGGATGGGGTCCAGGAATATGAAGAGGCAGCACATAAAACTGTAAATACAAACACATATTTCGATGCAAAGCTACAGAGTGAGAGACGACAGAAGACAACAACAATTAATGCCTCATGTATTGTTTGTTCCACAGTAATTTTTATTTTTCAACTTGTTTTGTTCAGTCACGAATAGTTTTCTCTTTTTTCTGTTTAACAATGCGGACCGTTTATGATTTCTTGTATCAGGTAAAAGATGTTTCCTCTCCTTCCTGTCCTCGTCTCTTGCTCTGATTTCCTCCCTCCCCTCACAGCGGTCAGCTCTGACTCGTGAGTGTTGTGATGGGAGGGAAGCTTCGTGTCGTGAGTCATGAGGAGCCTCTTCTTCCTGTGAGGGACTGGAGCCAGCCTCACACTGCAGTATATGTGTGTGTGTGTGTGTGTCTCCTCTCGCTGGGAAACACCACTCGATTCTTCTTCACTTTGCCTTTTCACTGCCTTCTGATGTTCCCTCCTGACGTGTTTCAAAGCTGCGTGTGTGTCGGGGAACAGTAGCTTCGTCTGACAAACACAAACTGCCAGGTAGAAACATGAAAACCAGTTTATTTCTCTGAAGTGGCTTCAGTCTGTTGCAGCTCTCCAGCACTCTGTGTGTGTGTCTGAGTGACATCACGTGTCATCGCGTGTGAGTGTGTGTACATGTATTCATATTCTTGTGTGGACCAGTCCTCCACAACACACTGATCTTATGAGGACGTTTTGGCTGCTCCTTATATAGTTTTGAGGATGAAGACTGGGTCAGTAGAACTGGGCTCCTGCTTCAGGTTCGCCACCTGTTTTGGATGGTGAGGTCCTCACAAGGATGGTGTGTGTGTGTGTGAGAGAGCACCAGAGTGTGTTGCCAGAGCTCGATACTCGCTCACTTGCTCGCCCTCGTTATGCAGACCGAGCTCAGAACTGCATCTGTGGACACACAGTGCAGCCGACGGCAGGTCAGAGGTCAACTGTGGAGAATGTGTGACCGGCTCTTGTGTTTTAGCACAGCGCTGTGTCACATGATCACATGAGGCTTTATCAGTCTGCTGGAGAGCTCTCTTCTTCCCTTCTCCCTCCCTCCCATTCTCTCTTTTTCTCCCCTCCTCCTCTCCTCTCCTCTCCTCTCCTCTCCTCTCCTCTCCTCTCCTCTCCTCTCCTCCTCTTCTCTCCTCTCCTCTCCTCTCCTCTCCTCTCCTCCTCCTCCCCTCCCCTCTCCTCTCCTCTCCTCTCCTCTCCTCCTCCTCTCCTTCTCTCCTCTCCTCTCCTTCTCTCCTCCTCTCTTCTCCTCTCTCCTCCTCTCCTCTCCTCCTCCTCTCCTCTCCTCTCCTCTCCTCTCCTCTCCTCTCCTCTCCTCTCCTCTCCTCTCCTCTCCTCTCCTCCTCTCCTCTCCTCTCCTCTCCTCTCCTCTCCTCTCCTCTCCTCTCCTCTCCTCTCCTCTCCTCTTCTCTTCTCTTCTCTTCTCTTCTCTTCTCTTCTCTTCTCTTCTCTCATCTCTACTCCCCTTGCTGTCGGGGAATTCGGGGAATCCGCTCTTCTGGGAAAGATGCCTGAAAATTTATGGTGTCGCCGAGGTCAGGTTTCCAATGGCAGAGGAAGCGTTGGCTGAGAGGAGTGATGTGGCGAGGGTGTGTGGAACCACTGACACCAGGAGGAACGTTGGTGATGAGAGTGGAGCTTTGATCCTGGCAGTGAATCCTCAGAGCTGCCACTCGGTGAAGTGAAACACCTGTAGAAGGTGATCTTGTTGTCCAACCTGGGACCCTCCACCTACTCCAGATCACTCTGGAGTCTGTGAGCTCCAGGTTCTCTGGTACCTGATGGAGTCTCCCTTTCAAGCTGGAAGTCGAGTTGAAGGCGTCGGTGCTGAGTTCAGTGATGGAAAACACCAACTCAGAAAGACGTAGATAAAGAAGAAGAACCGAGGTGTTGTGGCGCTGCTGTGGAGACTGTTATCTCACGCTCAGGTGCAGCGGGGCCCAGGAAGTCTGGTCACACCATCAAAGTCACATTTCTGCTCTTGTGTAACGTCTTGGAACCACCCTTTGGAGCAGGGTTTATTCCAGCGCTGGAGATAGCAGAGGCTGGCGGCCTGGACCTGGGTCTACAGTCCTACAGTCTCGACTGAGAAGGTCCAGATGCCAGTGAGGTTTGAGCAGGCGATGAGAGGGGCCCACTTGCTGTTGGCCTCGGGGCCCTCATGAGTGCTGCTGTAGAGCATCGTCTTCTGTAAGAGGAGGACCAGGCCCTGAGTGGAAGACATCAACCCCAACACCTCCCTGCAGGATGGAGAGTTGAGAGTGTTGACGCCGTACCACCACCTCTCTGTGTCCATGAGTTCCCTGAGGTCAGGCTCGGAAGGTCGCTCCCTGTGGGACTCGAACCCCCGACTCAGTGACGTGAGGCTCAATACCTCTCCCTCGAGGTTCTGCCCATGAGCAAGGCGCCTGCTCAGCAGCGCCCCCACCCCAGACAGCATCAACACAGAATACGTGAATATGAACTCTGAAGCTCTGTCTGTTCCTCCTTCCTTTGTTCTCTGCTGGTGAAGCAACATCAACTGGAGATCTGATGTTGTTCTTCTGCGTCACGAGTCTGGTGACGGATGGTCTGTCGGAGACGCATGACGCGGCGCCGGCACCTCCCTCTAATCTCTGCCCGTGTGACCTCTCAGAGCGACCCCTCGCATTCCTCAGGCCTCCTCCTTGATAGCAGCTGATGAAGAGAGGAGCCGGTCGCCGTCGTGCTGTTGGCAAGGCCATCGGCGCGTTGCCGCGGCGCCGGCTGCTGCGATGCGGGGAGAACGAGCCCTCCGACAGTGACAGAAACGGATCAGATCCGGTGCAGGAATGTCGCACCTTGTTGAGGAGCTGGACACTCTTGGCTGCACCAGTACTGGAGTCGATTTGGGCTCCACTGAAGGTCCAGCTGGACAGATAAGAGGCGGAGTCGATCACTTCTGATCTCTCCATGAACACAGTACAAGGTTCAGTGGTGGGTGACGACGGAGGGGGGGGAGTTGAACCCAAGACCTGAGGGTTCGGCATCTGCTGCAGGAGGCTCACCACCAGTGGTTTTCATCTTGCAGAAGACACCTTTTCTTCAGGAAAGTCTTTCATCACACACCTACACACTCGCACCGCTGTCCTTGTGGGGACCTCATCACCCTTTCCCCAGCCTCTCCCCCCTCAACCTAACCATCCATCACCTCTGAACCATTGAGTCTAATGGTCCCCACAAGTGCAGCTGAAGAAGGTTCACAGGTTGGATCACGTGATGAACACACCTCCTCTCTCTGCCTGTGAATATCACACTCACCAGTGTCTTTCATGTTGAGCATCTGTTGGAGTAGCAGAACACGGCTCTCCTCTGGGTGAGGAGCCAGGGTTCAGCCGTGTGTGTGTGTGTAGTGAAACCCACTGAAGTGGCTCCTGGAGTCGGGTCCTGGGGCCGGTGGTGCAGCGGACGCTGCAGCCAGCTGAAGCTGCTGACGTGGCGGAGCTGATGCTATCGGTCTGTGCCAGGCTTCCTGGAGCCGCTGCACATGAACCGACTGACGTGGCTCCTCGTGTGGCGTCGCCTTCAGCGGCTGCAACCAGTCACCGGGAACTCACCTCAGTCTGGTGTGAGCCTGTCACATGCAGCTGCGCATGGAGCAAAACAGAGCAAGAAAGGACAGATGATAGCAAAGACAGAGAAAGGAGGAAGGAAAGGAACCGTAGCCGACCCTGAACACAGCGTAACTAGCACAACATCGGGATCAAAAACGGAGGAGGCGGCCGTGAAAACTGAACCAGAGAGGCCGACGTGAGGACGTTCTCACGCCCGTCACCTGACAGCAGAGGTGGGACCACAGGACACACAAGCTGCTCAGATGGGTCTCTATCTTCTCTTGAGCTGAGTGCTCGATGACGGCCTCGCTGCCTTGCCTTGTGACTACATTCCAAGGTCCTGCTGCACCAAGTCATCTCCTGCAGCGGCGCGTAGCAGGGTTTGTTTTGGTCAGAACATTTCAGGCTTCTCCTGAACTGTCATCGTCCTCAACACGCTTCCTTCAGCAGGATCTGGGGATTAAACACCCAAGTTTCTGAATAAAAGTATTTTCTTTGCATCACACGGACGATAGATGTGGAGTATCTGAAGTACAGAGTCGGGCTTTTGGTCACCGGTGTGAGCCTCGACTAGCTTAGCAACCATGCTAACAGTTGCTAATGTGGAGCTAATGTCGTCTCCTGAAAGCAACACGTCAGGTCTCCTTGTGAGAACCAAGGATCCAAACCACCTGAGTGAAGGAAGGTGAAGACACATCTGCAGATCATGGTGGTGGCCAGTTCCACCACACAGCTGATATCAGGTGAGTCATGTGACCACCGCAGACATGGGCTCAGACCCAGGAACACACACTGCACCAGGTTCCACACACCGCTTCTCCATTGTATAGAAGGTTATTAGACATCATGAGACCGTGAGGAGTCGGACTAAGCTGTTTACATGCATTTTTCAAGTCAGAACTTAGCCAGACTAACACAGTAATTTGGTTTCCTGAGCGTCATGTGACTGGACTCAGTGGACCTTGTGTGCTTTTGCCCCGCCCTGGTCACACTGGCGCACCAGACCCACCTCTGCTCTGGTCAGACAAACGCTGCTCCCATGGCTGCTGTCAGGACACTGGGCCTGGGCGTCACAGCCCCGGCCGCTGAAATCCTCTTCAGCTTCCTCCAGACAGAACTTGGCTGTGGTGCGAGTGGTTGAGCAGGTGATTGGTGGGACTTGGCGTCGGAGCTGCAGAAGGCTTGGTCACGCTACTGTACACACTGCAGCTTCCCAGTATCAGTGATGGATTGGCGTCTGAGGCAGCAGGAAGTGCAGCTACCTTGAACTGACACTTCCTGCGGCTCATGTGCTCCCAGCGTCTGGGTGGATCTCTGTCTTGTCACGTTCCATCCTCGTCGTCCGCCGCGTGTTTTCTCAGGGGGTTTGCAGGAGCATGTGGTCCCGTCTGCGGTACTCGTGTACTGAGTGCGTGGGCTCATGTTGGGGTCAGCTCTTGAACGAAGGACACCGCTGCAGCTGGAGACTGGTCCACTCTCCCCCACGTGACGGTGGAGAGCAGCTTCAGACCAGGTTCTCCGACCTGACTTCTCTGCTGGTCTGGTGAAGGAGGCCATTCGATCAGGGCCCCGAGACATTTGGCCTCTCAAGTGTGAGGAACAGGAAGCTCATCGGTCCATCTCACTCTCCATAACTGGCCTCGGTGTCCACCCTCACCTCGTCCTTCAGGCCAGACCTTCTAAATGACCCGTTTAAAGCGGGGCATCAAATATTCATCCCCTCGTTCGCTCCAGTGTGACAGAGTGAGCCTGTGCTGCTGCAGCTGCGAGGCGGTGAAGTGAAAGCAGGTGTCAGTCGGCCTCCCGGGGCCTGCAGCGGTGCCAGGGGCCCTCGGTCAGACCTTGCTGCTGGGCTGCAGGACCTTCTGGATCCATGAGCTCTTGGCAGGGTCTTCACTCTGAAGCACGGTGGTCGTGCTCTCCTTGCTCCGGGGACGTCTGCGCTCTCCGAGTGTGTTTCTAGTTGATCTTGACTGAAAGGTCAAAGGTAAAGGTCAAAGGTCTGAGCTTCTCATAGGAGGAGGACCATGTCCACCTGGCTTTAGGAACAATCATGGAACAATCGAGGCGTGGAAGGGAAGGAAGTCACTCTGGAGCCGACCTTCATCATGTGATCCCGCAGTTTTCTTCAGCATCAGTGGAGCTTTGTCACCAGCAGCTGAGAAACCAGAACCAGCAGACTGTGTCTTGTCCTGTGCTCTAGTGTCGCCTCCTGTGGTGAGATCCATCCAGCAGAAGGTTTCAGGACCCTCGTGAGAGGACACGGGTCCAGGACTCCTGTCTCTGGACGAACGTGCACACGAGCGTCACCAGGCTTTTACCGAGGATTTTGAAACACGCCGTCCAAAGCCCCGCCCCCTCCAACACACCCTGTCAGCGACTGACGACTAACAACCTGCTTTGTAAAAAACACCTATTTGTACCAAATAACTCGATAAACCACAAATAAACAGTCAAACGAGTCAAACAACAAACATTAAGAGACATGACCCCAGTCACTGTTGCCATGGTAACACTGTGAGATGCAGGGGTCCCCTGGGCGACTGTTTTACTGGGCTGACCCTGATTCATTAAAATAATAATCATCGTAATAATGATAATAACAATGATTCTTTCCCTTCCCGTCTGGTTTGGAGTGCTGGAGGGCGTCCATTTTTTATTGGTTTGCAGTTTAGGGCTTCAGCCGGACGCCCAAGACGCCCTCTAGCTAAAAGCCGGGTCCCCTCCCGAACCCACCTCAGGACTGAGACCCTCCACCCGTGTTCCCTGGAGGCCAGGCGTGGAGCGTCACTCCTCATGATCCGTACCATCTGAATTGACGGAGCTTTAGCGGAGCCTTGCTCTCACACCATCACCAGGGAAGTGTCCTCAGCTCCCCTGTCCCTCTGCACGTGACTCAGCCTCCGCGCTACAGGGAGACACTCCAGCTGCTGAGTCAGCGGTCCTCACTGCAGGCGTCCAGCTCCTGCTGTGGACCAACTCACTTCCTGACTGCACGAGTCTCTCCGTCTCCCTCTGCAGTGTCGCAGGCTAATGAGGACATCTTCACACTTCACACCGATCGTGTGCTTGATGGTGTTGGTCTGGTATGTGTGCGCTTTGTTTACCCTACTTTGTGGAGACTCGCATTAGAGCGGCTGTTCCAGGGGAGGGAAGCCTGGGCCTCTGTGCACCAGCTGCTGCCCCCTCTACCTCAGGCCAGCGTGGAAGGGCATGTGTTTGCTGAGTCGGCGTGGTGACTTATCTTCCTGTGGTGCCTGCATAAGCTTCAAAATGGAGTCATGAGCTTGAGGCTTTTGTTACCTGTGAGCTGAGGGAAGAGGGGGAGGGGGAGGGGGAGTGTGAAGCAGTGTGGAGAGGGCCGGACAATTACCTTCTGATAACAGCCAGGATATGGATTTTCCAGCCTCTGGTCCGTGGGAGCCATGTTGGAGGACCGGCTCCGCTCTCACTGACCCGGCAGATGAGCCGCTGACGCGTGTCCGGCAACACAAACTGACGTTTGCTCAATATCCTCTGCCTCTGTGTGACTGCCAGATGATCTGATCTTTACTGTCACGTTGCAGCAATCCACCAGCCGCTCAGTGTCGCTGACATCTGGGGAAAACTAGGGGCGTCGCCAGAGGAGCTTTGGGAAGTGAACGTGAGCTTCTGGAGCCAAATGCTGGGATGAATGTTGTTATTTCAGTGATAACAATAATGATCAGGATAAATCCATGTTCCTTCTCTTCCATGTCACTGTTTGATGATGGAACTCATGAGTGGAGTTTGTCTCCAACACCATGGTTTGTTGATGTTTCAATAGAACAGTGAACTCAGTGCAGAGATGAGAAACTCAATGTTTCAGGTCTCTGGTAGAAGCCGCTGGTGTCTGACAGGCTGCTCTGCCAGCTTTATTTAGGGGTTAAATGGAGCCGTCTGTCTGCTGTGTCTCATGTCTCTGAACAGTTGACTTGAACTATGGAGCAGTCTGGACACATTTCCTAGATGCTGCTGAAGAAACATTAGAAATCATGTGAGGAAATGATCATGGAGTCAGAGTCTATTCTCCAGATCATGATCCAAACTATCAGTCCTTTGTCTTGTGTGATGAAAAACCTTGTCACAATTCTCTCTCCTAAAATGCTTGTTTTCCATGGCCTTATTGAAGATGTCACTCAGACTTTGAGGCTTTAGAATTTGTTGATGGTCCCTAACTGATGGCGGCTCCTAGCATTAGCGCTGCCTGTGAGAGTGTGTCCTCCATCAGTGAAGCCTAATGGGGACGCGGAAGAGGACGCCGCCACCAATATCCAAGTGTTGTCACCTTGGCGGCAGGAGAGCTGCATGTGTTGATGTGAACCAAGGCAGAGGAGCGCGTCAGAGAACCTATGAGGACCACTCCATCTCATCAAAGAAACAGGGATCCAGAGACTCAGAGTCGACCAGAGTCATGATCAAAGGTTCCCTGGATTCAACATCACTTTCAAACTACCATGGTGAAGCAAAGTCCACCACACTCTCCACAACTGTCACACGCCGCGGAGCTGGAGAGTGTGATGCCGTCACCGTCTCCTCATGTTCACGTGTGCAGCGAGCGTGTCACGTGTTTGTCGAGTTTATGGTGAGATGCAGCGTTGTTCTCGTCCATCCCTAGTGAAGAGTAGTCTGGACTGAGTTGGAGAGCTCTCTGGAGGTGAAGAGTCATGAAAGATGTGAGGAACAACCTCAGAGGTGGGTCCACCTCATGATCTGAGCCTGGGGTGAGGGTCAGGCCGTTACTCTCACAGTAGGGATCAGCATCAGGGTGGAACAGAGGAAAAGATGAAATTCAAAGCTGATAATTCTGTCAATACGAGAGGGAAACATCTGTCAGGAGTATCAGAGCAGGTTGGTATCTGACATGGCCTGCAGCACACCATGGAGCATGTGTGAGCCTCCAGAGGAGCTGCTGCTGCTGCTGCTGCAGCCGACCTGTTGGGCCTCTTCTCTGTCCTCGTCCTCAGTGAGGGACACCAGGCTGAGGTTCCCAGGACGGAGCTGGAGTGGAGGGAGTATTTTGGGAACTGCAGATGGAAACTCTCTCCTGAGGACCGGGCTGCCTCTCGTGCTTGGCTCTCAGGCGGAGCCTGAGCCTGCAGCTGAACCTGCATGTGTTCGGACTCTTGCGTCTGAGAAGCTGCTTCACTCGCTCTCTCAGACCCCCGCGCTCCCCTTCCCCCGCCCCTTCTCTCTGACAGGCTCATGACACCAGTCCAGAGTGATTTGCTTTCACCTGACAGTTCCATGATTCTACAAGAGCCGTGTGTGTGTGTGTGTGTGCGTGCGTCTCTCAGGAGGTTGTTATGAGGATGATTGACAGCTCCTCTCTCAAGGCTGCTCTCCCTGCCTGACGCTGCCGTGCCAGTCTGAAATGCTGTAATTGTTCAGTCTTCATGCATCTTTCATCTGCGTGCAGAGCTGGGCCACATGAAGTGGGGTGGAGGGCCGGGTCTGGCCCGCGGGCCCGCACTTGGACACAAGGCCGACACTTCAGATGTTTCTTCCTGCGTACGCTGCAATACTCTGATGATCGGCGTGTGATTTATCAGGTCTGACGCCACAGTTCTCATGGTACCTGTGGCCTTGCAGGTGTGTTGTCAGTGACTGGAGCGTTCATCAATGATCTGTCAGTCCGGCAGGTGGAGTGTCTTGACTAGCCGCCTTCTTGTGAGGACATTTGGGCCTGTCCTCACAAGGTTAAGTGGGTGAAAACATTGGTTTATTCTAACTGGCTTCCAGTCTGGTTCCGAGTCCTGGTTCAGGTGGTTCAGGAGGGTTAGGTTCATGGGGGAGAGGCTGGGGAAAGGGTGATTAGAGGGAGAGGTCCTCACAAGGATGGTGATACAAATGTGTGTGCGCAGGACCCACGACCAATGTGGCGGCAGCTCCCTCACGCTGGCATCTGTGTGTGTCAGCTAGCGTGAGCTCTTGTGAGGACTTGCTTGCTTGGCAGTGTGTGACTGCGCCGCAGAGGTCGCGACCCCTCTAATTACTAACTCATTAGCGGCGCACTTCCGCAGCCGAGGATGTGAAGGCAGCAGAGTCGGGTTCCGCTCCGCTGCGTCCTACCGGCGCGCGTGTGTGTGTGTGTCACCAGGTTTTTTTTGTTTTTCACTCTTTATTTATGCACATTTTGAAAATGATGAACGGTTTATAACTCGTGTAGAAGAATACATGGATAACAATATGATAATAACATAACATAAGAATGGTTGGATTTCTTCGGCTCTATTTGTGTCCAGCCCAGTTCTCAGTCTCAACAGAGAGGGGCAGCAGGGTTCTGAACGCTGACCTCTTGACCTGAGGAGTCCAGCCCAGACCAGAGCCTCCGCCTGCTCTTCCCACCGGCTTCAGTCGTGGTGACGTGGAGCCTCGCGTCGCTCCACTTCCTTCCTGCTCCTCCTGCGGTGCCCAGCATGGCTCCCATTCGTTCGAGTGACAGAGGAGTGGATGAGGAGGCTAATCTCAGTCTGTCTGAGACGTGAACAGTGAGGCAGCTGTAGAGAAGGAGTCGGCCATGAAGGAAGCACTTTCACTAACTGCACCAAGTACAGCAGCTGGCTGCATGGGGGGGGACAGGAGCTCTCCTCTGGGCATCCTCCACTGTGTGTGAGTAAGTGTGCTCTAGTACTGCTGTGTCTTTGTGAGCACCAGTAGCAGTCATTTTGAGGATCAAAACTTCAAAGTAACTGGGTCATAACTGGGTTCCAGTCTGGTTCAGAGTCCTGGTTCAGGTGAGCCATGTGTTTTGGATGGTTAGGTTCAGGGGGAGAGGCTGGGGAAAGGGTGATGGCCAGGAGAGGTCCTCACAAAAGTGTGTGTTCAGGTGTATGAGTGGCATATTTTGGGTGCTCTGAGGTGGTTTTAGAAAGTGAGCCAAAGATTCTTCACTTTGCTGTTGATGCTGTTGACTCATCAGACTAACACATAATGAATCATTTTGTTTTTTATCATTGTGGTTTCACACACAGTCCAAACAGTGAATGGACTTGTCGAATTAGTCAAACAAGCGACTGTGAAGGCACTGGGACAGCACACACCTCCAGCGTGTGAGTGTAGGACCAAGACGACTAGTCGAGTCAGTCGACTAGAACCAGCTATTGAATTGGTGAGTCATCACTCTGACCGCTGTAGTCTGTGCTTCCGGGCCCATCCGGACCCAAAATATGGAACGCATGTGCCAGTTTCACCAATGACACATCAAAGGACACATACCTTTCACACCACATTTTGTGTCGTTAAAATTCAGTGATAAAGTTTCCAAACATTCACCGCCCTGTGGTCCACAGAGCTGTGTCTCACCTTGACCGTCTAGTCAGCACAGCCTCAGTGACTTGGCTCTGAAAGTGGGACGTATCCCTGGCTCACTAAAAGTGAATGACCTTTTCCAACTGGTCCAGAGTCGACCCTCGAGTCCATCCTTGACTCGGTGGACTCAGCTAAACTAGCTTGACCCGTCGGAGGGCTGTTTGAGCCGCAGGATTGTGGAGCGGAAGCTTCAGCGTGTGACTCGACGGGACTGACCTGCGTCCTCCCTGTCAGCTGCTTTTCTGGGAAGCGTTTCTCCACACATGCATGCTAATTAGCCGTCCCTCGTTGCGGCCCCTGCAGCCACGTTACCCTCAGCTGTGATCGAACTGAAGCCATCGATCCATGGGCCAGTGCTGTGGGCGGGTCGGCTTCTGTGGCTTCAGTTTTACCTGACGGGCTTTGAAGCGTTTGGTGAAGCGTCATGGAGGTTCTGAACTGAACGGTCAGGTGACCTGTGTGTGTCTGTCTCTGACAGCTGTGGACTTCTGTCTGAAGGTCCTGCTGCTGCTGTGTTGCTGTGGGGACCAGCGTGTTGCTATTGTTGCTTTCATCGCTCTTGAACCCTCGAATGTTGCTACGCTAACGTCACTGCTGGCCTGGTGTTGGACTCCACTTTGGCCAGCTGGTCCTCCACAGGCCGTCGGTTATACAGCGTGAACATCTGGGGATGTTTCAAAAGCCAAAGCTAACACAGCCAAAACAGCTGCACTGTGAGAGGCTTCCCTCCATAACTGACCGGATTTTCACGCGTCTGCAGTGAATAGTTTGCGACTAGCGGCGAGTTGAAAACAAGAGACTTTTCACTTTTTTTTCTGAAAAGCAGTTCCAGAGTTTGTATGGGAGTCAGTGTGGCAGGGTGCTGGGTTTTGGTTTGTCTTTTGTGAGGCTCCCGCACGTCCTGAATGCGTCACAGGTGTCGCTCGTCCACCGTGAGACGGAGGACGGGTGTGTCTCCGGATCCTGAGAGAATCATCTGTCAGTGACGCACCGTTTTCTCTCAGCGAGCGAAGAAACCAAAGGTTTGACCTCATTTTTCAGCCTCCTCTCACAAAAGTCAGACTCTCTCTGAGCATTTCCCGTCCTGTTTGAAGCAGGTTTGATGAAAAACTCTGAGATTTGTGTCTGAATTTTGAGTGCAGGATCACAGAGGAGGAGCACAGCGACAGACTAAGCTTTGAATGGAGTTTACAGGTGGAAATATGGGGGCGCTGCAGGCTGTTGAAACAGCGAGGAAAAGTCTTTATCCCCGCTCATTTTCAATGGGGAGATTTTGGGGCAAAACCGGGAATATTTCTGGAATGATGAGTCACAAAGCTGAGAAAACCCTTTTTATTTTAAATAGATTCCCATCGGCTCTGGGTCTGAACAACCCTCCCTTCTAGAGAGAAGAGGCTTCACTGGATGATGGACAGATGTCAGCGTGAGTGTGACTCCCTGAGCTGCTGGTGTGGGCCCGGCCTTCCGCCTCAGGACTCGAGACTTCCGTCCTGTCACTCACTCTCGGACACACCTTTCTCTTCCACTCACTTCTCCTGCTGCTGCTGTCCACCAGAATAGAAGCCTTCTGTTGTCCTTGCTCGCTCAGCATTTTCAGAGTGGAGCTCCTCCTCAGTGTCCATGTCGACCGGAGGAGGAGAGACGCGGACGGAACAGGAGCACTATCCAGGCCACGAGTTTTGGGGTGCACCCCTTCAAGTGGGGTGACAGTTACAGCCCGTAAACTGGGAGTTAGGGTCCAGTTTTGTAACATCGTGCGGGACCGTGTGTTGTGTTCTCCACGCTCCTGAATGACGCCGGCGAGTGAGGCTCGCTGACTGTGACAGCTGGAATATGAGGGTGACACTGAGGATGATGGTGAGTCAGTGTTGTCCCTGCAGTGGGTGGTGGCTTTCACCCGTCGCCTGCTCAGAGCCGCGGCTCCTTCCCAGCTTCCTGGTGACTTCCTGGTGGTCCACTCCGCTGCAGAGATGGAGGTTCCTCCGCCGCCGCGCTCTCGTGCCGCATGTTAACTGGGTCATACTGTATGTGCACTGTAAAGCCGAGCCGTGTGCACATGCATCTTTCATGAGCTTCACCGCCGTGTGTGGGTGTGAGGCCCCTCTGTGCTCCCGCCAGAGGAGGCGCTGGAGCGCCCTCAGACCTGGTGCAGAGGTGCTGGCCTGGGCCAGGGAGGGCCGCGTGTTCTCATCCTCTGTTGGGCCGTTTTACGTCAGTGTTGTAAGCCACATCACACTTGTTCCATTGAATAAATCCTGAGCCTCAACACCAAAGGAACCTGAGCGCAACTGCGCTCAGTCCAATGCCCTGTAGAAAATCCCCTTGAATATGTGAAAAGCTGCTGATACTTGGCTGTTTTGGCAATTTGCAGAAACGGATTGGAAAAAATGTGTTTGTTTCAGAAGTCTCCAGAAAGGGGGGGGGCAATATGGCAAAAATGTATGAGGATTTATTTACTTTCATTTATTTTGTTTCACTTTATCACTTCTGTATGATGGGATTTTATTCTGCTTTGGAGAGTTTCCTGACAGATCTTTAACATTCTTTGCCTCAGCTTCATAGCAACAGTGATTCTTTCTCTCTTCACATTGTGGAGGGCATTTATTTGGTTCTGCATTTAGTTTTTAGCCGACTTTATACCTGAACTGTGCCAGTCCACGAGTGTCAATAAAGCTTTGAAGTGAGACGTCACGTTAGCTCTGTTAGCTCAGCGGTGCAGACAGTCTTTGGCCTGGCGGGTCCCACAAGCAACACTCCATGGTTCTGTGGTGAAGGTGTGTGGTCACCTTAGAGAGTCGCAGCACACCAGTTGAAAAACAGTGGTTCAACCTACAACAGTCTCAGTCAGAGGGTGCAGCACTCACCACTAATCCTCCGCGCTGCCCCAGTTTGACCTTGGTTTGGTGCCATGTTTGTATTACGACCACCACATGAGCTCGTGTTGTGCATCTCTGGCGCCGATCTTCTCGTCCTCTGGAATCCGACTCATGTGAGACGGCAGCTTCTCTCAGCTACTGCCGCCTCACCTGCTCCAGCACTTGCCATATCACCTGCTTGTCTGCAGGTGGCAGTGGTATTCTGAAGCTCGCTCGCACAACACACAGCGACAGCGGCCGGTGAGTCGTGGATCCAGGTGGTGATCTGGAACTCTGCTAGATCAGCTAGCGAGGAGGTCAGAAACACAAGTGAATAAAAAAAAAAATCACGGGAGGCAGAGCCAGGTGACGCTGGAGTTCTGATCCCATGGTTCACTGGACAGTACAGAACATCCAGGGAGGACAGGAGTTTAAATCCCCCCCCCCTTCTGAGCCACAGCCTGGACAGATGAACTCAGGAGTGAGTGCGGACATGAAAGGAGTCGCCAGGGAGGCCAACAGCTGGTGACATCATCCGTGATGCAACAGGCCTGAGCAGCCCTGTGGCCCTGGACTGTGTAAGCAGTGTACGCTCGCTCGCTGGCACGTGTGTGTGCAGCTCTGGCTCACAGAGGGCCTGGTGTTCTGCAGAGCGCCGGCTCGGCTCGACTGAAGCGGACCTTTGTCTGCGGCACGTTGGACTAAAATTAGCCGGTTGATGTGATTTGCCGCGTTTCTGTAGGCATCAACACGACCACATGACAGCGCTGCGAGCTGAGGCTAATCCGGCCTGACCGCTAACAAGCTAACCGCGGCCCCAGAGGCCTGTTGCTGCTACTGCACCCGTGCAGCCTGATTTGCTCAAGGGCAGGCGGCACCTGTCAGGCCGCTGGGTCGATGCTGTGAAGATCCAGATCGGATGGTGACCAACGGAAACGTCGATGAGCGGTCGGTTATGTCACCGACCTGTTTGATCTGGCGGGTCACATGACCGACCTGTTGGCGAGGCTCAGGGGTTTCACCGCCGGAGCCAGCTGTGGAGAGAAGCTCTTCGCTGTGATGACATGCTTGTCCAAGCAGCTTTGAAGAGCATCGAATTCCTGTCGATTCGTTTGTTTTCAAGCTTTGACAGACTCGGAGGGCCGAGTTCGGCCCCCAGGCCTCGAGTTCGGCCCCTCCATGAGACCACTGAAATATGTCCTTCTGAGTCACAGAGTCAAGTCTCACTCACAATATCTGGTCAGTTTCAACAATCCTCCATCGTGGAAAGGATTCATGTGAAAAAGGAAGACGTGGGATTTTCCCATGCCCAACCCCTTCTCTCGTTTTCAACTCTCAAATTTGGGTCAAATATGTGGGTATTTCCCTCAAACAGCTCCAGACTGTGAGAACAAACTGAGTCATGACGTGGAACAGAGCCTGAATTATCTGCGGGTCTCGCCCCGTGTTCTCCTCACACATGGGTCCAGGGTTTGTGGGTCCCCCCGGTTGGTTATTTTCACCCTCAGAGATGCAACTATCACACGTGATTGGTGTCAAGTACATTCCCAATGAAAAGCGCTGAGTCGGCCAGCAGTTGCGTGACCGAGCAACACGAGTCTGGCTGAGAAAACCTTGGTTACTAAATCCACATTTGGTCGGCGTAGTGGCATGAAAGCTCAATATCTCAGTGATTGGAATCTGAGTTTTCTCAACTCGCGCTTTCCGGCCTACGTTTCTCAGAAGCGGTGACAGGACGTCTTATCTGACCTGACCATCACCTGTTGACTTCTGTTCACGTGGTGGCAAAAATCCACTAGATAAAATCAGACTCAATAAGAACTGCTGTTAATGCAAGTGGTGTTGAAGAACCGGCCACCAGAGAGGCAGGGTTTCACCTCGGACCTCTGATTCGCAGGGGTCTAAATGAGACCATCAGGTCCAAACTCTTTTGATGTCTTCAATGTCATCTCACTGTTTTGTCGCGGCTGTGGCTTGAACACTGTCCGAGATGAAGGCGTACTGCAACAGAGAACTGGGGACGGAAGTGTGTAGCTCATGACGCCACCTGGTGGCAGCCATAGTGGATGACATCACTTTGACTGATGTTCATGTGATCCACTGGAGATACTTCCTCATCTGTCAAGCAAGGACGATGACGATGCTGCTGATGATGGCTTCATTGCTGTGGCTGACAGTGGGACAGTGAAGGTCTCTGCTGCAGCCTCAGACGTCCGCACTGCCTTTTAGTGTCTGTATGACCCGGGCTCCTCCCCTCTCGATGGTCTGGGCTACCAGCCGTCATGTGACGTTGCTTCATGCCCGCAGGACTCCTTGCAACATGGTGTCGCTGAGCGGCGGCTGCACCGCCGAGGGCATGTGTCGAGTCGAGACCCCGGACTCAGGTGGGAGCAAGCCACGCCCCCAGCCCATAATGCAACGCTCCCCAGCGCAGCTCGCTGCTGGCATTATACACTAACAGGTGGACATTTCGGGCGACCATTTTCTTCATGTTTTGCGGTTGAGGACGCCCAGACACCGTCCTAGCTAGAAGCCTGGGTGGGAGCGATGAGGAGCGGCTCATCCTCCTCCCCAGTGAGACTCACCCGGTGCTGCCAAACACGGGTCACTCGCGCGGGGGAGCTATTCAGCGAGCCTGAAGGGGGCGTGCTTCCGTGTCTGGGCGAGTAATTGCTCGCAGCTGTGTGGCACCGCTTGGCGAGCGCCGTGTTTGTCAGCTGGTGTCGGGAGTGTGAGGAAACACAAGTGAGCAAATCTCTGGCGCAGTGCGAAGGACTTGTGTGTGCCGGAGAGCTCCAGACCAGCCGCACGCAGCGGGAGATCGGGCCGAGAGATTAGGGCTGTTAGGGCCTCTTGGATCAAGTGCTTTGCTTTTTCTTTGGTCAGCGTGCAATGTTCCCTCTCATTTTTGTGTTTGTGTCTGAGCACCGACACACCAACTCTCTGAGCACTCACCTGCACCACTGTGAGCCACCTGTCGTTGGCTGTGGTGACTGCTGTAGTAGTTTATAATAGTGTTTCAAAAATATGTTTTTTTAAATGACTTACAATTTGAATAATTCACATTGGAGAATGGAACGTGTTAAATGTTAAATTAAAAAAGGCCTTTCCGTCGTCTTTGAATTGTATACTTTACATTTTTGTTCAGGTGAATCATAATGTAATGTATTCGCAATATATAAATCAAGAATCTTCCAATATAACAAGTAAACTAACTCTAGTCAGTGAAGTCACATGACACTATTGATGGTGCTGGATATCAAAGAAACTTTGACAAACAACGATCCTTTCTCAAACGGATGGATGAGGCTCCTGAATCCGTCTGTTGTGAGAGTGAGTTTTGTCCACTTGAGGCCACCGTCTTCTGTGAGTGCTCCTCATGGAACAGTGACCTGTGTGGATCAGGCTCCAGTGAAGAAGGGACAGGTTTCTTCCACTGACTCCACACTTCATCTCCTCACCTGACTAGCGTCTACTCTCTGTGGATTGCGGTCTGAAACCTGACCTGCAACCATTCTCTCTCCTCTGCGTGACTCCACCCCCCAACATTTGGACCAAGCACCAGCCACTTGAAGAGAAACCAGCTCCAATAGTTCACTTCAAATAGCAGCTCTTCGAGTTGCTCTTCCTTCCACGGTGTGTATGTAGCGCTGTCACGCGGCGGACGCTGATCTGAAGCAGCGCTGCACCGGAGGAAAGGAAGGAAACACACAAGGAAACAAAGGCAGTGAGCGCTTCATCTGATTGGTCTGATGTCACCAGGCTTCATGTCTGGACGCCACGAAGCCCTGTAGTCTGGAAATCGCAGTGATTTATATTCAATTCAGGATTAGTTTTTGTTGCGCAGATGATCTTCACCTGGGGTCAGCCATCACCGCACCGGCGCCACGTAACAAGATGGGAGGGTTTAAACTGATATAATGTGGATATCAAAAGCTATTTCTGGAGCAGGCTACAGAGCTGCTCCCTTCAGAGTAGCTGCTGTCGCCGGTGACCCCGGTGACCCCTGCTCTCGGGTGCACACCAGAGCCCTCGGCCCTGCAGCTCCAGCGCTCAGCAACACTGGAGCAGCTCAGTGTTGCGGTGGCCGAGAGCTGCTGCCTGTCAACAGAGCTGGCTTCAGACCTTATATAGACATGACCGCTGTGTTGTTGCCACACACTCAGTTTGTGACTGTGCAACAGAATGTGCAGTGCTGATGTAGCGGAGTCAGCTGCGATATTAGATACTGAATTATTGTAGATATTTGTGTGTTTCCTCTTGAATCAAACCAGACTGATCCATTCACCAGTGAGAGTCCAGACACTCTGGGTGGTTAACTGAGCCCACGCCCGCTGCTGTTTCCCATCCCTGGAGCCTCAGATGCTCAGCTGCATGCAGCGGCCCTCGCCGCCAGCTGGGCACACACACACACACACACACACGCCACGCTGATTGGAAATCGATGGTGGTGGTTCTTCTTCACCCCCACGTCTCTCCCCTGGATCGGAGAACAAGTCACATGCTGCTCTCCAGGATGCTGTTGCTTCACTGTTTCCATCCTTTCCTCCGCCAACACTGGGCTGAGTCAGGTCGCGGGGGCAGCAGCTGCAGCACAGAGGCCCGACGTCCCCCTCCCAGAGGCAGCCTCTGCCGGTCCTGGGCCTGACCCTTAAGGCCTATTCCCCTGAAGAGTTCATCTCAGGGTCTCGGTCTGCACCTGGCTCTGGAGCTCCCTTGAGCAAGGCACTGCTCTCCTGCAGATGCAAACCATGCCTGATGTCCCATGGAGGCTGGAGCTTCTGGGTGTGAGATCATCATGGAAACTTCAGATGTCTATTTAAGGCGCCCAGCCGTGATTGTTTATGACTTGGAAACAAACCAGTAAGAGTCTCCGGGCGCGCTCAGCTGCGCCCCTCCTCCAGCTGCGTTGATTCTCCTGCTCTGCTGTCAGTCATCAGCCCGTGTCCTTCCTCTGGGGGGCGCTCTTCCTCACAGTAGGTCACAGTAGGTCACAGTATCGTTGGGCTCCTCAGTTCTTCAGATGGAGATAACTAAAACATGCCCACAGGAGAGCATGTTCTACAGGAGGGCGCCGTAGAGGATTCTGTCTCCAGACAAAATCCAACATGGGAACACAAGCGAGTCGGGTTTTGGCCGCGGACTTGATCCCACCTTGGGAGCTGCACCTGGTCCTGTGAAACTCTCCGCCGGCGGGAGAGCTTCTCGCCTCAGGCGACTCAGCGCTAGATGCTGGAAACTACGTGTACAGCGCGACTCCACGCAAACATGATAAATGCTGGGCAGTAAAGGGTCTGACATGGTGCAAAAACAACTTGGCAAACTCTGGTGTCGGGGAACGGGAGCGCAGCGCAGTGGTCCGGGACCCGCGATGTGAGCAGGTGTTTGATAACTCAGGTGTTTTCACCTTTATTAGACCAAAGGTCTGATTCTATTGGCAGACAGATTTACTTCAGTGAATAATGTTTTCACTGCGGCTGTTTTTTGTCAAGTGACTAAAGATCACCAGAGGATTCATGGATCATTTCTGACGTCTGGATCTGGACTTCACTGATAAAAACCTTCTCCATCCTCAGGAATCTCCCTCAGTTGTGAGTTGTGGACTCTTCCATGTTTAGTTTTGGCTGTGAAACGCCACCTTCTGTTCCAGCCGTGGCTGAGCTCCGTCACCAATTCATATCTGAGGTGACCACGACTCGTAGTGTTAAGAAGTGACAGAGAAATAAGGAGGTCAAGTTGATGGTGGTGAGTAGGTCGCGACCCTAGTGTTGCTGATGACGACTTCCTTGAGACCTGCTTGGTCGTGGGTCACAAACCAGCTATCTTGCGCAGAGCTGGGAAGAAAACAAAGGGCATCACCTGAGGCTGCACAGCAGAGGGCACACCGGACTCAGGCCACCCGAGACAGAACCGGCAGGGTGTTAGCCGTCGCCAGCATGCGGCGCTTGTTTAGGACACGCCCACTGTTGCTCTCCACAGATGCGAGTGAGAATCCCTCTGTCCAGGGTTCAGATGGAACCCACCCCCTACAGAGACAGAACCTGGCGCTGGGTCAGGAGCTGAGGTTGGAAGAGGAAGCGTTGCGGTGGGCTGCCCAACAGCAAGTGATGTCGGGCTGCGTCCGCTCCAGCTGCATGTAGCTTTGATTTGAGGCGGCTGCTTCCCTGGTGAGGTCCACTGTGCGGCTGTAGTTCCTCAGCAAATGTGTTTTCACGGCTCTGATCAATGGTGGAGTGGATGATTAAACTTGGCCGTGGATCACACCAGGCGCGTCCATCACTCCTGACTTGCTTGACTCGTGCGAGTAGGGGTTGGCTCGTTGCCAGCGTGTGTCACTCTAGCACTGACACGGTTGCTGTTGTAAGGTCAAGATGAACGACTTGCTGTGAAGAGGGCGCTGACCTCCTGACCTACTGTAGTGCGTCGGTGTGAGTCATGGATCAGGTGACGTAGGATAGCAGAGCTTCATTTCTGAAGAGTGGAGGTCATGTGACGTGTGATGCTCTGAAGCACAAGCAGAACCAGGAGCTCATTTTGTTTAGCGTCCTGAAATGACTGGAGGATCTGGGCTCAGCCACAGGGCGAGTCTCGCCCCTCCACACGCGTCACAGGTGCTAACACAGGGCCACAGCTTGTGAGGAGCCCGAGCCTGGGGGCGTGTGGAGGAGGGGGTTTTCTCAGGGAAGGAGTGCCCATGAGCAAGGCTGAAACCAGAGTCTTTCCCTGCAGGGACTGGTGGTGGCGCCGATGAGTGTCGGCAGCACAAGTCCGACCGCGTCAGAGCCATCACAACAGCACCGCACCGTCGCCAGGGTCCGACCACTCGGGGGCGTTCTGGAGCACCTCACCTGTGGGAAACGTCGGGAGGCGCAGGGAGTCGCAGTTGCAGTGCACCGAAAGCAGCCTGCAGCGATAACTAACACTGATGTGTCCTTGATAAAGTTTGCAGTAGTGACTCGGAGGCTCTGCTTTCATGAGCCGCACAAAGATATACCGCCACCTAGCGACCAGGCATAGGTACTGCGACCATATCAACATCAGCGCTGTGGCCTGTGCAGACCCAAATCAAGAGGTCAGAACCAAAGTGGACCTGACTAGTGTTGAGCGAGATTTGAACCAGCAGCCTGCAGCTTTCAGCGACTGAGCTGCGGCTCAGGGAGCCTTCTTTGACCCGGGCAGGAAGAATGTCGCATCAGCTTGAGAGCATGGAGAGGGAGCTTCACAGCGGAGGGCGGTCTCGACCCGTCGACCTCAGCACTGCTGCAGCACTCTGTTGCAGGACCGCGGTCCATTAGACTCCTGAGAACACGTGTGGGTCAGAATCAAGAAGGCGCTTCTCTCCACGACGACAGCAGCAGCCGTGTCTGGCACGGGTCTCTGCCGCCGCCGCGCTCTGGTCATGTCTGGTCCACTTCTCAGTGAGCTGCCGAGTATCATGGTGTGGTTCCGCTCCAGCCAGTGCTGCAGCAGGTGGCCGTGTGTTTCCCCACATCACAGCTGCCGACACACATTCCTCTCATTGTTGAACCCTGACCTGCTGCTGCAGACAGGAAATGAAGCAGGTGAGCTTCCTGTCTGCTCTGAGTTTGAGTCCCTCCTGGAGCTTCAGTTCCATCTGTCGTCTCCTTGTCAGAGATGACAGCGTGCTCAGGTCTTCCTCCCAGAGGACGAGGCATTTAGGGACGGTCGGAAATGACAGCTCTTTAACTGGCACTGCACCAAAGTGCTGCGTTCAGGGGAGCTCGGGAAAAGCACTTTTCTCCACCGTCAGTACGGAGCAGAGAAGTCTTCGCTGACGTGTCTTTGAGCCTGTATTTTAAGCCACTTCCTGCAGGGCTCACCCACATCCTCGGCCCTCACCTGGATGATGTCATCACTTCTCACTGCAGCTGCATGTGAAACAGAAGAGCGAGCGTCCTCGCTGCTCTGCTTTCACGCGCGGTCACATGATGCGGGGGGGGGCGAAGAGAGAGCAGTGTTGCTCTCAAGGGCTGGTGACCTTTGACCTCATCATTCTCGACTCTGCTCCCAGCATCCGCATTAGGTCACGTGGCTGTGAGAAACACACAGCGCCACCTGCTGCCTTCACAGTCAGACCTGTATTTGAGAGGACGTGTGTTCCAGAGTTGATACAAAGGTGTGTGTGTGTGTGTGTGAAGTGTCGAAGTTTAGTTAGAGTCAAGCGACTCACTGGAGTCTGGGGTGTGAACACTGGTGCCACCGACACTTATGTCACTGGCCTCACACACTTGCATCCTTGTGAGGACCTCTCCTGGCCTCACCCTTTCCCCAGCCTAAACCTAACCATCCAAAACACACGGCTCACCTGGACCAGGACTCTGAACCCAGTTATTGTGACGTTATTGTACATTTTGGATTTGTGGGGTCCAGCCAAACACGTAAGGTCCTCTCAAGCAGGTATACACGCACACCCCCCTCGCTATGGTGGCGCTGATGCTTGCACTGGGGCGCTTGTGTGTGGAGGTGTTGGAGCCTGGGCGGAGCTTCTGACACGTGTGTACAAACCTCCTGTGTGTTGCACACTGTGTGTTTTCGGGAGCAGAAACATGTGAAGGATGCAGGAGTCTGGGTGACGACTCAACACCCCACGGTTCAGTACGCTGGTTTTCCCCAGGACCCGAGGCACGTGGGGCGAGCAGCTGGAGAAGTGAGCTTGTCCTGGTGGCGTGGACGGCCTCGCCCTGTGACCTGGCCGTCCTCACTGAGCGTCTTCGTCACCGCTCTGGTGGCCACCTCCGGACCTGTCTCACCTTTCTGCTGCTGTTTTCCTGCTCCACTTCAGCGTTTGCTCTCTGAACCGTGGGTCGGTTCTGCGGGTCAACAGCTCAGCCTACAGCTGGGTCATGTGGCTCAGAAAGAATGTCAGGGTATGGATTTCCAGATCGATCGATATTGGTGATTCTTTTTAATCGTTGTTTTTAAAATGGCCCTTTTTGAAGCATCTGTCAGGAGAATGAATAGAACTAGAGCCATTTTAACATGTTCTTGACATTGAAAAACGCCAGCGAGTCTTGACTGAGCTCCATGATTGTACAGCGTTTTGGAAGTGTCTGACCTCAGATCATCACCAGTGTCTGCAGGCCTCCGCTCTTCATGGCAAGTGGTGTTGTAGCGAAGGTTGGAGCCGAACCATTGGGTCGGTTTCAGGTCTGATCCAGGCCGAAGTGACTGCACCAGGTATCGGATGCGATCCATGAGCCCAGGCGTCCTCAGCTTCACGGCACCTGTCGTGCTGTGTTCAGCCAGGTCTGCAGCACGGTGTTGTTACTTCAATGTTTTGGCCATGTTGCCCTTGTATTGATGCTTTTTGTCTTGATAAAGCTGAAGCTCTGGTGCACAACTCCACTGGTGTTGTTCGAGGTCACGATGAAGCAGTTCACATCCATAAACACTGAGCACTTTCTGAGTGGCAAGTGGGCTGGATCAGCTCAGCATGGACTGGTCCTCCAGGCTGCAGTGTCGGCGGTGAGCCAGTGCTTCAGCTCTCTGTGGTGGACTGAAATCTTTCTGTAGAGCTCAGGGGGGCAATTACATTTGCTCGAGGGCCACATCAGGAACAACTGTGAGGGGCCATCATCAGACTAAAGACAGCGAGGACGACAAAACATGATGGAAAAATATCCAAAATATATCAGTAACAAGGACCAAATGAACCTAGGAAGATGAAATGTAATTAGGGATATAAAGAAGTATAAATACGTCATGAAAACTATTGAAATATTTTATTTTATATGCACTTAATTTGAATATAAATCAGCTGTGGCGTTCAAGATAATAAGGCATTTGTTTTCAAAATATATTTTTTGTATTCCTTCAATGTATTTTGAGGAACAAGAGAAACACACTAAAATGTCCAATGAAAAGAAGAAAAATTTCACTTAAAGCAAGAACATGCTATATTTACTGTTGAAGTTGTGGTGACGAAAAGAGAGAACAAAAAAGGCAGAAAAATTACTTATATTATTATTAGTTATAGTTTTAGTGTGACATCAAATGGGCCACGAAATTACCGGCATCGGGCCGCATATAGCCCCCGGGCCGCACTTTGCCCAGGTCTGCTGTAGAGAAACACAGCATGAGACATTGGTAGCAGTCTGGACCTCTGAGTTAAGATGGCGTCCATCTGTTGAGGACACCACGGTCCCCAGAGACCAGTGCTGACCGATGAGGCTTCATGAAACGGTGTGCTTATTTTCAGAGACCACTAGATGGCGCTTCTTTTCAATGAAACCTCGCGTCCTTGTTAAGCCAAGACTTTTAAAAACAGATCATGGGTTGAGCCAATGGTGTCTCGCTAGCTCCTCGGCTCTCTGGCTAACAGCGCTAGCTTCAAATGAAGGCTGGAAACAAGCACCACTACTGAGGGGCGTGTCAGTAACCTTGGGAAAATGGGGTCATTGTGGAGTCAAGAAGACTCTTGTGTTCGCCGCCCGGTCGAGAGTTTGTTCAGTGAAACCGACTAAACAAACAGGTGTTTCCCGACCCGGAGCTTTAGCAGAGCAAGCGTTCGCTGAGCTGCAGCGTGTTGTGATGGTTGTGTCTGTGTCTCTGCAGCATGTGGAAGGGCCTGAACGTCAACTGCACCGACAGCTCGGGATACACGCCGCTGCACCACGCCGCGCTCAACGGACACAGGTAAGAGATGAACCCTGGAGGTCTGATGTCCAGGCCTGGACCTCGCGCTTGTCCGTGATCCCTGGCTCAGGTCCGTGGCTCAGGTCCGGGCTGGTGACGCAGGGATGAGCGCCGTGTTTCCATCCTGAGACCAGCTGATCCGCGCTGAGCCACTGGCTCCGGTGGGAGAGGCGTCTCCCCTCCCCTCTCCGCCGCTGACATTTGGAATGCAAATGAAGCTCCTCACCTTCTCCCAGACAGAAATCTCCTTAATACCACACAGAAGCAGAGGTTTCCTCGCCGTCGCTCTGTGATTTCATCCTTCATTTCCTCCGGTAATAGAATCACTTAGGAAGAGATGGATTTACTCCGGAGCTTCACTCTTTCCCTGCCTGCGAGCTTGCCTTCACCATTAGGCTTCAATGATCTCTAGCAGGCTGCTGGACCTCAACAGGTTGTTCACACTTCACTGTGGAGGCAGCGACTCCCTCAGATGGTTCAGACTCCCTCAGAGGGAAGGTGTTCTGAGAGTGAACCTTCCCTGTTTCCATGACGCAACACGGCGTGATGCTAGATGTTCCCAGTGTGGCACTCACCCAGTGAGCGTTTAGGCTGTGTCCCATCTCTCCCCCCAACACTGGGCTCTGCGCCTCACCTGTCAGTGTGGTGCGTCCCACTCCTCCTCACTGGCCGTTCACCACTTGAAATGATCCCCTCAAACCCAGGGAGCTCCGGAGCTGACTTGTGTTGGACAGGACAACAGGGACATCTCACATCTGACGAAAGCTATTAAAACGAAGTGGGTACATCGAAACAAGTGGAACACCCTCAACACAACGTGGAGATGGACTTGATGATGGTGGTTTTTGGTGTGTTTTTTAACAGAAAATAGCAGTAGAAACAATATGATAACTGATGTTTATTGCTGGCGGAACTAAAGTGGCGCGTCCAGCTGGACGAATGAAGAGACGGAGCGGGTGAAGACGGCTGCAGACTGAAGAGAGATTCACTTCTCTTCATTAAAAACTACCTTTTTATTGTCACCAATTCAGTCAATGTCTAAACTTCACTTTGCTTCTCGATGGTTCTGGAAGATTCATTCCATCACTTTTTTCAAGAGGCTTCATTTATTATTCCAGATTTTCTGTCCATATTTTAGCTGTGGAACATTAGTCAACTGGAATAAATAAACAATAGGCATCTCTAGAAGGAAAAGAATGACTCAAATGTTTTGATGAAAACTTCACTAAAATACTTTTGACTGGAACTAAACTTTTAGTTGACTAAAGCATGACCAACAAAAATGAAACGTGAATGACTATATGTGACTAAAAATTAACTTTGGCACAAAGCATTAGAAAATGCCAGACAAAAGGAACAATAAACATTTTCCATGAAACTTTATAGCCCACTGTATAGAGTCTCTGGGGTGTGATGCTGACTCATCCTCCTTTGTGGCGCTTTGTGCGATGGAGTCTGACTGCGGTGCGGGTCACGTGACCCACGTGTGATGCCGATCGCTAACGTTCATGGCTCTTCCTCTGCAGAGATGTGGTGCTCAAGCTCATCCAGTTTGAGGCGTCCACCAACGTGGCCGACAGCAAGGGCTGTTTCCCGCTGCACCTGGCGGCCTGGAGGGGCGACGTGGACATCGTGCGAATCCTCATCCACCACGGACCCTCGCACTGCCGAGTCAACCAGCAGGTGAGGACGTCCCAAAGGCTTCTCTCTTCCTCCCAGAGGAGCGAGTCAGCTGTGTCCTCAGGTGTCTCAGTGAGGAAGGAGACTCCTCAGTCAGAGCCCTCTCTGCCACGTGTCGTCCTCTTGTGCTGCCGCTGATGTGGGAGCCACAGCAGGGGCAGCCCCTCCGTCCCTCACCCTCGTGTCAGTGCCCGCTCGCAGGATGTTGCTGATGTCATGAGGAGTGCTCACGCCAGCTCCATCTCGGGCTGTAATTCACTCTGCCTCATCAGCTGAGCGTCTTCATTAGCTTCATCACTTCCCTCCCAGAGTCGTTAGCGGCTAATTGTCGGCCTTGATAAATGCTCCTGCTCTTAATGGAGGTGTTGGTCAGCAGGTCACGCTGCTCTTCCTCACTGTGTTGAGTGGAAGGTGCTGATGGAGACGAAGCGCCGAGTGCTGACTCAGAACTGCTGTCTTCGCTCGGCATTTCTGGAGGAAATCACCCAGATATGAGCAGTCGGGAGAGTCATATCCCATCTGGAGTGAAGCAGGGATGGCCGGTTCTGCAGCTCACCATAAATGCCATAAACACGTGACACGCTCGCTGCGCAGGACCTGCACACGTGAACACGAGGAGACGGTGACGGCGCCGCGCTCTCCAGCTCCGCGGCGTGTGACAGTTGTGGAGAGTGTGGTGGACTGTGGTTCACCGTGGTAGTTTGAAAGTGATGTTGAATCCAGGGAACCTTTGATCATGACACTGGTCGACTCTGAGTCTCTGGATCCCTGTTTCTTTGATGAGATGGAGTGGTCCTCATAGGTTCTCTGACGCGCTCCTCTGCCTTGGTTCACATCAACACATGCAGCTCTCCTGCCGCCAAGGTGACAACACTTGGATATTGGTGGCGGCGTCCTCTTCCACGTCCCCATTAGGCTTCACTGATGGAGGACACACTCTCACAGGCAGCGCTAATGCTAGGAGCCGCCATCAGTTAGGGACCATCAACAAATTCTAAAGCCTCGAAGTCTGAGTGACATCTTCAATAAGACCATGGAAAACAAGCATTTTAGGAGAGAGAATTGTGACAAGGCTTTTAACCACACCAGACAAAGGACTGACAGTTTGGATCATGATCTGGAGAATAGATTCTGACTCCATGATCATTTCTTCACCTGATGGTTTCTAATGTTTCTTCAGTAGCATCTAGGAACTGTGTCCAGACTGCTCCATAGCTAAGGCGGAGGGACCTGTCCAAACCATCATTCTAACCTGATGTTTTTAATTGCTCATGTTTCCAAGCTGGTTCATCCAATGTTGGTTGTGGTTGAGTTGGCCGGGTCGAACGTGCCAGTAGGGGGCGCCTCCAGGAGACAGAGCCTCACGTAAACCTAACACAGGGGATTTCATTTTCGGATGCATTAACTGATAACAGTTATGAGACAAACTGCTGCGGCGGGGAAGAAATCAGAGCACCTGAGAGTTGCGACGCTTGGCATGAAAACAGCACAGTGTTGCAGTTCTGTGGCGTGCACACCTGCTGGCGCCAGGTCCACACATGAGGCTTGAAAACAGGAAGAAAAATGAGATCAGAACCAAGTAGTTTTGTGTAGTTTTTCCTGCCCATTTTTCATTTAGCAAAACAAATCAAAAGGTTATTGGGTTAAACAGTGATGTTACAGCATGTTCGGCCTCACTACTGCCACCCGTTGGACCGTGGATTTCAATCTATCAATCATATTTCAAATGCTTAAGGCGTCAAGTTGTTGAGATAAAATGAATGTAGTTCAGGGTTAATGTCGGATGAAAATCACTGGATGAAATACACAAAACTGTGGTGTAGCCTCCACCAGTTATACCCCCACCGACCCCCCACACCCCTATAGCACAAACTCGGCTTCTCACTCAGTGGGGGGGTAGATGCTCTGTTCAGAGGGTGATTTCATCCCTGTTGGCCATGTGTTTATGAAGCGTTACATAAGGGCGGATTCTGCTGAGTCAGAGGATTCCGTCTCTCATGGCTGTTTGGAGAGCAGCCTGAGGATCTGGCTCCAGTAGCATGAAGCTGGAGTGGTGTGGAGAATGTTCCGCCGCCTCTGACCCTGCTCTGGACCCAGGTGTGGGGCGGTTGCAGCCCAGACCCCGTCGTCTGTGAGCAGAAGGTCCTGCTGAACAAGTGAGGCTGGTTTTGGGCGACACAGGTCTGAGAGCCGGCGCCATCCCGTGTCCTTAAAGAGGCGGCGAGTGGAGCTCCACAGTCAGTGCGAGCCCCGACTGTGGAGCTCCGCTCATAAATCACACCAGACTTACGGGTGTTTGCGGCACCTGGTCTCCATATTGCGGCGCGGCTGCATGCATGACTCGGCACTACTGGAGTCAGAGGTGTCTGCACCTCACAGACCCTGCAGAGGAAGAGCACGGGCGGCAGTGAGGAGGTGGGCCAGGGTGGATCACTGAGGTGGGGGAGCGTTGGAACCCTTGTGCTCCGCCGTCTGGTCGTCTCATGTGCTGCTGCTCCTCTTGTCCATCTCTGGAACCCACCGTAGCTGGGGGTCGGCCCTGGTCCTCATGTGGGGGGTGGGGACACACACCTCTGGATGGTCGGCCGTTTTATGCTCATTTTTCCGACTCGTGACCTCCACATCTGCATGATGACCTCTCAGGGTGTGGCTCACTTTGGCAGTGTTTTTCAACCTTCTTCTAGCCACGTCACCCTTGGTTCATAGGAAAAATCCCAGGTCTCACCACCACAGGAACCTGGGCTAAAGTGCACCTGTGCTTCAAGTCCTATAGAAACTCCCTGTTCACTGGTGAAACACTGCAGCTACTGACACTGGTTGTTCTGTTGCCAGGCTGTTTGCAGAAACACATGGCAGAAAATGTCTTTGTTTCCCATGTGTCCAGAAAGAGGCGGCGACATAGCAAACTATATCATGGTTTATTGAAGTATTGACTGACTTTGAATCACTGTTTGCATGGCATCACTTCTCTTTTGCATGATTTGACTGTAGTTTCCAGACAAATCCTGAACTTGCTTCATAACAACAATGATTCTTTCTCTCTTCACATTTTGGAGCGCATTTATTTTGTTGTGCATTTAGTTTCTCGCCAGCTTTATCAATAAAGTTTGGAAGCGAGACAGGTCAGGTTAGCCGTTAGCTCTGTTAGCTCTGTGGTGCAGACAGTCTTTGGCCTGGTGGCGGCTCCGACAAGGATCCCTCCCTCCATGGTTCTGTGATGACGGGGTGTGGTCATGTTGTCGCCCAGCGCTCGGCCGTGGGGCCATCGACAAGTCGACGAGTCGTCAGATCCACATGGGAGTCATACGTGGTGATTCTTCGACACCAGATCGGTGCGGATCCACCAGACGGGTGGTCCGGCGCAGCGTCATATTTACCCTGGATCTGCTCCGGGCACTAGCTTGATGTTGCTATTGTGGCCCACATCCGTTCCCCATCCTGCAGATGTAATGCAGGTGCCTGCTGTTCAAACGGCAGGTGACCCAGATCCGGAATGGATCCCCCAGTACGTCCAGTCCACATCCAGTCCAGATACTTTTGCTGTCAAGGATGAGCCACATCCGATCCATCTGCTGGATCTGCTCCGGATGTGGTCCAGATGTGGCCCGGACTCGCAAAAGCATGGCAAATATACGCTGGATATGACGAATCTGGTACAGTAGCAGGCCACATTGGACAAGACCAGGTGAAATTTGAGTCAGATTCCAGACAGCAGCCGACTCTGTGCTGGATATCCGTGGGTTGGAATGAACAAAGCTGCTCAACATGGCCTCTTGTTTCAGGTCCTGCTTGTTGTCTCTCCATGTTGCCGGCCCAGTTTCCTCAGGGCGACCGAACGGGCCCAGTGTGTGCTGTGCTGCTGTGTGCTGGTTTCTCCCCTGGAGGATGGAGGGTCTCAGCGGTGCCTCCCTGTCCTCCTCGTTCCTCCCACGTGACACACAGTTTACCCTGGTCCAGGCTCCCACCCTGCAGGAGGCGTCTCTCCAGGTGTCTCAGTTTAGTGGGAGGATGAGGGCAAAGGTGAGAGGTCAGTAGGTGGCCTCAGTGCCGTGCGCTCCTCCAAATATCTGCCTGGTTTTCCTGGCCTGTTACCCTCCCTGTCATGTGTTCTCCCTGCCGAACCGCAAGCCGTGTGAACGCGGGCCCCTGGTGAGGCGCCTCATGCTGGGAAACTCTTGCTCCGCTGCCGGAACACACTGAGCCCACGGATGTTTTCTCATGACTCATGCCTAAAAGAAGAGAGAGAAGTGACTCTCCCAGCCTGAGGAGGACGGGCTTTTCTCACTGCCTGCACGGCAGCCTGCGCTGGAGGTGGCAGGAAGCGAGAGTGGAGTTAGCCAGCGTTCAGTTATTCCTGGATCCTGCGTTTGCTCTGATGAACCAAGGGCCTCATCGTGAGGGGCCCCTGCTCTGCTGCAGCTGGTGCGAGGCGCTGACACACACCTAGGAGTGGGATTATTTCTGTTCAAATGATATCAAGATACGGTCATTGAAATGATGCAGTGTGAGGATTATTAGAAAATGTAATGATGAATGTGTGTATTCAAGACTCGAGAAATCCTCCAAAAATATAAAACAAAATCATTTGAGAATCAAATAAACATGTTGTTATATGATATATCCGATATAATTGAAAAGGAACCACATGAGTGGGTGCAGTAGGATAATAACAATGAAATAAACAAATAAAATGAAGGTTCCAACATAAACACGAGCTGGATCAAGCAGAAGAAGGGGACTCCCGGAGAGAGACTCTGGAGCCACCTTCCACCTCCCTGTGATCTGCTCCCTGTCAGGTCCTGTGGAACCTGTTTCCACTCTGCTACACAGGAGAGGAGGCTCCACAGGGTGGATCAGCATCAGTTAGCCTCCACATTGTGCAGTAGCGTTCGCTAACATGGCAGTATTGCATCAGAGGTACCTGAACCTATGAGACACCATCAGGAGTCAGGAGGACTGAGTCAGTGCAGGAGGGGGTCACCTGGGTCAGGTGAAGCCTGCGGCCCCCTCGAAAGGTCGCCATCTTTACTCTTTGTTTACGTAGAGATTGATGCGGCGAGAGACGCCACAAACGCTGGGAGAGGTGAGCTTCTAGGAGCACATTATCGGTCTGACTTGCTTAAATGACTTGGCGGCCAGATTTGGCCCTCGGACCTTGGGTTAGACACGCCTGGTCAGGACTGAACGATGCATCATGCGCTGACTGAAATCATCTGACAGAACGATCATGTGATCGTAAAGCCACGGTTTCTCGCTGTTGTTTCTCCATGTGTATGTTGTGTCTCTCTCTCTCGCAGCATCACATCTATCTCAGATGTAAACTGAGGGTGAAGATGGTGACCCACAATGCCCTCACATGGTCCAGACAGGCCTGGACGCTGGGATACGCTCTGCTGCGCTAGCTAGCTGTGCTGTACTACGCTAGACTACTAGGCTAGCTAGGCTGCGCTAGACTGTGCTATACTACGCTAGACTACTAGGCTAGCTAGGCTGCACCTTGCTACACTGTGCTTGGCTACGCTTGGCTACCTAGGCAGTGCTAGGCCGTGTTCGGTTACGCTAGGCTAGCTCGGCTATGCTGGGCTAGCTAGGCTGCACCAGGCTTCGCAATGCTATGCTAGGCAACAATAGACTGCTCTAGGCTACCTAGGCTGTGCTAGGCTGCGCTCGGCTAGCTAGGCAACGGCAGGTTGCGCTGCTTCTCTCATGGATTGTACAACTTGCCCCAGTTGGTTCTCATATCTGAACTAGCTTCAGCTGCAACGAGAAGGTCTGACATCATTATCATTCCAGCACTGTATCTCCATGTAATGACCCATGAGGGTTACTGCTCCGTGGCTGTGATGATTGACAGGAGATGTTACAGCGAGTGGGTATCAGAGGTCTCCATGGATGTATTTTTGTGCTCCTCAAAGAAAAGCCGAGCTTCTGTGGTGTTGGCCTGTTGAGGAACCACAGGAACCACGGAGATGCTTTACACCGTCATCTTTGAACGGATGCGGACCACACTGAGCCCTCACACGACGTCTCTGACTCAGTTGAGTCACTTAAAGAGCCGGAGTGGTTCGTCCACAGATCCACTGAGGACACGGCGCTTCAGCCCTCCGGGGTGCGCTCGTCTCAGGAGCGAGTCTGTTAGCGTTAGAGAGGGCTGTGCACTCGGCTTGAACCCGACTCTGGAACCGGAGTCAGCGCCGAGTCGTGACTCTCGCCTCTGCATTCAGGAGTCGGCGTTATTAACATCAAACAGACGTCTCACCTTGTGTGACATTTCCTTTCAGCCGTGTTCGTTCTCTGATCCGACTCCAGCCGGGGGATTAGGAGCCGCGCTCACAGAGGCGAAGCTCATGCTGCGCATCCGTCCATCAGACGCTGTGTGTTCGCGCAAACACTCCGGCTTCACTCGCCCGACTGGAGGCTCATTTACATGACTAACTCCTGTTTGGCTGCTCCAGATGAGGGTCGAGGTCACAGTCATCCGTGGCTCACACATGTCGCACACCACGTGATGGAAAAGCAGCCACTCACACATCCCACAATGCGCTGCAGCATCCAGAGCTCTGTAGTTTGAAGTGTACCGTTCTTGTGTTTGGCTCATTTCACATGAAACAGAATCCAGAAGTTTTGGCTTCAGTTGTGGCAGAATTGTCGTCATTTGTGTTGCGTTTCATCCATCCAAGTCAGTATTTGTAGCGGACCCCACTGGTCACCCCAGAGCCCAGAACCTCAGGCTGCCTGAGGAGATGTGGAGCCTCCGAGACCTCGTCTTTACCGACCTGCAGTCAGGTGACACGCGTGCTGCCTCACTTCTGTCCAACCACGTTCCTTCCTACGTGCCTCCAGGTGCCGCTCTGAGCATGTTGTAGCTGAAGTTCCGCTCTGTCAGGCTCTGCTAGCGAATGCTAATGTTAAGGGAGAATCCCATTACTGTGCTAACGCTACCGTGCGTGGATTGAAGAAAAAAATCAAATACACATTCCCTACACAGCTACACAACACGAACACAAACTTACAGGCAAACGCACTATGGCGGTATGGAATGGATTAAAGAGGTGTCATTTGAAGTGTACTGCAGCTGTGTTTTGTTGAGCTGTGGCAAACTATGGCAACTCCGCAGGCTCATAATGCTACTGAACATCCAGCACGTCAGGCACAACATAGGCTACACATTATAATACTGTATGCATGTGGTACGGATGTAAATTGTTTAAAAAATAGTTCACCACAAAGCACCGAAGCACAAAGAGGATCCCGCGGTGTGAACGTCCCTCACGTCCCTGTTTCCGCTGGTGATGCTAACATAGCGCGAGTGGAGCTAGCCCATCATAGCGCTGGGGCTAAGCTGAAGAGTATTTTGTGTGTACAAGGTGCACAGGTTCGTGAACGCACCAACATGTCTACAGTGTTGGAAATAGTCATTTAAAAAAAGTGTGTTTGCTGTGCGTCAGGCCTGTTAGTCCCTGAGCCTCTGAGCGCGGACTGTGCTGAGAGAGCGATGACGTCGCCACCCGTCGACTGATGAACCCGACTGACTCTGGTTTAATAGTCGATTATCGTTGGCTCTGTCGACGAGAGGAAGCAGCCCTAAACCCCGCCCACAGGCCGGGCATGTGTACTGCATGGCTGTACTGCAGTACTGAGGGCAGCGTCGTCGCAGTACTACCGTCGTGAGGTTGGACCCTTGACTGGCCGACTCCAATGAGGTGCCGATGGTGAGGGAGGGCGGGGCTTGTAGCTCCTGTGGCAGAGGCTGGATCTGCCGGGGTTCACGCAGGGGTCTGGGGCTGGCCAAGCCTCCGGGGCCCGGGACGGATGCTTGAGAGTTGAGATGCAGTCACATGACTCGGCACGTGAGCACGGCGCCGGCTGCAGCAGAGCAGTTCAGGCGTGTTCAGGCAGCCGAGACGCAGCTGGGATTTCTGCTGCTGCAATCTTCCTCTTGTCTCCAGCTTCAGAGGGAAGCCTCACCTTAGTGTCCCCCACTGTCCCCACTTCCCCAGATCCACTCTGAGGTCCAATTTAGCCTGGTGAGTGGTGAGAGATGAGGAGAGGCTGTGGTGAGAGGGAGCACGAGACTCCACTCCACACACACACACACACTGATGGGATCCAGCAGTGCATCACTGAGGCGGCAGCCAATGAGACGCTGTCCCCCAAGACCACACCCCCCACCCTCAGGAGAGCCTCCTGGTGGGGCTGCAGCTCCACAGAGGAAGCTCCCGAGCACCTCCTGCAGCCGTGTGGCTCCTCCCCTCGGTCAGCTGACTCGCTGTCATGTCAGGTGCTAGGGATGGAGAGGAGAGGGTCTGGATCAGACCTCTGGAGCTCTGTTGTTCTGCCATCTGTGGGACGAGTCTCCTCAGGTGGGTCACCACTGAAGACTCCCAGCTGCTTCTACTGCAGCTACTGCAACTCATATTGTAACTGTGCTTCCTAACAACTGCACCCAGTGGTGTTGTTAAGAAGTATTTCTACACCACCACCACCATCACTAGAAGTACCGTTACTGGAATACTCAACACCGAACGCTACAACTACTCCACAGCTGAGGACCGAGTCGACTAGTCACCGACTCGCTTAGTGATTCGTCAACTTGTTAGCAAGTGCCGTGCAGCGGTTGGCGAACACTCGACTTGTCAGATTGTAGTGATGTAAATAGAGTTTTAAAAGTAGTTTTGAAACAGAACATTTTACTTGCTCAGAATGTGAAACTTTTGAAAAAGGATTTTTCATGTTGACAAATATCCTATATAGTGAGGTGAAAATAAGATACGGTCCCGAGTCTTCCTGTTGGACCACAGCGTGTTGTTGTCACTCCTCCAGAGGGATGGAGGCGAAGAGGAGAGGGCGGCCACCTCTGTGACGCCAGAGCTTCATAGGACAGTCAAGGTCACTGTCATGCTGTTTAAAGACTAAGGAGTCAGTGTGGGAGGAGTCAGAGATGAAGATATGGAGGTTGCCATCCGAAGAGAGGGTCAGAATGAGTCTAGCAGAGGGAGATGTTTGGAAGTGAGGGAGGACAGATGCGAGGAGAGGAGAGACAGAGTGGGACCAGGGATGGAGGAGGTGAAGAGGAGCAGGACCAGCGGGAGGTTGATGATGAAGGCGGTTGAGGAAGAGGACTTGCAGTGAAACATCTGGAAATGTTTCTGTGTTCAGTGAACTGCCTGGATGGACGGAGCTCAGAGCCACTTTTGCCCTGAGCCAGAAGTCCTGACCTTCGTTCTGCTGTGATGGAAGTGTTTGGCCTCCTGGCTTCTCCTCTAACCCTCTCCTTTTTCTGTCCCACTGCCAGAACCACGAGATGGAAACGGCTCTCCACTGCGCGGCCCAGTACGGCCACTCGGAGGTGGTGTCGGTGCTGCTGCAGGAGCTGACGGACCCCACCATGAGGAACAGTCGGCAGGAGACGCCGCTGGACCTGGCTGCTCTCTACGGTCGTCTGCAGGTCAGCGTGGAACCCTCAGGTTCACAAATGTCGGGGCACGCTCCTGGTGCTGCCGACAGCGACGCTCGAAGCCCCTCTTTTCGGGGCCAAAACGTCTCCTCACTCTCAGACAGCCTGTTCATATTCCACCGCTGTTGAGCAAAACAGCCCACAGAGCAGTGTGTTCTGGTGTGTAGAGGCTCACTCTCAGCGCTGCTCTGCTGAGGTGCTGAGCGTCAGCGCTGCATGAATCATTCATGGCAGCAGAAGTTCTCTGCATAGTAATGAAGGGGTGTCCCAGCGGCGGAGGCGAAGACACAGCTGATGCCCGCCACGCTGCCCCCTGCAGAGGGGCGCCCCGACTGTGTCGTTCTTCTGCCTGTCCCTTTGCCTGACGTTGTCACCGCCGTCTCTGGTCCTCACAGGTGGTGTGCATGTTGGTCGACGCCCACCCCAACCTCATGACCTGCCACACTCGGCGACACACCGCGCTGCACCTGGCCGCACGCAACGGCCACTACAGCACTGTCCAGACGCTGCTGGAGGCGGGAATGGACGTCAACTGCCTGGTGAGACTGTTGCCCTCTGCTGGCCATCACCCTTTCCCCAGCCTCTCCCTCTGAACCTAAGCCTCCAAAACACATGGCTCACCTGAACCAGGACTCTGAACAAAACTGGAACCCAGATATTTAGAGGTTTTTACCCTCAAATTGAGGGGTTCGTCCCACACAAGGAGTTTCGTCATCCAAGAATTGGTCCCCACAAGTATTGCTGCACACGTTACACAAACACCAGTTTCATATCTGCGCAGATTCATCCGGAAGCTTCATCATGAATGATGATTCTCAACATGACTCAAACACCAGGGGGCGCCAAAGCTCACCGCGGCTGCCCAGCTGGAGATCCTGCGCTCTTTATTTAAAATGGATGAGTGTGACCTTTAGGTGAAGCCATGACCCTAGTATCTGTCAGGGTCATTCAGCCCCTCACGTTTGCAGCTCCTCACTCGCTGACACGAGCGACGTGTTTCCTGACTTCAGTCTTGCTGCGGCGGCTGTGGTCACGTCTGCCGTGGAGGACGGAGATGGTGTCCATCAAGCTCAGCAGCAGGTGGAGAGTCAGTCTGGTGTGGTTTTAAAGAGGCTGTGTCTGCGTCACGGCTCTGCTGGTGTGATGTTTGAGGGATGAATTATTGATCAGAGGGAAAGACTGAGCGCCGCATCTGCAGCAGCAGCAGCAGCAGCAGCAGCAGCAGGAGGAGGAGTGCTGCCGAGAGGTCTTCCTCCAGGGAGGTCCATCCTCCGCCCAGCCAAGGTCACGCCGTGCCGCTGGTGTGGTATTCAGTGAAAGTCCAGGTGCGGATGCCGATCTGATTCTGAACCCTGGAGCTGCGTACACGCTGAGTCATGTTGCCGCCTTGCTCCACACGCCAGAACGTTGAGGTGTAATTGAGTTAGAACCCGAGAAGCAAAGATGTAATCTCAATATCAAGTGCTGGCCGGTGACTCAGCGGCGGCGTGCCACTCGTCTCTGCCTGCCGAGCTCTGTGTTGCTCTGCAGGGATCTGGCCCGTGGGTCTCACCAGCTCCGGCTCAGGCCTCTCTCAGCGGAACCGTCCTTCAGGTCCTCCACGGAACTGGCTTCACTCTCCGGGTGTCACGTGACCTCTGTCACTCTGCCTCTGTCAGCAAAATGGCTGGGAGGAGAGGCAGCTCACACTGGGAATGAGAAAATATGTTGAACATCAGGGAAAGTAAAAAATAGTACACTGGGCTGGAACATTTGGTTTTTAAAACAATAATAAAACAAACAATAATAATATTAATTAAAAAATATATGTCTTCTGTGAGTTTAGTCTTTATTGTTGTTTATTTTTACATCCAATATTGGGGTAAGATCAAAAATATGTAAAGAACATGAGAAAGACATATTCATTAATAAGAATAAAAATGTAAAACGCGAGTATATAATTTTGTTTTATATAGTCTAATTTTCTTTAAATTCCTTATTCATTGTAAATCAGCAATGATCTCAAAATATTTTACCATTTAATTAGAAGACGTACAAGAAGTAGAGGAAAACTGAGCAAAGAACACGACTGCAGTTGAATTATTCATGATTTATTAATTATTAATAATCATCTCTGTAAGAAACTGGAGTTATTGTTATTGCTGGCTGATTTCTGGGGACAAGCTCTCGAACTTCACTCCGGTGAGTCCGTGTCCAGTCTGACAGACAGACCTCAGTGTTGGGGAGGCAACCAGAGTGCCAAACCAGAGCTGAGCGCTTTGGTTTGCCGTGGTTCTTAGATCTCAATATTCCGCTCCTGATCGGTGTTTGGAGTGAGACTCAGTCATGGATCATAGACAGCAGCTCCCTGGACACACACTTGTCTTGCTATCTTAGAGAGGACCGTCATGGCCATCACCCTTTCCCCAGCCTCTCCTCCTAAACCTAACCATCCAAAACACATGGCTAAACAGAACATGTCGTCTGAACCAGAGTTATGACCAAGCTGTTTTGTCGTTTTAACCCTGATAAAGAGGCTTGTGAAGACCTGCCCAAATGTCCTCACTGTGTCATTTAAAACCTCGTACAGGTTCTCACAAATATAGAAGTACAAGAACACACACACACACACACACACACACACAGCCTGCCTGAGCTGCCAGGGACGCAGGAACAGGAATTGAATTCCCGGAAACTCCTCGAGAGCAAGTATCAACTTCCTGCTTCCCTCTCTGTTGAGGGAGGAGGGTGGAGGGGAGGGAGGGAGCATGGGTGTGAACTCCCACTGTAGCTTCCATCACTCTCACACTGGGCTCTGCGTTTGTTTGGGACTCACTCTGGGAGGTGGTCTTCACTGTGACCCCTCTGAGGTAAGCCAGCGACCCGTGTGCAGCGAGGGACTGGCGGGTGAGAGGAGCGTGAGGAGCAGGCGCTGTTGCTGCATCTCCAGGAGATGGACGGATAGAGTTAGTGGTGAGGGAGCTCAGAGTGGGACCTGCTCAGCACACAGGTCTGTCATGATCATCAGGTGCTTTCAGGAAGACCTCCTCAGGTTCAGCTGCAGCCGTGGACTCTGAGACCCTGCCGAGCCATGACACTTGACCTGGTAGCCACCTTGAGGGACCGCCCTCAGTGATGTCACAAGATGGTGGGAACGTCAGATGAACCAAGACATTAGATCCAAGTGTTGTGAAGCAGAGGGGCTCCAGAGTTTTGCTCTTCACTGAAGCCTCCTCTCACCCGCTGGTGTCGACCCTTGTTGGAGTGGACGAGTCGTAACGCTGCTTCTGCTTCTCCCTCAGACAGAGAACGGCAGCGCGCTGCACGAGGCTGCCCTCTACGGCAAGATGGACGTCGTCCGACTGCTGCTAGAATCAGGTACATCAGGAAACGGGGTGAGACGGGTGACCTGCTCGGAGGGGGGCGTGGAAGGAGGCAGAGTGGGAGCTGAGTGTCCTACACACACACACACACACACGTGTAGCTCCATCTTTGTGAGGACGTCTCCTGGCCATCACCCTTTCCCCAGCCTCTCCACCTAAACCTGACCCTCCAGAACACATGGCTCACCTAAACCAGGACTCTGAACCAGGCTGGAACCCAGTTATTTTGACCTTTTCACCCACAAATTGTAATTTGTAATTGAAATTCTGAATAAAATAAATATCATAAAACAACGTCTAAATATCATGACATCTTTTCTGTTTCATAAGTAAACGTTAAAGGAGATAAGTAAAGCATAAATGAAAGTATCGCCATAAAATTGAATTAGAAAACTGCTCCAACAGGTGAACAGTGTTTACTGTAGAGGGCGCCATCACTTTCTTTATTATTGTTTCTTTCCAAGACATGACAGCAGATGTCATGCAAAATTCAGTGACTCACTACTGCCACCATACGTGGCTCATGGATTCAAACTGGGCGTCTCCGAGGTGTGAAACAAAAACACTTCTCGCGGCCCAACCATGGGCCCCGGCCCTATACTTAAGAGCCACGCCTCTAACACGTCTGTATCCAGGTTGTTTTTATAAAGCCACGTCCTGTGTCACTTCCTCCTTCCTGTCCAGCGTGTGGGTCTTGTTCTCCTCCTGAGTCAGCAGCTCTCTCCTCCCGTGTGTGAGTGTGAGGTGGCAGCCGTTGTTGGTCCAGTCAGGAGGGTCCAGTAAAGTCCCTGCACCTCTCCCGAACCCAAACACAAGCGTGTGCTCCTCCATCAGCGGGACGGTCTGGTTGCCCTCGCCATCCTGGTCCAGAGGAAAGCTTCACTGGCTCCAGACACATTTGGCTGGCGAGGTTTTTATGGCGCTCTGAGCTGGCAATAGCACGGTGCTAATCACAAGGCTTGGACTTTATAGCGCAGCTATTTCAAACTCTGAGCTGCTGGTGTTTCTGCGCGGGTGGCACCAAGCTCGTGTTGAAGGAGCTCCACAGCCAAACAAACCAGTTGCTTCTCTGAGAGCTGAGTCAGCACTTCTGCGTGGTTCTGCGTGTCAGCGCTGCTCTGTGTGTTTCAGGGATCGACACCAGTCTGAAGGATTGTCAGGGGAGAACCGCTCTGGAGATCCTCCGAGAACATCCTGCCCCCAAGTCGCAGCAGATCACCGCTCTCATCCAAGGTAGGAGTCAGGTCACCGACCGTCACTGCCCTGCGTTAGATCCAGAGCCACCCAGAACATCAGCCCCTGCGAGGGTCCCTCGAGGGCCAACAGAGGAAGTGCTCCAGGTTCATGCTCCCTCAGACCTGACGTCATGTCGGCCTCCAATGCTGGAATCATCTTCATGAGTGCAGCCTGAATATGCCTCGCGCTGACAACAGGAAACAGCGATGAGCTTGAGATTGAGTCAAACTACAGAAGCACCTCAGTCCTCCGGTCGTCCACCAGCCTCTCCAAAAATCTCAAGCTGACTTGGCCCTCCTGCCCCGCAGAGAAACAATTAGATAAGAGGGTCACTTGGGAACGCAGCCGAAGAGCCGAAGGTTCACCCAGTCAGAAACTACTCTAGTTCAGGAGGAGCACCACTAAACACAGCACTGCTGACCAACACTGGCTCCCATTTACTGCTGGGTGTTAGACTGGAGGCTCTGAAATCTGATTGGATGATGGGTGGATGGATGGGTGGATGATGGATTGAAGGACAGGTATTTGGGTGGATGATGGAGTGATGATGAAAGGATGATGAATGGATGGATGGATTGAAGGATAGATAGATGATGAATGGATGGATGGATGATGGATGGAAGGGTGGGTGGGTGGATGGATGGATGATGGTTGAAGGACAGATGGATGAGTGATGGATGGATGGATGGATGGATGGACAAGTGATGGATGGATGAGTTGATGGATGGATGGATGGATTGAAAGATGGATGGATGATGGATTGAAGGATAGATAAATGGATGGATGATGGAGTGATGATGGAAAGGATGATGAATGGATGGATGGATGATGGATTGAAAGATGGATGGATGATGGACTGAAGGATAGATAGATGACGAATGGATGGATGATGGTTGAAAACTGGATGGATGGACAGCAATATGTTCATAGTTCCACGTAAGCAAAGATGTAATCATCATGTGGAGTCGTAACTTCATATTTCCATCCTTGTTAGGACCTTGTGAGGACCTCACCCTCTCATCACCCTTTCCTCAGCCTCTCCCCCTGAACCTCACCATCCAAAACACATGGCTCACCTGGACCAGGACTCTGAACCAGACTGGAACCCTGTTATTTTGAAGATTGACCCCTCAAACTGAGGCTTAACCTCATAAACGGCCAAATCTCCTCACAAGGCTCAAAGATAAACCAATCCACACAGACTCTGACAGGAGGCAGAGACACCAGCCGGCTGACTCAGTTGCTCCGGTGGAGGGTGGTCGTCATGAGCAGTGCTGAGTGATCGAGCTCATGGAGGGCACTGGTTCACACTGGCTGCTCTTCACTGTGTGCCTGCGTCACGAGTGGCAGCTGGTGACTGCCTCTGTCTTCCAGCCACCTTGAAGCTGCCGACCTCCCTCCATATTTAATCAGATCTTCAACTCGGATCTGAGACACGGCGCCGAACAAACCTTCCCGACGACTCACTTCCATTAAACTTCCATTTATTTCATAAAAGACGCTCCTGATCTGCTCCTTTGTTTTCCATTATTTAAGCTCTAATTTGAATATTCTGTGGAGGAAGCATCAGCTTGAGGCTTCAGAGCCTCTTCATCTTCCTGCTCCAGCAATGCACCAGGGCCTTAGAGTGTCGCCGGTCTGAGCGAGCAGCCGACGGATCAGGTGCGTCCTCGGTCTGCACCAGATGCCGCCGTCAGTCACAAGCGAGTTTTAGCCGCTGGTGAACCTGATCTTCTGTTTTCAATCCAGTTCAAGTCTTTAAAAACACCTTAAAACCTGGGGAGAACCAAGCCGTGACCCACAAGTGGACCAGCAGCAGGTCCTGGTCGGCAACTCTGTTTGGACAAAACGTCAACATTAGCGTTCCGTGTGTTTCAGAAAAGGCACTGCTGGGATTCGAACCCAGGATCTCCTGTTTACTAGACAGGCGCTTTAACCAACTAAGCCACAGCGCCGTGCGCTGCCACTGCAGCTCCTGCACATGCGCTGTCGCCACTCGTGTCCAACATACTCTTCTGATTTGGATTGATAGTGTTAAAAATCCTCATCCCTCAACTGTTTGAGCTTGTGTTCTTAAGTCAGCTACATGTGTTTCCCAGGTGAGGTGAGTGTAATCAAACACTGGCACGTCTGTGGCTGGTGAACAGTGCTGTCTTCTGAATGTAGAGCGAGCAGTGTGCTGTAGCTGCCTGAAGGTGGCGCACTCCCGTGACTCTCCGCACCTGCTGCACGACATGTTGCGTCACTGCCTCCTCTCTGCAGAGCACGTGACGGAGGAGCAGGAGAGGCGCAGCGTCATGGAGGAGCCGGTCCGCAAGTGTCCGGTACCTGCCCCCAGAACCTCCATCTCCTCACCGTCTGCCTCCCCGTCCCTCAGGCACAAGAGTGAGTTGACTCGCGACACGCACACACGACTCACACTTCCACAGCGGTGGTGAGCAGCGCCCCTTGTGGCGCAACACTGTGATGACGCTGTTGTTTCTTTGGCCAACACTGCCACCTGCGTCCAAAGTTAAGTACTGCAGGAGGCGAGCTGCTTCTGAAACCAAACAATGTTGACCACTATCACCGCAGCCATCTTTGCTTCCTAAAATATTGTGAGGCAAAGTGGGTCACAGCTTTTATGTAATCCTCTGCTGATGAATCACCAGCGCTCTTGAAATCAGGATCCATTTTTGTGTTGTTGTGGGTTGACATCATCATGAGGAGGCCTTCTGCTGAGCGCCACCTGCTGACCCCCCTCCTGTGTGCTCCCCAGATGACGCGGTGACCAGTGAGCTCTCCAAACTGCTCCATGAGATCAAGAAGTGCCGAGACAGAGACTACTCCTTCGAGGAGCTCTGCCACACCATCTCCTCTCACTCCATGGACAGCTTCGGCAGTGGAAGACTGTCGGACGAGGAGCGTCCCGATCGACCCAATGGCACTCTGACCCGGGTCAGCAAGGTGAGCGCGCACGTAGGGACCTCATGCTGTCCCTGATGAACACCTGCACAACAACACTGGGGTTTGAACCGTGTGGCTAAAAGGCCTCGAAAGATTGGAGGTCTCTTTCGATCCATCGACCAGAGAGACAGTGGGACTAATAATATTTTCTGCATACACACTGAAACGTCTGAGTCTTGCGAGTCAGTTGGACCCAAACTGCATGTGAGTTTGGTGTTGTCATGGGCCGCCGTGTTCCGCTAAAGCGCCGCCTCCTGCAGGAGCCAGACATCGCAGCACCCAGGTTTGTTGTTGGAACAACAGAGAAGTGACTGTTGGGTCCGAAGTTGCCCCTGTGGTGGAGGGAGGAGGACCCGGTACTGATGGTGGGTTTCAGGCTGTTGAAAGAAACTGAGAGGTTGATGGGTCTCTTGCTCTCTCTATTTCTCTGTTTCCCTGGAAACATTTGAACTTTGGAGCAGCTTGCTGACATGACTGACCTGGTACACAACATGGTATCAGGTCACCAGTATCCATGTGGATGAACACAGCTCTTGTCATGTAAATTAGCTGCTCCTGCCATTCACCAGTATCAACAGCACAAACAGACAGGTTCCACCCAGACTTGAACTGGGATCACAGGATTCAGAGTGCTGACCATTACACCATGGAACCACTGACGTTCCCTTCATAGTGGTTCTTGGATGTTCCTTGTCTTTGAGGAACTCACTGTTGTGTCATCTGAAGATACTGTTCATCTCTTGGCCATGAGCTCATAGGGTGCCGGTCGGACGGAGGAGGCACTGGAAAT
The DNA here is from genome assembly GCF_027744825.2 of Synchiropus splendidus. Taxonomy (NCBI): domain Eukaryota; kingdom Metazoa; phylum Chordata; class Actinopteri; order Syngnathiformes; family Callionymidae; genus Synchiropus; species Synchiropus splendidus. The sequence continues at coordinate 1,945,540 of NC_071337.1, forward strand.
GAGAGCTCACTGTGAGAAAATGACAGGTTCCACTCAGACTTGAACTGGGATCACTGGATTCAGAGTCCAGACCATTCCACCATGAAACCACTGGTGTTGTGGGTCCTTCATCAAACTGGTGCCATAAATCCTGCTGTCTTGATAAAGTGTCTAAAAGCAACGCTCCACCTCTGAGGCACTGCTGGGATTTGAACCCAGGGTCTCCTGTTTACTAGACAGGTGCTCTGACCAACTAAGCCACAGCGCCACACAGGTGAAGAGAGAAGCCCAGTGGTCTTGGAGAGCAAGTCTGTGGAGCAATGAAACACTGATGAACAATAGAGGAACGTGGCTCCTGTGGGGAATGGAAGGTCACTGTATAAATCGCAGTGTAAACAGGTTCCACCAAGACTTGGGGTGCGTTCCAATACCTTCCTTCATCCTCAACCTCAAGCCTCAAAAATGCAGAAGGAGCAAGGACCGTCCCAATTCTTAGGAAGTTAAATTGAGGAACTCTGCGACCTCCCTCGGTCTTGAGGAATACCCAGAATGTGTAGTATCAACGATGGCATCCAAAACAAAGAGACCCAGCTACAAATGTTTGTGTTCATGGAGATATAAAAGACAGAGACCTTGATAGCAGAGGATGGTTTGAATCCATCGACCTCTGGGTTATGGGCCCAGCAGGCTTCCGCTGCGCCACTCTGCTTCCATGATCTGACACTGAGCTGGGATCCATGTGGAGGAAGGCTGCAGGAGGGACACTGAAGTAGATCAGCAGCTGAAACTCATCAAATTTAAGGGATAAAAGTGAGGTTCCACCCAGACTTGAACGGGGATTGCTGGATTCAGAGTCCAGAGTGCTGACCATTCCACCATGGAACCACTGGTGTTGTGGGTCCTTCATCAAACTGGTGCCATAAATCCTGCTGTCTTGATGAAGTGTCTAAAAGCAACGCTCCACCTCTGAGGCACTGCTGGGATTTGAACCCAGGGTCTCCTGTTTACTAGACAGGCGCTTTGACCAACTAAGCCACAGCGCCAGATAAACCGAACACAACCTGAAGCAGGTCCAATAATGTTCCTCTCAAAGAAGCTATGTGTTTCACTCTGGGAAAGCACCTGGGAAGTCTGAGGATCTCCACAAACGTCGCTAAACATACCAGACTTTTATTATAGCTCAACTGAACCATCATTCCTGTCCCGACAGGTCGGCCCAAATCGTTCCGTTTGTGGAATGTGTCGCGGGATGAGGATGTCACATGATGTCAGGATTGGACGACAGTGTCCACCACACACCAAGCATTTATATCTGCTGAAGACTATTTTTGTCATCAGGTCTATTTCACTTCCTGTTGTGCCAAGCAGTGCGTCTTTGTTGGCCGACATGAATTGGTGATTGCTTTTATTTGATCTTGCTCAGAAATGGGACTCGACTCCTCGACTTTCCTTCATTTACCGGCAGAAAATGTGCTTTGTGAAGGGGTTTTCACTGAGAATCGGTGCTACTGAACAGTGGTGGCTCCAGAATGGAACAACAATCGGACGTTTTAGGTTCTTCAGTCTCAATTCTGAGTTTTGAATGCCTCATCGCCTCATCGTACCGGGACCTTCAGCATGCACTGGGGCGGTTTGCAGCCGAGTGTGAAGCGGCCGGGGTGAGGATCAGCACCTCCAAGTCTGAGGCCATGGTTCTCGACCGGAACAAGGTGGTTTGCTCTCTCCGGGTCGGTGGAGAGTTCTCGCCCCTAGTGGTGGAGCATCTCGCCGTCTTGTTCTCGAGTGAGGGAAAAGGGGAGCGTGAGATTGATAGACGGGTTGGTGCAGCGGCACCAGTGATGCGTTGTGCGATGTATCGGACCGTCATGGTGAGGAGGGAGCCGAGTCACAAGACCCATCGATCTGCGTTCCCACCCTCAGCTATGGTCACGAGCTTTGGGTCATGACCGAAAGATATAAGCGGCTGAGATGAGTTTCCTCCGGAGGGTGGCTTAGAGATAGGGTGAGGAGGTTGGGTCATCCGGGAGGAGCTCAGGGTGGAGCTGCTGCTCCTCCACATCGGAGGAACCAGCTGAGGTGGCTCGGGCATCTGATCCGGATGCCCCCTGGACGCCTCCCTGGGGAGGTGTTCCGGGCATGTCCTACGGGGAGGAGACCCCAGGGTAGACCCAGGACTGGCTGGAGAGATGATGTCTCCGCTCTGGCCTGGGAACGCCTCGGGATCCCCCGGGAGGAGCTGGAGGAGGTTTGTGCGGATCGGCTCCGAATGCTGCCTCCGCGACCCGACCCCGGATAAGAGCAGAAGAAGGTGAAGGTGTTCATGTTGAATTGCATTTATAGTGGTTGTAAATAATTAAAGACATTAAAATGTATGTTTTTCAGAGTACATAAATAAACAAGTTACTCATCCTTGTATTCAAGGACGCTACGATTAGGTGTAGTCACATACATATACTGGAGGTATATTTGGAGTATTATTCAGTATCGGATCGGAAAGGAAATCAGTGGAATCGAACATCACTACAAACTACTTGGAACGCACCTGACAGGCAGCTGACCAGGCGTTATTTTCGCTGGTGAAGCGCCACGCGAGATTTCCCGGTGTGGCCGCCGCCTTCGTCAGCATCTCGGGACCACCCCGCGCAGCCGCAAGCTGCCGTCGGTCGGTGCTTCGTGTTGTCACTGCCCTGGGTGCGCCCGCCTGGCTGAACTTCGCAATATATATGCTGGATATAAATGCTTGGCGTGTGGTAGAAAGTCCTTCAGTTCAAGTTTCTCTCACTCATTAAAACGTTTTTAGAAACCCGAACGTTAACGCTGGGTGTGACGTCATCATCCCGCGACAGATACCGCGCACTCCACAAGCGGAGCGGATTTTGGTTCCAACAGCGGAAATGAGGTTCGGTTTGCACCGAAGGCACTTGTTTCCCGAGCGGCAGCAGCGGGAGTTAATGGGTGAGTGGCGCGGTTTTGGTGGCGGTTTCGAGACATGGGTTGCTCTTTAGTGGAGGACGTTCCCTAAAACGCCGTCATTGACCCGGAAAAACCGCCGGATTATAGGTTAGAATCTGCTTGTTAACCGTGTCGCGGGGACTTGAAAGAGGCGATATGTGTGTTTGTTGTCTCGCAAACCGCGAATAACGACCAATGACTTTGACCTGGAAGCATCTTCTGTGCGGACCTGAGCTGACGTCATCAGCTGCTGCACGCGATCGGTCGACCAATGTTGCTAGCAGTTACAAGCTAGCATTAGCCGGTGATGACGTGATGAACTTGTCAATGAACAGGTCCGAGACTGTATCACAGTGTGGAAGCTCTCCCTCTACAACAAGAACCTAGTGAAAAGTATCCTCTCTGTATGACAAATCTTCATGGTGCGCTGACGAAACCGGAAGTCGTCCTATTTTATTTTATTTTATTTATTAACAGCACTTCAAAGCACTTTCCTAGTTGGTGGGACCCCCACTGACCATGGCAATAAATTGTATTCTGATTCTGATTCTGATCACCTGAAGCTAAACTAGCATCTTCGTGGCAACATCTGAATTTGTTGTCACTAAAATATGTTTTATCTACAAATGACTGTTGGTGTATTGTTGCGGATTATGCAGGGACTGTTAACAGAACACCCAGTACTCCAAATCACAATGGATCGCTCACTCAAAATCAAGTATGACAAGTACTTAAATAATATGTCACATTTCTAAAGAAGGCACACATTTTTGACACTAAACACAGTTATCCAGCATCAACATGAAGAGCCTGAGTTACAGAACATCACAGGACACTATTAAAAAACAGTTGCACGACTTCTCTCCCTATGTGGCAGCAACTGAGCAAGCTTTCTGGCTTTTCGGGTCATTGATCCAAAGCGAGGAAGCCGACTATCCACCACAGATAAGGCCCGGCTTTTCCAAATATCCTGTCTTTTTTGGTCAACCAAGTCCTTCCCTGTAAGCCTTCATGTCTTAAACTCACTTCCTTCACACATTCATCCAGCCCTGTGTTTATCACAGAATGCCTCCAATGTGTCACTATGTTTCTGTTCTGACTTTTCTCGTGAAACCTTGACTGTAGCTGAACGGTCCTCCAACCCAGCTGTCAGCGGTTGTTATTTCTGTTATTCTTGTCTTGCCAGTCATCAGTTTTATACCTGTCCCGTGTTTTGCTTTCATCAGGGAGTTGAGCAGAGATTGAGAAACATCAGAGCTAGGTCACATGTTAAAGGTGTGAAGTTAGAACTGCTCAGCTGTCAGTGACTTGCTCAGTACATTAATTCATTTTACTGTTGCTTCTCTTGTGCGTAACACCAACTGTTGTTTTCATGAGTTAAAGAATGATGTCAGCCGTGTTGCAGCTACATTAGCAAGGTCCTCTACAGGAGGAAACAGCAGGCTGAGAGAGGTTTTCGTGTCCCCCACTGACTCAGGACTGTTGCTCTCTGTCATGTGTATCAAGATAAAGTTGTCGTCGGAGACAAGAAGTCGCTTGGTTACATTGTGGTTCTCTTACTGCAGGCAGTGTGATTCAGCCTGTGTGTGGGACAACAAGTGTTTGCAAACAGAATTGTATTAAAATGGCTTTTGTTTTGCAGTGCACTGTTATTTTTTAGACATATTTTCGAAACAGTTGCATCTATCTGGTGTCGCTCTTGTCTTGATAGTCAAGTCTGGAGCAACTGCCCTGCCAACTGAAGTGCCTCATCTTTCTCTTCAAGTGAAACGAGGCACACAACAGGCTCCACCTTGAAATGTGCGAAGTCAGTCAATGTCACTTGGATAGTGTTTCATACTTGTGTTTCGTCCTGGTCAGAGACAGTGAGGTGTGGGCAGCAGGATCAATTCCCAGACTCAGAGGAGACAGAGCAGTACTGCAGTGCCTCTTCAGTCGGTGTCAAAGTTTGAGTCAAGGATCTCATTGCCTTGACTGTAACCAGCACACCTTTCAGAATGGTGTTCTCGAATATCATGTTGCATACTTGTAGTTATTCTGTCTCGGCTCTAGAGGGCAGTGCCGGATCTCTGACAACACTTTCAAATGTGGCGCTCGTTCCACTTGTTGATGCAGAAGACCTTCAGTCATTATTCGTGTGGGAATGTTTTGTTCCTTGCTGAACCTGTGTTACATCGCTACCCCCTAGAGTGTCATGAATCCATCTGGCTCAGATCAATACCGGTTGACTCAGGATTTATTTTTATCAGCGTCCCGGCGTGATGAAGGCTGTTGGATTCTGCTCCCCACCAGACAGACACTCGCTGACACACAGGGGTCATCCATCAAAGTGAGACCCCACCTGGGCTCCCACACCACGCTAGACTATTGCCTTCACCGCAGCGTCTGTTTTTATTCCCCATTTCTCTGCCGCTCACACTCTAATCCACAGTCACCAGTTCAAAACCCTGATCAATCATGTTCTTTTCTCCTGGAGGAATCATTCCCTCCCCTGTAATTCCCTCCATCCTTCTCCTGCGTTCTCTTAAGTATCAATTTGTATTCTCCCAGAGACTTAATCTGGGTGTTTTACCAGCCCTCTGCTCGCCGCGCTGCTGAAGCCGTTACGTCTGGGCTCATGAATAAACAATGTCAGCAGGAAGGATGTGTCCTGCTTGTTAATTAAACGCTGTTGCACCCGCGTAAATATGACTGAGGGGGTGACGGTTGGAGCCCATTTTTTGATATAAGCTTGTCTGACCCAGGAGTGACGCAGCTGCCCCGTCTCTATGGCAACTGTTAATTGCACACACACACACACACCTGAGGAGCCTGCTGCTGTTCTCCCTGTCGAGGTCCGAGGTTTGCCTTTGTAGTTACATTCCAGGTCGACTAGGTCAGTGCACTGATTCCCTTTCCAAATCAAAGGGGCAGTTTTTCTCAAGGTACTAACTGCGACACAGACATCTCAAGTGCTGCCATGGATTTGGGGCCTTTACACTCAGTTCCCTGTTTTCTGTGAGCTGAAATTCCAATTGAACACATTTGCTCTCCACTGTCTGAATGATCAAGCCTTTGTACCTAAAGAAACCGCCATAGTTGAGGGTGCTGTGCATGGATGGGGGCTGAACCGTTCATCCCTGGTGTGTCATGAAACTGGTGACCAGACGTCACTGAAATCAGAATCTAATCCAATTGGCTCTGGTGTTTCTGAATCAATATCCAGTGCTACTGCTTTTGTTGTTCCTGTCTGGACTTGAGCACTGCTTGTGTTTGGAGGCGTCATGCAGCCGTGTCTCTCCAAACTGCTTCAATCCCAGGGACGCTCACCCACTTATTTTGAAGTATTAATCTTTGTGAGAGTCGGCCAAATGTCCCCACATTGGTATAAGGTCCTTACAAGGATAGTGAAGAATTCATCCCCACAAGGCAGCATAACCAAGTACACACACTCTGTCTCTCTCTCTGTCTGTTTTAATCTCTCTCTCTCTCAGCATCTTGATTTCTCCTCACTTCAGTAAATATTTATCATATTTATAAGTCTCATTAGAGATCATGATATTTCATTATTTCATGAGCTCAAAATGTGGGGAACACGCTGACGTAGGAATCTAATCTAATCTAACCCAGTTGGCTCCGGTGTTTCTGAATCAATATCCAGTGCTACGGCTGTTGTTGTTCCTTTCTGGACTCGAGCACTGTTTGTGTTTGGAGGCGTCAAGCAGCCGTGTCTCTCCAAACTGCTGCAATCCCAGGGACGCTGTCTGTGATTGAAACCTGTCTTCACCGCCTTTCTTCTGCTTTAGACACTTATTCTCAGTAAAACACACACTGTGTGTAGTTCCTTCTTTTAAGCTCAGTTTTTAGCACAAAACCAGGATGTCAGTGAAGTGATCCCGAAATGTACAAGTGTCAGAACTTATGAGTTAACATGACCTGATAACACAAGTGCTTGAAAGTGTTGATTTTTATCACATTTTGTGGCAAATGACTTGACTGGATATTGGAAATCATTTAAAACATTAAATAAATGAGTAGTGATGAAAAGAAAACGTCATTTCAAACTTCAAACAGGGTGGTCATGATGATGTTGTTGTTGGTGTTGGCACAATCATTCATTGGATTTCTATGTTGATGTGAAAAGATTCCTCCCATAGGGGGCGCCTCCGCTCACCCACCATGTTTAGAAATGACTTATTCTCCAGCATCGATGAAGGAAACAAAGCTCTGCAGTCAATAGCCTCGACCCAATGAATGGCCGACGGTTTCCAAAGATTTGCCTCGACCTGTTGTTCTCGCTCACAAAGCAGCTCAATATGTGTGTGTTGCCGTTGACAATCTGCAACATTTGCTGACCTTTTGGATGTTTATCTCCCCCGTCTTCATTCTCTGCTTCCACCCGTTGGTGTTTTTCTCAATCTTGTTTTCACATTTCCACTTCCATTTTTGCTCCAGCAAGAATGTTGTTTTGTGACCTTCACCTGCCCTGGCTGTGTCCCGGATTCACCCTGAGGGGCTCTGACCATCGTCAGTTACCGGGAAATTCCTCCACAATATGCAGCAAACACAGTGAAGGCTTCCTGTAAGATTATGGTGCAACCGTAACAAGTGTTTCTGACGTCACGGAGGACTGACACTCTTTACCCGGCTGGGCCAGGGTGTGTTTGGTCTGGTGCTGAGTGGAAAGATGGGTCTGAGCTCCTCAAGTCTAAGACCATGGTTCACAGGTTAGATGCTCCTGAAGTGAACAATGGAGGGAAGAATGGAGCGTGACATCATCAGTGGGCGATGCTGCTGTCATGAAGAAACCGCTGAGAGTCAAACACTTTCATTACGTTGTCGTCATCTGTGTTTTTACTCCATGAGCTCGGTTGGGATGAGTCCAGGGCTCCTCCCGGGCCCCACAGTCCCACTGGAAATAAGAGGAAATAGGATGCCACACCACTCTTTATTTCAATTCTTGCGTTTTCATTTTGGCATCACTGTGGTTCGTTTCAAGACATAAATTGTACTCCTGACACACAAACATGACTCCTCCTGTCGTTTAACAGATTCCCTTATATTTGCATCAATATTTTGGTGTTTGAAAGTTGGAACTTCTACAGTCTCTGCCCGGTTGAAAAGAGCCTGTTTCACGAGGAACCTGGAACTCTGGGAGAGTTGGGTCACGACCTCAACATGCATCACCAGTGGCCTAGTTTTGGTGCAGTTAAATACAGTGGTGCAACTCCCGTCGACCGGTTTGGGACCCGGGTCCACGGGTTGGACGTGTGGTTAATGGAGTCTTCTGTCCGTCACAGCAGCCGACTCCGCCTCTGGCAGCTGCTGGAGAGGAGGAGGAGATGGAGAAGAGCTGCGGACCCACCGGGTTCTGGGAAGCTTTAACGCCCTGCAACGGCTGCCATCACCTTGGATTCTCCAGCCTGTCTGAGGTAAACACAGCACTCTAATCTCCACACACACATCCGTCGAAAGCACACACGCCTTAGCTGTAATTTATGATCACAAATGTAAACATATAAACAGAAAAAAACATACACAACAATGTATTAAATACGAATGCCCACTGATGGTGACAAAAGGCAGGACACTGTTGGAAGGACACACGTAAACAAATACTGGAAACAAACAAAGGAACATTACATTTGCAAATGCAGACAGAAACTGCAGGTGCACAGAATTGGAGCAACATTTATTGGAAACACTCAAACACACACACTTGCATCTCTAGCCTTGTGAGCACCTCTCCTGGCCATCACCCTTTCCCCAGCCTCTCCCCCTAAACCTAACCATCTGAAACTGCTACCCAGTTAGAATCGCCCACTTATTTTGAAGTATTAATCTTTGTGAGAGTCGGCCAAATGTCCCCACATTGGTATAAGGTCCTTACAAACATAGTGAAGAATTCATCCCCACAAGGCAGGATAACCAAGTACACACACTCTGTCTCTCTGTCCTTTTTAATCTCGCTCTCTCTCAGCATCTTGATTTCTCCTCACTTCAGTAAATATTTATCATATTTATAAGTCTCATTAGAGCTCATGATATTTCATTATTTCATGAGCTGAAAATGTGGGGAACACGCTGACGTACGACATGAAGTGACAGCTCAGTGTTGTGCAACTTTGGAGCGCAGAGAAAGAGACACTCTAAACGCTTGCCTCCTCTTCCTGTATTTTCTGAATTTCAGTATTTAATCTGCCGCTCGGGTGATGAACTCTGCACAAGTAACATTTGCTGGAGCTTGTTCTCCGTGAGGGTCACTAGTGCCTGGAGTGTGGGTGAATGTGGGAGCAGCACGGGAGCGTTGTCCATTATTAGACACAGCTGCAACACTGAGTCCTGACTCACTGGTGTTTAGTGCTGGTGCAGCTTGTGCACATTGTTTTTGTGGTAGCAGAATGTCTTGAAAAGGTAGTGTTGTAGTCAAGACCAGACCAACCAGACCAAGACATTATTGAAACAGGGGAGTATCAAGACCGAGACCAACATATTTGGCGATCAAGACTGCGACGAGACCAAGATATTAGGACGTCAAGACCAAGCCGAGACCAAGATATATGGAGGTCAAGACGAGACCAAGATATTTGGAGATCAAGACGAGACCAAGATATTTGGAGATCAAGACCAAGATGAGACCAAGATATTCAGAGGTCGAGACACAGACCAGACCTATGCCTTTTAGCTCAGCTTCTTCCGGGTTCAAAATCACAGTATAGTTGTACATGAGGTCTGCGCTCTCTTCTTGCTTTTCTGGGCCATAGAGATGGGACTGGCCCGTCGAAGGGGGCCTTCCACATGTAGCTTCACACCCCAGAGGTCCCGTTAATGAGTGGAGGAAAATGAATGGCTGAAAAGTATCTACGATTCATACCAAGATTTGCTCAACTGAGTCAGAGTCTGTAATTTGATGACTTGGTGGGAAGAAGTGCATCCTCACAGTGCTTCCTTCATCAAAGCCCTCATTCTTGCCGCTGCAGTTATTCTCTGGAGAGCGGCTCATATCGAGCAAATACCACTCGCTTCTTCTAACCGAGATAGTTTCCTGTACTGCAGCGTCGACACACCTGCAGAATCACTGTCGGATTTGCCGTCTCCGTTCTGGCTGTTTTCTCTTCGCGCTCCCACGTGCTGCGCTTATTAATGTGGCTGAGGACGCGAGCTTTTAGCTGTGAAAAGCACGCTGGCTTTAGCTGTTGGACATCTGACATTTAGAACACAGCAGACCCCTCTGTAAACTGGCACGAGGCCTCCTGCTGTCTGTGTGTGTGTGTCCAAGTTTGTTGCCGCTAATCTCTTCTGATCGTGTCTTGTGCAAATGTAGAGCAGTGCAAGACGTGAAATTAATGGCCTCATGATATTAATTATGAATAAATCAAATCTGCATTCTCTTCAACCAGAAAATATATTTGGCTTCATTTGTACCTGTCATGTTTCGTCTTCCGCTCTGTGTTGTTCTCTCCCACATGAGCGCCGTCGAGCTGGTTCCTCCTGAGCTGCTGTCACATTTGCGTCGCCGGCCGATGTATCTGTCATTTAATTATGCAGCATTTGTGGGGCTCCATCATTCCGTGGGCTTTTCAAAGGAGAGCGTTTCACTTCATGACAGAGTGTTTTCTGACACCGAGATCAATGTGAGGAAAGATCGCTGAGCGGGGTCATCGCTCATGCAGACACCAAGGTCGTCCTTTGTGGTGGAGAACTTTATTTCCTGTGAGAAATTGTGTTCTCACTTGGTTCATCAAGTCAGTGCTGAATTAATCCACTGCTGCTCTGGTCGGTTTCATGAAAGCTGAAATCGATTGATTCTGAAGTTGCTTTCTGGACTGAAGTTTGCCTTACTAAATACCCCGTCCTTCAAAAATGTTCATGTGGGACTGGTGGGCTTCTGTCTCCCAACCTACTGGAGCAAACCCGGCAGGTGCGTGCTGGAAGGGTTCGGCTTCTTTCTGGAACTATGGCAATTGAGGTGAAGCCCAACTGTTGACATTACATCATAGTAATCCCTCCCTCTGCTTCTTCCCCCACTTTTAATGAAGCAATACCTGGAAAAAGAACAAAAGAATACCTGATAAGGAAGCGGCTGTAGCTCGGCGCGTGGTGTTGTGGTACTTTTATCTTCTCAGCCACTCAGTAAAGTGTGTCCACAGATTCAGGTCTCATAACGCTAAAGCATTCCTCAGCCAGAGTGGAGTTCTGTCTTTATAGACGCAGTCTTGGACCAAGTGGGGTGGCTTCACTTCGACTCATGTGAGTGGTGCCATAACAGGCATCGTGGATACATGAGCTGAAACAGTTCAGAGATGAAGAAGTGTTCATCCATCCGCTTGATACTTGAGGTAGATCGATGCTTCTTTACTGAAAGAAGCTGGTTTAAGTTCCTGGATGTCTAAGAGGGAGGTCTGTCCTGTGGAGCTGACCTAATATCTACTTCTGACTTTCATGATTGTTCACGTCTGGTTTATTGTCACTGTGCTTATCAGCTGAGGCATTTATTTCCCTCTCTTTAATAGCGTCATCCAATGAGAACGCAAAGAGTGTTCACTCTGGACCTTCTGGTGCCAGAATATATTCATGTGGGGTTTGGTGAATCAACACTGGTAAACAAGATTTGTCATTTTAAAATGTCCACTGGGAACATAGCAAGTGTTTTGGTCCATTGGAATGTCGTTTAGGAGCCCAGAAAGTTTCAGCTCCTGGAGTGAAGGTCCGAACAGAACGGGAACCTTGTGCAACAGGTTTCTTTCATTTGTGTTGAGCAGCTACAGGCTGACGAGAGATGAGAGCTGCAAGAGTGATGTTCTGCTGAACTGCGAGTGGAAAGATATTAAAAAGCTTCATGTAGCTGCAGGAGCCAAGTGAAGACTTTCATTTCCCAAAACCGAAAGAAATGAAAGTGTGATATTGCGTCTCATGTGCTCAAATTAACTCTCGTCAAGTCGGTAACGAGTGGCGCGTTATTTCCACAGAGTTTACCTTCTGACGCATTCAGATATAAATCCTAGCTTTTCATTAAAGACCTGGTGCTGCTGATCCACGGGGGATCACTCGTGCATTCAAGGGACTGCCATCGCCCCCTGTAATGGGTGCATAATTTATCGTTGTCTTTACTCGCTGTGTTTATTTGGTGGATAAACTCGGTGCCAGTGAGTCTCTCTTTGGGACTTTCGTTTATGAAGGAGTGGAATTGTTTGCTGCTTGCAAATAGAACATGTGTGAGGGGGGGGATCATGAAGGTCAGGGGGTTGCCCGGCAACAGACGTCCAGGATCTGGTGGTCTGACAGCTTCACTCAGGTGTGTCTCTCCTCCTCCTATTCCTCCTCCCGCTCCTGCCTCTCGTGCTTCTGAAGCAGCAGCTGGTGACCTTACATCCTCTGTTCCCAGGTGTTCGGGTCCAGGGCTTGGATGCCAGGTCTTTGGTGCTGGCACTTCTTAACATCACAAGCCCTGCGGGGGAAGTTCGGTCTCTCAGCGGGAGCAGATAGTAAAGGTGAAAGTGGAATATAGCAAGGGCACTTGATTTCATCTCCGGGCTTTCAGTCACTGAACTTTTGCCAGGTAGCGTCTAAAATAGAAATAAATGGTTTATGAAGTGTGAGGTCCTGGGTTTGAATCTGGGGGCAACAATCCTGTGCAAAAAGAGGAACCATTTGTTTATGAGAGTACCTGTAATGTGTCGCGACCGTTTGATCTCTGGTGTGTCAGAGTGTGGTTCTTCTGCCAGTTCTCGCTTCCTTTTCAGGGTGTCCGCTACATCTTAACAAACGCTGCTATGGCTTGAATGAGAGCCGCCACAATGGTCTCTATTGTAAAGATTAACTCTCACGTGAACAAATGTAATGAACCGAACTGGAAACATTGAAACAAGTGGATAAGGCATCGTGGAGGTGGACATGAACATGACGGTTGCTGTGTGTTTTTCCCGGAGAAATCCCAAAAGAAACGTCTTTTTTGGGACACAGAACTCAAGTGATGCATGTGGTCGGACATATGAAGAGACCACCTGAGGGTGGATCCTTCTCATGATTCAAAACTTGTGTTTTTATTGTCATCTACTCAGTAAATGTCCTGGTGGAAACCCTGCATCATGGAGTATGGGGGTAGCGGGGGCAGCAGCCCAAGCCCAGAGGCCTGGATGCTCCTGGCCCCAGAAAAATGTGGGTAAACACTCAGACATCTCCAGGTCAACCACAATCCACTGGCTCTCCATGTGATCAGGGAACCGCCTGGCTTCTTTTGAACATGACATCCAAAGCAAGAAAAACGTTGCTGTTTCGACAAATTAGGGCGCATGTCATGTCAATCAATTGTGTCTCTAAGACTGGAAAATATGATATTTCCAGCTCATTCTACAGTGCAACAGATGAAGAGGCAAGACTTGTTTCATCTTTGTTTAGGTTGAGGTTACTGAGGTACAGTCTCCGCCCATCTGGAATGCTGTCGGAGTTCATCCCCGTCAGTGTGTTTCTCAGGACAGCGTGAGGCGATGGTCCTTATCTTCCCCTGCCGTCTCTTCCTTCTGTCCCCTTCGTTCGCCCCATGTTCTCCCGTCGTCGTTACATCTTCATTTCTCTCCTTTGGACTCTTACAGATGATTCAATCTGTGCTCACAGATGGAAGCCAACCAACCACCCAAAATTGCTTGAGCTGGACAATTGAGGTGGAAATCTGAGTCGTTTAACAACCGTGAATGACACAGTGCATTGTGTCTCTGTGTGAAAGTGTTTCTCCAAAACAAGAGCTGGCGATGTCCTGCTGTGCTGAGGGAAGATTATGAAGATGTGAATGTGTTTCTTTAAAGATGGAGGGGAAAACGCCAAGAGAGTAAGTGACTGCGCAGAAATCTCACAACTGATGAAAGAGCCAGAGATGTGTTTTCTGCTCAGCTGTGGCAACATGAAGTGAACTGTCAAGAGCGCTCAGATATCCAACTCTTGCTGCGCTCTTGCCCCTGCCGATCACAGAGTCTCTGTTTGTTCTTCCATTCTCAGCCGACCAACACGTCATCACTTCAACTCAATTGGACTGTTGGCTGTCAGTCACATGACCAGTTTGAAAGTGACTGGTTAAAAACTTGTGTGCTGGCTGGAGGGCAAACGGTCAGTTGCCTGACAGGGACTTGAACTAGCAACATAACCACCATTTGCCCTCCGATTGGGAGGTTAACAGTCTGCTGAATGTTATCACCCATTCATGATCAGTAGACCAGCGTGCCGTCATCACCGCAGTCTTTGGTGCAGTGCTCTCCTACTGTTGCTCTTAGGTAACCAACCCATCCTCACTCCCGTGGCATAACATATTCACCTTGATGACGCATTAGGCTTTCAACGGCTGCAAATGCTGTGCTCTGTCTCCTACCATTGACTGAGAGTGTTGTGAGTAGACAGGGCCGATCACAGTGTCTTCAGAGTTTATGTTTTCAATTTCATGGTATAAAAAAAGTTTCGGAATGTTTTGAACAAGTAACAATTTTCTTAACCTAAGTAACACAATATAGCACACAAATCTGACATTAAATGAGTATATATATATATATATATATATATATATATATATATATATATATACAGTATATTCTTCCACCGGTGGCTTCTCTCTGTCTCCATGCTCTCCGGAACGCCCCAAACATTTCTGTACAATCACATCCGCTGCTTGAAGGAAATGCCAGCAAATTACATCCTCCATTCCGATCTGATGACCTCTGACCTCTAGACTGTGTCATGAGATCACTGCAGAGGAAGACCAGTGCTCACATTTCCCATGTAGGTTACTCACACACTTGATGCTGCTCTACCTGCTCAGTCTCAAGGATTCTGGGTCAGCATGTGCCCGTCAGACGAGCACGCCATTCCTCGCAGTCCGCGGGTCACATGATCCCGAGCACCGTCACACACGCCAGCGTTTAATCTGCACTTGGACCAGAGCTTCATAAGACTTGCTAATTAGTGGCCAGTGGAGGCTTCTGTTTGTCTGTGCTCTTCCTGTGCAGCTCAGACACAAGTTTCTCTGTGTGCTATCTGTGCCGATAGAGAGGGAGGGAGCGAGCGAGGGGGGGTTGAATGAACAGCAAGTACTTTTTGTTCACTTCATATCGAGTGAAGCCTCATCCCGGCGCTCCAGAACCCGTCCAGGACTTGAATCCAGAAGGTAGCGACGCGTGTTTTTCTAACTTATTTAGGCTTCAGCTCTACTTTTTTTCTGTTGAATACGGTCTTTGTTGTGTGCGTGTGTAGCAGAAATCATGTTCCCTCCATTTGTGTGTGAGGAAATCCCTGCTCCGAACTGAATGCACTCCCACTTCCTCTGCTTCCTTTTCTCTGTATGAACTGGTATTCCTCTTCCTGCTCAGCTTGGACTCTCCTGCTCCTCTTCTCGTCTTCCAGTCGACTAGTGCCGTAAGTTTTGGATTCTTGCAAGTGACTTTTCTGTCCTTTCTTCAGTCTGCCATTCCACTTCCGTCTTGTCTTTTGCTCGGTCACTCGAACTTGCCTGACTGAGTCTGGATGGCCGGACCGGTCTTCAGGGTCATAAACTCAACTTGTCCGACTCCAACTTTGCCACTCGCTAGCATCCATCCGAGGGCATTTCAAGGGCGTATTCATTGCTTTCCACCTTCAGCTGACAGGTCGTTGGTCATTCACAGTACCAGTGGAAAGTGTTCAGTGCCAGTGCGAGTGAGCTCACAGCTTTGCTTCTCTTTATTATGTTATGTTCATGAGCTACTTCAGCTGATTCTACTGTGAATGAAGGGATCAAGAAATTCTTTCCAGGCCAGTTTCAGAAATCAATGGAACAGTGAGCTAATCCATCTTAAACTGGAATCATTAGATGAACAAGTCACTTGACACAAGTCGTCCATCACAGCAAGCTAGCTCGATGCTGAAAACTGAAGTCAATTTTTTTCTCATTTGAAACAGAAGTTTGACCTGCTGTTGACCTTTGGATGTGTCAATGCTTTACTGAACCATGAGTTTTGATTCGAACGTTCGGGCTTTCTTGCCAGACCTGAGACTGCTTTAACATCATAAGAATCTTGTGCATCACATGTTCAGTCCTGAGACATCCAACATCGACTCTTCTCTAGTGAACGCTTACGCCCCAGCGTGGTGCGGAACTCAGCCATCCGCGCTACATTCCAGTTGAATCACGTCTTACCTCTTGCTGCACGTCCTGACGGCGTAGGCAACCAGTACGCCATGTAATTGTCTCATGTCACTTGGGATTCATGGCACCTCATATGACCATGTGTTCGATATGATCGCCCTGTCTGACAGTACTGGAGTGTCAGCCCAAATGATTAGCAGAATTTGAATATAATTATCAAAATACTTCACGATCATGTACTCCCCAAAAGACTTCTTCGTCGTCTTTAGCATTTGAGATGTTGTTGATAGCACTGAGTTCATTGGGACAGTAGGTGGCAGTGATGAACTTGCTCTGAAAAAAGAAAACCTATTGACAAAAGCCTACAAATCTCCAGAACATTTGTGGGCCCAGATGGTCACCCAGAACACCTCAAATCTGCTTCCTCCTGGACCCTCACAATGAGTCCTTCAGAAACCTCCGGGGTTCCTTGTCAACATTTCCTATAATTCTAAAGGTCTCGTCTTCCCCTGCATTCACAACATATTTTGCCAACAGACAGGCCACCGCCGATGTGTGCCTTATAGAAATGAATTTCGGTTTCATCTGTGGACCCTTGGGAAACAACAAAATCTGAACATGAGACACATTCGAAGCGCTGTCTTTCACTCACCAACATGCTAACATTGTGATGATCTTGCACGAGGATCCATGACAGACCGTAATCGTCACCAGTCGGACCTTTTATTGTGTCCAATATATCGCAGTGTAAGCCCTTGTAAAGAGGATGTAATGACGCCGTCAAGCATACGTCTGTCATCACATCTTAAATAGAGTTAAACCCCACGCACACTCGCGTCCCATGACGGATCTAAATGTGCATTAAGGCGCCGCTGTTTCGTAACGTCTGAAATATCAAAGAGCAGAAATCAGATTTCTCTAATCCTCTGTTTATTATGAAACCAAGGTTCTGGGTGATATCCACTCTGTGTGCATAATGGACTGTGACCTGCTTACTTCCTCCCACACCAGCACTTTGTGTGTGATGCAGAGGATGAAAAAGCAATCTAAGCATGCAGATGATTCATCGCACCTTTAATTTGAGACGTCAGATCGGCTCATGCTGGAGAGAAAAGTGTTTCCCTGCAGCGAGGGGGAGCGGTCGTTTATCAGCCGGCCTGTCGGCTCTTTGAGCGAAGTCCACGGCTAACCAGGCTGTCGCATCTAAGCAGTGTCAGCCCAGACACAGCCAGACCACCTGCTGAGCGTGGCCGTCTAAAGCAGCAGAGTGTGTTAATGCACGTCTAATTGAGTGCTGATGGAGACTGAAGAGAAGCCGCTGCCACTTTGTTGCCCTTTTAATATAATGCGGTGTGAAATAAGACGGAGATCCGCTGCCGCCGCAGCCAGAAGGAGCAGAATCACCAAGGGACTGATTGTTCTTCATTCTCGCTGATTATTCCGTTTAGAGAGCGCCGCGGCTGTGATTGATGCGCGGGGTAGTTTGGGTCATGTGGTCGCAGGAGGTGGCAGGGGGAGTAATGGCTTTGGAGCCAGTCAGGGGTGCAGCGCCGAGCAGAGTTCAGAGCAGGGTGAAGAGCCAACATGGATTCACTCTGGGAGCTGGTGACGCCTCAGAAGTGATGGTGGAGCCGTGTGTTCTGGGACAAATGCCATTGTGCAAAGGCCACGCCGTTGGATTCAAACTGTTTAGTCTCCTTGGCCGAACCCAGGCTTCCCCGCCAACCTCCCCTCTTGTTTGCGTTCTGTCCCGGCTCACGTCTGCCTCTGAGATAGGGAACCTGCAGCCCTCTGGGGCTTGGCCCTTTCACCGCTGCTCCAGCGTGAGAGCAGATCTGCCCTCCGTTCCTGTAATTGCTTTTATTGTCTCGAGACTGAAGTCATTTATATACTGTGCCTTCACTTCACGGCTGAATATGTTCTAAGTAGTTCAAATCAAAGCCAGGTCTTGTACAGTAATGCCCCCCCCTTCACATGGAGGCAGGAGAGCAAGAGAGAGCCGTGTTGGGGCAGGAGTGTTTATAAAGTGAGTCAGTTTTTAAC
This sequence comes from Synchiropus splendidus, assembly GCF_027744825.2. NCBI lineage: Eukaryota > Metazoa > Chordata > Actinopteri > Syngnathiformes > Callionymidae > Synchiropus > Synchiropus splendidus. The sequence goes on from NC_071337.1 coordinate 1,963,598, forward strand.
ACCAGTCTCACCTCAAACCAAGCTGCAGAAGTCGGCGAGAGTGAGACCAGCAGGCTGCTCGGTCCTGCCACAGCAGCTGAAAGCACCTGGCAAAGCTGAAGAATGGAAGTCCAGGAATGTGTGGAACCGTTCAGCTCAACACTGAAGTTGCTGCCTTGCGTCACACAGCTTCTTTATTCCGATAGATAATTGATGGAAAGTGCTTGTGACTGATGAGGGAAGGGACCTGACTCTACCCAGCTGCTGTGTCTGCTGGTGAGAGATTTGAGACATATCTCTGTGAGGGAGCCAAAATGATCAAAAGCATGAGCTGTTCCCGAGATACGTTGTGTAGAGACCAAATATCTTTGCATTGATTTTCAGGTCTGAAGTTATTTCATACAGCGGCACCAGGGAGAAAACAAACTACTCTCTGATATATTTGATGTTTCTCACCTGGCAGGACTCGAAGCGCTCTGTGGAGATATTAAAGTCACCATCGCTGGACGTCTTCCTGCCGGAGGACGAGGACAACCCGTATGAGTCAGTGACCACCGCCGTCACCCACAAACCCTGCTCACTGGACATCAACCAGAGGATCAGCACCTGTCCACGCACCGGTAGGAGCCTGGCCCGAGGTTCTCTTCTGAAAACTTGGTCCAGATAAACCAGTTGCAGATGATGTTATAACCAACAACATTCGACTCCAAAGCAAACCCTAAAACAGCTGTGCGTCTCATCTGTATTTCAAATATTTTCATCATCATCAGAGTGGAAGTGAAGCCATGAATCTTCATTAACAGAGTGCAGTTCTTGTGCTGCTACTTTCTTGGGCCGCGGTGCCTGAAGATCCACTTCTGTTTAACAGAACATTATCAATGTGTCCTTTTGAGCCATTGTGAGTCCGGAGGAGCCAGTGTACGTTCCTCATCTCACTCTTAAACGAATATAAAGCTTCTTGCCGCAATAATATTGGGCCTCTTCAGATCAAACCGATGAAATCATAGCCGTTTTTTTTGCTGTTGTACATTGAATGCGCCATGAATGCCATTTTTGCCTGTGTTTCTGCAGGACATTGTTTGTTGTCATGAGTCCATCTCCATACTGGACCCCATTTTAAAAACTAGTTTACTACTACTGCTACTACTACTACTACTACTACTACTACTAGAAGTGATCCTCGTGCATTTTTAGGCCTGATGTACCACTTTCGACAGCTTATAGACCGCTGCGGCTTATGTATGAACCAAATTTTCTATCTTAAATTTAGTGGGCGTGGTTTATATTTTGGTGCAATCAAGTCCAGAATTTACGGTAAATATTAATCTGATGATGTTATTTTTTTAGTTTTTTTAAACCAACAATGTTTAGAACCGAATTGAACATTGAAGCCGTCTAGAATTTAATTGTTTTTTTATGAGAATGATGTAACCAAAAAAGTCATGTCTGTCTCCACACATATTGCAGCTTTTGAAAAAAGAAGAAAAAGATTTTCTGCCAATATTTCATGATAGTATTTGTGATGGTGTCCAATTTTAAGGGTGTCCCAAAGCTTTGTTCTGTCACTGTATTGTGACAGTTGGGGAATACTGCCGAGCTGCGTGTCACTGTTGGTCTCAGTGTTGTGACTGTGTGTGAGCCAACACCATTCTTCAATCATGGAGGTTGTTGCTGTGTTTTAAGAGCTGAGGTCACAGAGCGTTTCGGCTAAATGTTTGGGTGGGAAAGCCACTTCACTGCCTTTCAATAGTACATGCCAAAAGAGAAACCGCTCTGATGCTCTGGAGGTGTGACACATCACAGCAGTGTGTCTAGCAAATGTTTCTCTCTGTTGTTGAGAGTTGTAGCAGGAAGATGTGAGCAAAGTTACCTGTGAAACACGTGAGGCATTGTGAGTGTGTGAATGGTCCCAAACTCCTGCTGTTGTGTCGCTCCCCACTTTATTACAGGGAAAACATGCAGCAGCCTGCTTGTTATTCCTGTCGCTCTGGCGGAAACATGAGCACTGATTTGGTGGAAGTGGCCAGGTGTGATGCTCGTAGGTGCGAGTGAGACACAAACAGCTTGGATGACAAATTCAAGTGTGGACGTTTGTAAGATGGTGTTTATCAAACTGTTATATTGGATTCAGCCGCTTTGGGAATAAGACGGAGAGATGGAGCCGGTTGGGTGATTACCACCGCAACTTGAGGCGGCGCTCCACAAACCTGCTGCCTGCAACGGCAAGGTCGACCCTTTTCATCGCAGGAGTACTGTGGGCTTTTATTTTTTACACAATGCTCGTGACGGTCACGTCACCGGAACGTCTCTGGACTTTCCGTCTTCGTGATGCAATTTGCACTCAACTCAGACTCTGCAGCGTGAAACACAGTAAACTGTAATTGGCCTCCAGTAACTGAAAGCAAGACAAATGCAGCTCTTTTTTCCATTTCTCATGCAAGACCCACGAGTTTTGATCGGCCCAGGACACGGACTGTGCTCGACCGTTTGGTACCTGAGGCTGGCACCCCGATCTAGAGCACGTCAGGAGGAAATTCACTCGAGCCTCTTCTTCAATCTTTCACCAGGCTTTGAGGCTTCATCTAAATTGATGCAGCACTGAAACAAGGCTTGGCCCTTTTCTGCGCTAAACAGTGGATGTGTAGGTGTTTCTCCTTTAGCGTGTCATTCCAGAGATCCTTGTTCTTCTGTGTTTCTTGGCTCTACTGGAAATGCTACAAACTGCTGGTTGCCAAGGCAACTGCATCACCGGCTACTGGGTCACCTGTATGTTGCTATGGGAACTGAATTGCGAGTGACACCTCCTGTAACTCTCTTCTTAAGAACAGGAACTGGCTACCTCGGTGGACCAGTCGACACTCGTGTGAAAATGCAGAAGCCTGTTGCTGCAACCAAATGCTCTTTCGTTCTTGAGCAATGAATGAATGTTCATGCTAAAGCCACCGTCGTGGGTGTTGGGTTTGCGCTCACAGTGGATGAATTATTGTCAAGAAAGTTCCGTCGCTGAAGCTGGGGAACAGTGGAATAGGATTATATTTCTGGAGTGTTTTGGTGCAGAGGCTGTCAGGCAGAAGTGAAAAGAAAGAATTATTCCCACAAGACTCAGGAGCAACACTGTGACGCAGCAGGAGGGAGAATCCAACTTCTCTGCTCTGAGTCCAGTCATATGTCAGGCTAATTAGAGTCGTCTGTGACGCTCTCTCTCTCTCTCTGTCTGTGTGTGTGTGTGTGTGTGTGTGTGTGTGTGTGTGTGTGTGTGTGTGTGTGTGTGTGTGTGTGTTGGTTTTTGTGGTTTATGAGGACTTTTGGCCTGACTTTTCACCTACAGCACGGGGACCCAGGTGATCTACAGGGACTTACCCAAAGTCCCTGTAAATCGAGCAATGTATTCATGCTCAGGAGGCTCTAAAATACCCCCTCTCTCTTTTTTAGCCAAAGACCCTATAGGTCACTTCACCTGTTTTTTTGTGTATAATTGTGTATGTCACTGCGCCCCTGGTTACTCTTGTGGTACTGCACCTTCATACACATTTCTGATACACACGGTTGAAAATGGCGGGCCTTTTTCTGATTGGTTCATGAAAAAGTGGGCGGGCTGAGGATTTAGGGGGACGTATACACGCGCCCCTTTAACTGCCTGGAAGCACGTGACAGCTGGAGGAGACCGTCTCTCAATCAGGTAAGACCGTATTTATTGACGTTCATTAAGGCTGTCTGACCTGGCGAACACTGTGATAGCCTCTCAGTGCATTTATGACTTTTACCACAGTTCATTGAAGAAACCACGCGGTGCGGCGCATTTTTAGATTAGATTAGATGAGTTTAGATGCGGGTGCAAATACGCATGTGCGATGCTCTCGTTTCGACGTTATTAAATGGCGACTCATGTCGCTGCATTAGGGCTTTCAATTAACGACTGAATACCGTCAGAGTGGAGCGTCTCACTGAACAGAACGGACTTCACGGCGGTTGACGATGAATAATACGAAGTACATGACACGCGGTTAGTTTTGTTGGATCTCCTGACGGGAATCCACGTCAGAACCGAGAATCCCATCGGCAGTGAATGCGGGGAACGGCGCACGCGCGCTGATGCGCATCGTTTATGTTTCAAAGTTAAACTCGATTGAAAATCTTTGAACGATGTTTAGAAATTTCGCCGGAAGTTCTTTCACTTTCTCGACGTATTTCTTGTATGTACGATCATCTCAACTGTAACTCAACTTGATTACTGTGAGAAGTAATCAAGTTGAGTGTGAACTGTGAGAAGTGATAACTGATAAATAAATAATAAATAATCATAAATAATGACCGTTGATTTGGTCTGACTTCCTGGGAAGGTTTCAGAGCAGCTAATGAACGTAGCTTTTCAAAATAACGGGAAAAGAACAAGTCATGGAGCAAATGACTGCTCATACTATTTTAGGTTATTAATACGGGGCTGTTGTTCAGCTTGTTTTCAATCAAGTGTAGCTGATACACTCATAATGCATGTCCAAAAGAACAGATGAAGTCTTGTCCTCTCTTTCAGGCATATTCCACGTAAGAAAAAAAGAAGAATCAGGAAAATCAAATGAGTCCTGTCGACAACCCACCGAGACAGGTAAACTGGAGTGTGTGATATTCAATGACACTGATTTCTGAAGAAGGAAAGCAGCCCCCCGTCACACTGACAACTCATACTTGATGTACAGACCAATAGATCATGAAAACTATACTGACCTTTCATTCCCACACAATTGTTAAACACATTCACCACAATCACTTCATGCACATCACCTGTGACGACACCTGAGACATCTGTCTTAACAATTTACAACTGCTTTTTTGTGACCAGCCTCTCGGTGTAGGTACTGATTTGACTAGTTGGGAGCATTGCAAGTTGCTCTGACTACTACACGCTTCAGATTGTCTACAAACACAACACATGGATCTGTGGTGGCAGATCCATGTGTGAACATGATGTCTCATGCTCCCTGAACCAGTTTCTCACAGTTTGAGCCTGATGTCTATTGTTATGAAATTATAATTCAAGGGTGGGCTGTTTTACAGTTTGTTTGCTTGCTTCTTACAATGATGAAACCCCGAATTCTTGTTTTCTCTCTTGACTTCCCCAGCAGTGTGACGTGCATCAGGTGGTCTGTGCCACTGTATCCAGTCTGGAGAAGTGTGCTGCCTGTGTGGGGCCTGTTGCAGCCTTCAAGTGGCAGGGATACAAATGCAAAAGTGAGTTGTTGGCACCTAGTGTGTGGTAGTGAATGCATGTTTGTCTGCTTAAGTAGAGAAGTTTAGTTTTGTCTACATAAAAACCTTTGGATCCACAAAACCAAAACTGATTTCAAACTACATTTTCAGCTTGTTTAAACGTCTGGCATAAAATATGCCTCAGACGAACAAAGACAGACTTCGTCCATGTGTCAGAGGTGGGTGTCCCACTGCACACTACATATGTGTTTAGCTTTTACTAGCTTCATATTTTTACTTTTTAGGTACAGTTTGATGATGGTTCTGTAGATGAGCAGTTGCCAGGCAATGGACCACAACAAAACATATCTGAGGATGACACCAGTCAGTCTGATGCAGACTTTGTGCCAGACTCTGCGGAAGAATCTGAAGATGACATTCCAGTCATTTCTCCAGCAAAGAAATTTAAAAAAGCATTTGCAGAACTAGTTAATGACCTCATCAGAACAGATGAGAGCACCTCAGATAGGCCCGGGTCCTCTAAAGATCTGTTGCCTCCTGAAGACCCTGACAGTCCACCACCGAGACCAAACCTGAGTGAAGAAGTGAGTGGAGCAGAGCATCAAGTGGAAGAAACGACTGCAGCGACGCTAAGTTCTAAAAACTCCTGCTTCATTTGTGGAAAGTCTGTGAGAAAGATGGCCCGTCATCTGCAAACCCACTCAAGCAACTTAGAAGTTTCACATGCTTTTTCATTTCCCCCACACTCAAAAGAACGTAAAAAAGTATTGGACATGTTGAGGAACAGGGGCAACTTCCAACACAACACAGAGGTTCTACAAACTGGGAAGGGAGAGCTGAAAATCAAAAGAAAGCCAGATGGTGACCCAGTGAGAGAAAAATTTATCCACTGCATCTATTGCCAAGGCATGTTTGTTCGGAAACATCTGTGGAGACATGTAAAGCGATGTGCCCGTAAGCCAGAGGATGAAGAACAACGGCCTGGGAGAAGACGAGTACTCGGTACTGCTGCCTCGCTGGAGTCTGCATCCCAGCAACAGGTCTCCACTGGAGTATGGAAGCTGTTAACTGCCATGAACCAGGATGAGGTCGCCTCAGTTGTGCGTAACGACTTGACCATCGTTCAGTTCGCACAATCCCTGGTCAACAAACATGGACAAGACGCAACAAAAAATGAATACATGAGGCAAAAACTCAGAGAAGTTGGCCGTCTGCTGCTGTGCCTACAGAAGGACTTCTCGGTGGCAAACATGGAGGACGCCGTAAAACCACCAAACTTCCCAAAGGTTCTCAACGCAGTGAAAAAAGTCTCTGGGTATCAGGAGCAAAACAACACATACAGCACACCGAGTCTTGCGTTAAAATTAGGACACACACTACACAAAATTGCAGATATTGTTCATTGCAGGGCTCTTGTGGCAGAAGACGAAGCGCTAATGAAGTCCACCGATATGTTCAAGAAGCTGTACACCTCAAAGTGGTCTGAGGTCATCTCACATGGGGCCTTGACTACTTTAAGTGATGCCAAGTACAATAAGCCCTCCACTTTGCCCTTCACAGAAGATGTCAAGTTGCTTCATGGCTACTTGGAAAGGAATGTGTCAACTGGTGTCAGTAAACTGAAAGAGGTGGCCTCCTGCCAGCACTACAGTGCACTTGCACAGATCTTGCTGGCCCAAATCATCGTCTTCAACCGAAGACGTGCAGGGGAGGTCTCAAAGATGCTGGTGGAGAGTTTTGAGAGTCGGGATGATCATGAACTGCATGAGGATGTGGCACTGGGTTTGTCCAAGCTTGAACAGAGGCTCTGTAGCTACTTCTCCAGAGTGGAGATCAAAGGGAAACGGGGTCGAAAGGTGGCAGTCCTCCTGACACCAAAAATGGTTGATGGCCTTTCTCTGCTTGTGAGCAAACGAGTAGAGTGCCACGTTTGTGCCTCAAATGCATTTCTGTTTGCCCGACCGAAAGCCATGAGCCACTACCGTGGGCAAGATGCACTCCGTGTTTGTGCTAATCTATGTGGCGCGAAGCACCCAGAGCACCTGAGATCGACTCAGCTCAGGAAGCATGTGGCGACACTCTCTCAAGTGCTCAACTTGAAGCACAACGAACTGGATCAAGTTGCCGATTTCCTGGGTCATGACATCCGTGTGCACCGTGACTTCTACAGGCTGCCCGTGCCGACAACTCAGCTGGCCAAGATTTCCAAGTTGCTGCTCACTCTAGAGAAGGGAACGCTGTTCAAGATTCAAGGCAAGAGTTTGGATGACATTGAAATCCAAGGTTTGTATGTGATCTCAAATGTGTGTGTTCCTTCCTGTTACAGTGAACAAAAGACAAAATAATAATGACCTCATTATGTTCATGATGAAAGTGATCATAGTTTGAACATTTGTCTTGGTCTTGCTGTTTCAGATGAACTAGACACCAGTGACACCGAGGAGATGGACGGTGGCAGTGACTCTGGTGATGAGGCAGAAGTGTCCGGTTCAGGAAGCAGCACCAGCAAATGCATGGATGCTGCGCCAGAGTGTTCAGCCACAGAACAAGTTGGCGACACAGAGGACTTCAGTAAGTCTCGGCTTGTCACTGTGAGTGTTTGCAATCACATGGCTCAAGCTAAAACGTTTCAATTTCGTGTTCAGATGAAGCACTGGCTCCAGTGACATCCAGTGTACAAGGGCCAACCCCTGTGTGTGGAGGTGAGGCCAGGCTGACATCATGTTGAGGCAATATGCTCCACGCTGCAGAGCACTTGCCCTGTCTTCATCATCCTTCCACTCCTTCAACACGTCCATGAGTTTCAGGCACTCTTCCCTCCGCTCAGCACTTCAGGTCCTCCAGTCCTCTTGCCTGATCTCTGATCAGGAAACTTTTTCTTTTTCCTCCTTCTTATTCATTCACCACCAAGCAGGAGGATGACTCCTCTGATCATCCTTATTGAGCTCTTAGGGCCTCAACCTCCATCCATGAATGTTCACCATGTCATCTTGCACTCATCCTTTAGTCCCTTCACCTTTAACTCCAGTCAGGTGAACTGAAATACTTCCACCCAATAATAACTGTTGCAATGTCACTAAAAATGAAGTCATTTATTCATATGTTCTCTGTCTTCTAGAACCCGACTCTGCTGCGGAACCAGACTCCGCTCAAACAAGGTCCAGACGGGTGAAGAAGAAGCCCTGGTCAAAGACTGAGGTGGCAGCAGTCATGCGTCACTTCAAGAAACACATTGAAGCCGGGAAACTGGCCGGTAAAGATGAATGCAGCCAGTGCAAACTGGCAGAGGCCCCACTGTTGGACCACCGGTCGGTTCAAAACATCCGGGACTTCGTGAGAAACAGAGGGGTGACTGCAAAGAGGCAGGCCAAGAAAAAATAACACCTTCATTGGATATGTTCATGCACTTACCTGCTTTGGGTTTTGTTCTTAGGACCAGTTCAAGGTCATAAGTGGCTGCAGGTTTTCGTTCCAACCCATCAAGCACACACAAGTGAACCGATCAGGCTGATGACAGTCCTCTGACACCTGACAGGTGAAGCCATGTGTGCCAGGTGAGTTGGAACAAAAACCTGCAGCCCTTCAGGACCAGTTTGGACTCCCCTCTCATAAGCTGTGTTGTAAGCACTCATACACTCATACATCAATGTTCTGCTCACAATCACATGACAGGACTGGAATGTGATGGTGAGGACATGGATCTGTGTTCGCTGTTCAGTTCCAGCCCCGATGCTGCATTAAAACAAATGTTCCTCTAAGTCCTTAACTTGTGTGTATTTTATGTAAATTAGAGGCGGGGTTTAGTTGAACTTTAAAGTCCTCATATTGCTGTTTAGGGTCCCCCTAATGTACGTCCTCTAAAGCCACAACCCCATCAGGTGGCTGTGTATCAGCCTGTGAAGAGTGTATCCGAACACCAGTGGGAGCAGAATTTTTGTTAGATTTTTAGAAGCTGTTCTGTCATTGGCTGAGAGCTGTAGCACCTCAGGAAAGGGTAGTCCCCTTAAACCACCACTGGGCCTGTTTGGAGAAAATGTCCTTCTGAATCACAAAAACGCGCGTGTGTGTGTGTGTGTGTGTGTGTGTGTGTGTGTGTGTGTGTGTGTGTGTGTGTGTGTGTGTGTGTGTGTGTGTGTGTGTGTGTGTGTGTGTGTGTGTGTGTGTGTGTGTGTGTGTGTGTGTGTGTGTGTGTGTGTGTGTGTGTGTGTGTGTGTGTGTGTGTGTGTGTGGTGTAGGTCTATCTTTGTGAAGACCTGCATGAGTTTCTAATCACAGGACATTTTGGCAGGTCCTCACTTTGTTAAGCCTCATTTTGAGGGTTATAACTACAAACACCCTGGTTATTATAATCAGGTTTTAGTTTGGTTCAGAGTAAAGGTTAAGTTTAGCTATTTGTTTTAGATGGTTTAGGGAGAGAGGCTGGGGAAAGGGGTATGCCAATGACGGTCCTCACTAAGATAGGAAGACAAACATGGGTGGGTGTGTGTGTGTTCTGCTGCTGATGTGATGATGCTGGCACTGGCAGGAAGTGGGTGATCAGACAGGAGAGAAGCACCATGAAACACTCTTCACCTTCTTCAGTAGCCTGAATGAAAAACATGCATTTGTCTTTCTTGAGCACATGTTTATCTTCATATTTGGTACATCTTGATCTGACTCTGCCATGAAGTGGCTCATCTATTTGAGGTGTGTTCGTTCCCTCTCGTGGTCTGCGCTTCTTTGTTGTACTTTTTGAACTGCTGATGAAATAACCTCAGTTTCCAGACCACATGAGCATGAAACCATCTCTGAGGATGGTTGAACCAAAAGTGTGAAGGGCCTTCATGCAACGCTATTGCCCCTCTGATCTTCAGTATTTTCTACAGAAGTGATTGTTTTGTCTCAGCTGCTAAAGGGCGCCCCAATGTGATTTCTTTGGTTGATTTATTCTGCTTTATTCTTAATCTCACACCCCTGTAGAGCAGCTAGGAATTTGACGTAATGTGACTGATAAATTGTTTTCATCCCATGGAAGAGGGACGTGTGTTTAAGGATTTGGCGAGACTACTACTCAGGCTGAGCCCGTCTTTTGGAAAAACATTTACCACGGTGAAGCATCTGCATGTAGCTGTGCCTCAGCTCAAGCCTCTGTTGACACTGAGTGTGGGACGCTTGTGTTGTCCACCGTGTAGGTGTGTCCATCAGAACCTCCCATTCTGAGTCACAACAGCAGGGACAGCTGCTTGTTAGGGATGTTCCAAAAACCAGTGATGGTACGGAAGAACAGTCGCTCGCTCTCAAACTGAGACAGAGGTGAATAAACCAAGTGTTTTGTTTACATGAAATAAACTCCATATTTGGCAGTGTAATAGAAAATCAGGGTTTCTGCGACATGTTGGCCTCTTACATATTTACATTTAAATATTGGTTCAGAATCATCTGGTAACAAAACCTTTGAGTTCTTGCTGCTTGTTTCTGCTGCTGTATTTAGAACTGCTATTTTTGTGTCAGTTTTTCAGAAACAAAAACATCCTGCAGCGACTCTCATGTTTGTTTTGCAGTTTTACGTGTCGGTAATACACAAGGGTTGCACCTGCGAGCCAGCGTCACATGGCAGATGAGAGAAGGATGGCTTTCGCTGTCATCACATCATCTCACATTTCTGAATAGTTGGAGGCACTTTTTGCGGCGTCAGCACTCGCACCTGTTCTCTGCAGATCCACAGCTCAAGACTCAGCTTCTCCTGTGAAACCCCAAATAATCAGGACGCTCTCGTCCAGACCCATCTGGAGGCTGTCAGTCAGCCGAGCTGCTGCGGGAACACCTGGGACCTGCTGTCGCTGAGACTGCCACCCAAAAAACTTTTCATGAGTCAGACAGCGCCGGCTTCCCTGGGAAGCTAATGCCGTGTCGTCGTCAGGCGCCTGGCACTTTAGTCACGCTTGAATTTATTAGGGATTCAGAGGCGGTGTAATCCCAATCCCGCAACATGTACTCAGAGAGAAAGTGTCGCTCCTGCAGGGAATTATGTTGCTCGCGCTGCCGAAGTCTGAGTCTGAGCCCATGCATTTTATTGTTCAAAACTCATTCAGTCCGACTCTTCCATCTTTCCTTGGGGACACATCTGTGTTGTTGCATGCCGTCGTGAGAATGGCGGGAAAATGGTGACGCTTTCGGTAGGGCAGGTTTTCTGGTTTATTTTATGGCCCAGCAAGTGCCGCTGCAGAGTGGGACGTCTGAGCTCCCAGTCCTCCGCCTTAGCCCCAGAGGTGTCAAGTCATTTGCTCATGTGAGCATGTATGCGGAGACAATTACAGGTTTGTCAGCGGTAACTGGGACACCGTGTCAGTCTGTCATGTGAGCCCCCTCCAGCAAGGGAAACTAGCCGGCATGTTAAAAAAATGAAATCACAAATTGTAATTTGATTTTAGGTCATTTTGTGTACATTTTACTGAAGAGTAGATAATAAAAAAAACTGTGCACAAACCTGTAAATGTTCCTCTTGAGGGAGGAAGAAAAGAAGGGAAAAAAGAGGACAATTAAATTTTACTGAATTTAATTTTTTTTCGAGAATTCAACTGGGACTAAGAGTTTTTTTTTTTGTTGCCACAAGATATTTGAAGTTTCAAAAGTTCGGCTGAATTAAATTGCAATTGCCAGCTCTAGAGTCGAGAGACGACTGGTGAGTTTGATGGGGGTGAAGAACATGTGCTGACCTTGGACTTGGCTTGAGCTGGGATTGAGCTCATCTTCAGCTTTATGGTCATCATAATGACCCAGCCTGATGTTAGGTAGTACAAGAGCAGGTTTGTCATTGGAATAGTTGAGTGTGGATGGAGCTCATCTTAGATCCAAAATCGCTGTTGATTCTGAAACAAACACACCCAGCGACGGCCTTCCGCTCTGGAGCAATGCCAATGAAAAGATGTCCTGAAGTGCCACAGGCTGAACGTAACACCCGTTTTCACCGCCGTTCTCACCAGAAAGCCTTCGATCTTCGACAGCGTTTGAGTGATGCACTGCTTCATTGACCTCGCCGTGGTACTTGTTGGAAGCTTCAAGCGGCTAATGGCAGCAACACGCGCCTCCAGGGCTCCGCTATTAAAAGGGTCGAGGTCTGTTGACCTGTTCAAGGAGCGTCAAGCCTGCAGTGGATGCAGAAAAACAGTCCTCACCTGCCTCTGTGTTCCAGATGCTGGATCATTTCTATTATAGATTATATTATCTTCTTAACGTCATATTCAGCTACAGCCTTCTCATTTCTGCTCCATTGCTTCATCATAGAATGAGATAAGCCTATTGCGGCCAGACTCTCGACTGTCACAGAGGAAGGAGCCGACAGCAGGAAGCGTCTTGTCACCCTGACAGGTTTCTTGTTAGTGGAGCTGAAGAGGAACGGTTGATTACGTTACGTGTTCTTGCTGACTTTCATCGGAAGACTTGGGTGACCACAATAACGCGACACCTCTTCTCTGGACACGGCCAAAACACTGTTAGCATCGTCACTTTGGATGAGAGAAGCCTCCCTCCTTTTAACTCCTTCTTTTTTCAGGAGGAACTAAGACCTTTGGAAGTTCACCTTTGGAATGAGCATTAGCTCTCTCTGTCGTTTGTCCTCCCTTCGGCAAGGAGAGTGCAGAAGTGTTTCCCCCAGCGATGCTTGCACCAAAATAGACTGAAATCACCCACCCAGGTCATCTAGCCTGCTTTCCTGCTCGGGAACCGTCTGAAGTCTAGAAATCATAACACACACAATGGCTACACACCGGACTGTCTGGGACAAGTCCTTCCACCCATTGTTGCAGTAGAAACGTCCTCCAACAAACCTTTATGGTTTTAATTTGTGTCCAGATTTCTGTAGTTTTTCCTCAGTTTCAGAGCCACACTGGCCCGTCTCTGCCCGTCTGGACCTAGTGGGCTAGCCTTGCTGCATCCCCTGCCCCCGCCTCTTCCTTGTGTGTTCAGACAACGCAGCTGTGACGGAGACAGAGCCAGATGGGTTTCTGAATGCTGTGATAGGTGGCTTGTTGGTGCTGCTTTTGCTGACCTAATCAGTTCCCAGGGCACTGATCAGTGTCTGTGTCATGCATGTTTACACAAATACAGAGTCAGAGTCAGAGTACATTCCTTGTCCTACCCATTCTTTACAGAAAGAAAAAGTTTCAGCGTCCTAAAAGCACTACTTTCACCCCTATATTGTGTTGACTCTGTCTTAATCTTGTTGGGACACAAAACTAGAGGACTTTTTTCCAAACTCAGCTGGATTATGTTTTTAGTTTATACGTCATGTCCTGCTAAATATTTATTTATATATTCACCCTTTGAATGTGACCTTGGTTACATGATGCACACCGTCATGAACTGCAACATGTTCCACTGTTAAAGCACTCGGAGAGTGCCGACCTCTGGTCTCTGTTGTTTCTGCTGGGCTGACGCCCTCAAAGACTTCCTGGCTCCAGATAATAATCTAATCTCAGTTGCCAGTCTAAAGAACACGACAAAAACACAGTGAAGATGGCAACCAGATGAATAAGCAGAGGAACCCAGTCATCTTCAAGCAGGTTTAGGACACTAAACTGAAAAAGTCCTAGTGGTCCTTACAAAGCCTGTGAGGGGAAGAATGTCAACTCTGATTCCCTGCTTCGGCTTGTAAATAGCTTCGACGCGTCATCTCAGCTGGATCTTAATATTTCAGCTAGCGTTGGATAACCATAATGAATATTTGCTGTGGCTGGGGTCGCAGTCCTCCACGCGTCGCCATGGCGATGAACTGGGCTGCAAATGTTTTGGTAGAGAATTCTGTTATTTTTCCCTGATGTGATGCAAATTCAATTCAAATTCAGAATGTTTCTTTTCCTCTCTCACCAAGGTCACTTGTCCCATGCAGCATCGAGTGAAGCGGAGCTTGGTAACCATGGCAACAGTTCAACAGGCCCCACTCCAGACTGCTCGCCCCCCTCCCCTGACACAGCCCTGAAGAACATCGAAAGAGTTATCCGCCCACAGGTGAGCGCTGGCGCTCCCATTATGAATGTCGTTGATGCATTATTGAACATCATTGAATTCTCCTACAAATAAGCGACTGCACCCACACACTCATGCAACACACACACACACACGCACACGTTCGCGCATGAATCATTGGAATCTTCATGTGTGTTTCTCCTGCGCTGTCTCCTCTCCCTCTACATATAATGCTTCTCAACCAAAAGCTGGAGCCGTTGGATTCCCACCTGCAAGGTTGTTCTGAGCCGTGGAGCAGGATAATAACTGGCTGTTTGTGCCGCTCGGTCGCACTGACTTGTCTTTAGAGGAGATCTAGATGGTCACGTCCTCCGTCTGTCCGACAAAAGCAGGACAGGAAGTAGCTCCGCTGTTGCGTTGTAGTTCTTCTGTCATCTACTGCCGCGCCGCACTCCGGGGGGCGCTGGTGTCAGACAAAATCAACACTCATCAATCTCAGAAGCGTCAGTGTGTGGGCTCAGCGCTTGTTTGGTAAACTGATGAATCAATCCTCAACTGTTGCTGCTGAGTCACTGCTGCTTGTATCTACTAGTTTGCTGAGTCGGCTAAGGATTTATGCATGTGTCGTTAGTGTTTTTAACTGATTTACTGACTAACATCCAGTCTGGTGTCCAGTCAACCTGCTCTCAGACCTGTGAAATCCCAGTGAGGAGCACTACCTCTATACTTCACTCCTCAATATTGTAGCAATATTTTCTGTTCACGTAACTAGTATTGAATAAGTACTTGTTCCTTCATTCGTGATACAACAAAGAATACCGCAGGCAAATGTTCAGTGCTACTAACATAAGGAGCAACCACATGCTCAGCTGTGTGGCTGTCATTTTTGCAGAGGTGTGCCCCACACAGGGGAAAATGCCCTTAACTTTAGCTTTGGCAAGTCTGCTAACATAGACCTATACACTGGAGCTGTGCTCTAACTGGAGTTCCTTCCATTACACTTGCTTTCATGCACATAATGTTGCACTTTTCTCTCTTGGCTGATTCTTTTCTTCTCCTCAAAGCAGTTCTTCTCAATTATTTTCTGTTGCGTCCCTCCTTCCCCCCTCGGCCCCCCGGGAAGAAGTAAACATTAATGCCCCCAACTCTCTGCCGCCTCTGTAAATAGCGTCATAAATGATCATAAGTACACCTCTGCATGACATTGTATCCTTGTTAACATTAGAGAAAAAAGAGAGTAATATAGATCAACTTACAATAAAGAATAACTTTATTAACATTGTATTGTCTGTAACACCTGAAAGGAAAAATCATGAGAGGATGTGCGATTACACTTTATTCTAGTACGGCAAAACGATATGTTCCCAGGTCACATGTGCCCCCTCAGGGGGGCCCACCCCGCTATTTCAGAAGGACTGCCTTAAAGTAATGGCTCTTGTTGTAGTGACTGAATTGTAGCGTCTTTTGCGGTGGCATTGGATCTCTATTGCACAAAACTTGCTATGATTTGAAATATTTCAATTAGGTGTGCTGTCTCAAGCCCTGCCCATAGAAAATGTTTTGTTTCCCGGGAGGTGAAACCTGGATCTTCCAGCCAAGCCATTGCTTCATTTCAATGTATTGCAGTATACAGGTTTTGTGCTACATGTCAATGGTGGTGAGGCAAAGTAGAGCCGCCTGCCGTCGCAATCTTCTCGTTTTGAAGATGATGTTTCTTTCATGCTAATTTGAAATGACTTGAGCTCTCTATACTCAACTGACCATCATGGCAACAAGCAATTGCATCATTGAGGCAGGATCGTGAGAGGGCTGGACAGACTGAGCTGCTTAGTCAAACACAAGACTTTCACCCTCCGCATGAGAGCGTTGAGAAGCTTCGGCCGGTTCCTCTCTCCTCTGTCCCAGACCCACCAAAAAAAGTCAGTTGACGTGATTCATAATAGGACGCGTTTCCCCCTGTAAACAAATGAGTGTTGAGAAGATTGAAAACAAGCCTCTACTGTGACAAAGTTTTGTGCTGCCTGTGAGAAGTGTTTTGACAGGTCATTAGTGTTCCTTCGTGGTGAAATCACCAGTCTCAATGGGGCAAAACCAAATGTTCTGATGGAAAATACTGAGGAAGCAGAACATTTTGTTTTCACTTTTGTTGTGTGCTGCGCTGCAGACGGAGCTGTGAAGGAGTGGTATCGACTCTCAAGTCATTATTGACAGTGTAACTGAGCTACTCGGCTTCCCTCCCTCACATTTACGTTCTGCATCTCGTATCTGATCTGGTGGTCTGAAGCCGGTCTATATTTGGACCTGAGCTAACCAGTGTGTCCAGATCTCTCGCGGTGCCCAGCAGGGCTACGCTCAGCTAGAAGTTCACAGAATCAATGAGGAACACAGTTGAATAATATCCCAGAAATTAATTCTCTGGAATTAATTTTCTTTGATCTTGTGGCTCCCGCCGGCTGTTTCGCCGAGCCCGCTCTCGGTTAATGCTCCGGCGAATACGCAGCGCACATCACTGAGACACACACGGCTAATCTGCTGGCTTGGTATTACTTTAAGTATGAAATTAGTGTGATTCATTTCCCTGCTTCACACCCAGAATCACAGTTGCATTTTATTGTTTCTGCTGCCAAATGATATTTCTGCTCATTTCCTGGAGAAATATGCTTCTTTCTTCAGTACCTCTTCAGACGTATGTTGGCGAGCTCCATCATCACATTGCTGCTGGTGCGTAGGTGGTTCAGTCCCCGCTCAGCTCTGTGTGCCGGACCCCTGTGTTAGACTCCTCACCTGTGCTTTGAGGTGATTTCAGGTCTGTGATGGGGTGAGTTTAGTCCCTTCATCCCCGTCCACGACTGAATGCTTCACCTGGGCTTCGAGGGATACTTGTCATAAGGTTGTCAAAAAACAAAAACAGATCTGTTCTATGGCTGCCGACCCAACTGGTCCTTTGCTTTGCACCAGATTATCTGTTGGTGAATTTGACTCCCTCAGTGGAGGCGGATGAACTTTTACTGACAAACAATGGATGATTAACGGAGCATCATGGTCTCTCAGATGTTGGGCGGGGAACTAAGAGCTAGTCCTGTTCGGTTGTCGGTCCAGATCCTGAAGGTGGCGATGTGGATTGTGGTTGTGCCTTTCTTCAACGGCTTGTCTAGCCTGGTCTTTAATCTCTGACAGCCTCGGCAGGAAGCCGATGATGGCATCCTGCAAGGAGCAGCTACATGCTCAAGTCTGTGGCCCACCACAGATATTTCAGAGTAAGTGTGATCGCCCAAACCCGTCCACACACAGGGCTGCCTCTCTTTGTCCAGCGTGAAGTGGTTAGAAATATTATGTATTGTGTAAATAATATATATATTTCTGGATTCCTATGACTCTCTTCTGAGCCTCACCTTGAAAAATTCCATTTAACCAGCTATTGCTTTGGCAAGTCTGGTGGAAGTTGGTCATGGCGGTGGTGCCTTTTTTTTCATTGATGGCCACCTTAACTTGTCACATGGGTCCAACATTTTCCGTCCATGCTGTGAGTCCATGAGTTATTTTTTTTGTTTACTAAAAGAAAAGACTTAATAGTCTGGAAGTGACCGTGGTCTAACTGGAAGCATGGAAGTCCCTCCTGGAGAGAGAGCATTGTCTCGGCCTGAAATCCCAGGTCTCTCTCCCGTCCTTCATCACACTCCTGTCCACCTCTTTCCAATGAATTGATGACATTCTGAATCTTCTCCTGGCACACATGGTTGTCCTCCTGGTACATGATGTTTACTGCATCTGAGCAGGTTGTTTGAGTGTTAAGAGGGCATTTCTAGCTGTGGGCCACTGTTAATGAGAAAGTGGGCTGGATTTGGCCCCGTGCCTTGGGTTTGACACCTGCTCAACGTCCTAATCGGTACACCTTCTGGTGAGCTCCCTCCTCGCTGAAGAGAAACACACAATTAATAAAACTGTGCTGTCTTTTCTTTATTGAGCAACAGACACCCACGAGTCAAGGCAGGCTTAATGATCTGACGTGTATGAATAATTGATGCATCTCATGATATGGCGGGAATTCATTTGTCATGCAGAGCCTGCAGCGCGGTGCCATCGTGTTGTGGCCGAGACTGTGGACCTGCTGGGTTTGAACCTGAAGCTCAGTTCAATCGGAGCGCGACTGAAGCTTTCCAATGAAGAGACCCAGTTTGTCGAGGCCTCTGCGGAGATAAGCCTCCTGTGTCTGGCGGAGCGCATGAATGAGTGAGTCTATCTGTGGACGACTCTGCCAGCTCCTGCAGCAACATGTGATTAGATTGTGATTAAGATCTCAGACGCCACGTCGGTAGAAATCCGTTGGCTCCGTCGTTATCTCCGCCTCTCTTCAAACTATCAGCTGGACGTTTTAGATCTCCCCAGCTTGTGATCACGCTGGCCAGAGGACTGGAGGCGGGGCTCGCATCTGTTCAGGGATGAAAGGATGCTGGAATTAAAGCACTGACGTTACGGATGCTGTTCACGTGAGGGGCTTTATGTAGCAGCTGTAATTCAGTGAGCAGGAGCGCTACGCAGGAAGGAATTGTTTTTTTGTTTTAAACTATGTATTAACATGCAACATGGAATGCTGCCTTTAGTGTCAGTATAGGGCACAAATGTCCTCTTTCTCCGACGTCAATATATGACGGCAAGGGCCACAAAGACCTAAGGGCCAACACAGTGTCTACCCACTTATCACCCTCCACTCTGTTCTAAACAGTATTTTGCCTCTATGTTCTCACTTTTTCATTGAGCGAAAGCTTTTAGAATAGCCATGAATGTATTGTTTCAATATCGATACTTGCGTCTGCGTATTGATAACGCAGGGCCCAACCCAATCTCGCGTCAGATCGTAGTCCGGCTCACCAGGAGCAGACACAGCAGTCAACGTTATGAAAAGCCATGTGTGTGCCCTCGCCGTCGATTGCTCCAAACATGACTTGGATTTTTTTCTCCAAAGGCTCAGGATCTGTTTTTGTCGGAGTGAAAGTGAAGCACGTGCTTGAGCTGGCTCCGCTGGTTTAAAGTTGTTCTAATCAAGACAGCAGTGTAGAATAATCAATCTTGTCGTTACTGCTCAGGCGAAGAGGTTTGTCACTCCTGGTGGATTTGCTATTACATGCTTGGCTAGCAATTATACGTATTGTCTGTGAGGAATATACATGGAGCTGATGGACCTCGTGCTCGGTGGAATGCAGTGCAGATAAGGCTGTGAATGTGGAAGCTTTCAGACGGCGGGAAGATAATAGACATTTTCCCATGCTGGGGTTGAGAGCACATGATGGATAGGACACCGCGGAGGCAGCAGCAGAAAATAACAAGTTTTCTACTCTCAAGTTCCCCAAGAGTTCTAGTCCTTCAACCGCTCCACTCTTCTGTGTTTTTGGCATTTCCTTCTCTGTAAAATAAGACGGTGGTGGGACCTGAAAAGTTGAAACACTTTCCTCTCCTCATGTCTGAGCCTTTGCTGCTAAGCAAACTAGCAACTGAATCATGGCTGTTCTGTTACCAGGCAGAGGCATGGGTGACCATGACTGTGAACCATAGGGAGTTATAGAATTCAAGGAAGGTGGAGGTGGAGACCATTGTCAGGGCTGATCTTTGACACATTAGTGGCACCTAGAGTTAAGTGTTAAAGACACATAGTGAGACCTGCATGATGAAGCAGTGGAGACTTGGGAGTCAAATGAGTCAGAGATGAGTGAATGAGTATATTAGAGCAAGATGTGGCAACGTTTTGGTTAGTCCAGAAGGTTTGGATGCGTGGAGAGGAAGGACAGTGTTGGACCAGGAATGTTGGAGGTGGAGACAAGGACACCCAATAAAGTTCATGAAGACTAATGGAACATGTTTAGAGGAGGCTGGATGGACCCCAGACAAACATCTTCATCAGCCTACAGCATTGCATGTTGACACGTTTTCAATCGAAGCACATGTTCTGCCTTCCACGGCATATCGTGACGACGTGTGGCCAGTGCGGCACGACGCCGCCCACGGCCTGGAATGCTACACAGGAAGGAAGCTGTTTTGTACTCCATTGAAACGTCAACGTGCAACACAGTAGGCTGCCTTCAGGTGTCAGGGTAGGACGCAGAAGCCCTTTTTCCCAACGTCAATATGTTTTGCCAGGGTGGTGAGGAGGAGTTGCCTTCAGCAAGAAGTGTTTAGTCAGCAGGATGAGGAACATTTTCAGTGGAGCTCTTAATGACACAGCTGAGTTCGGTAATTGCTTTGGTACTAAGAGGTGATGTGTTCAGATATATTCCTGCACAGGTCTGTTTGTGCTGGGAAGACTGACAGTTTCTCTGGGCCCTGTCTTTGCTCTGTTGAAATCAGCTCAAGTTCCCCTCACGCTGAAGGTCTCTGTCCTCAAACGTGTTCCGTCTCTGAGGTAATTTTCCCATCAGACAGAGTGTCGGCTGTACTGGGAGTGGGAACAACTGAACGGACACCCCAACGCTGGAGAAACATTGATTCAAGCAGAGGAGTCTGAGGAGCTGCAGGGAGGACTTGGGTCTGTCCTGAATTAAATGGTCACACAAACTTGGATCCAGATCGAAATTTTCAGGATCATATTTCTCTGCTCAGTTCTGGGGGTCCTGTGTAATTACAGCCGGAGTGTGGCTCAAACACAAGCTGAGACACTTCTTTGCTGATTTGCAGCCGAGGTGGTCTGAGAGAGCGTGGGCGGTGAGACTTCTTCAGCAGGAGGGAGGTGGGTCACTCTCTGCTAATTGAGCGCGCCGGTGCTAATGCCTGAAGCCCCAGTGGGAGTCGCTCATCGGAGCTGAAGGAAACGTAGCCCGCCATATTTACATCCATTTGTACCGTTCTGTCGATCGCTCCAGCTGCTGATGGTCTGTGGAACCCAGCAGAGAGTTTTTCCCTCTGATCCCAAACCTGCTGAATACTATAGTAGTGTGTGCCTTTAAAGCCGTACCTCAGGTGTGTGCACTCATGAGCTGTGTTTGGGCCCCTCAGCTTCCCCCTGCCTGCTGCAGCCGCCTCCATTTGAAATGTGTCGTAGTTTGATCTGGGTTTGATTGATGTTGACCTTTCCTCGGAACGATCCGGGGCCATTACTGACACGGCTTGGTGGGAGCAGCATTTGTCAACCAGTTCCTCAGACACACGGCGGGACTCTTTCAGTGAGGTGTAATTTTCACACCATGATTTCCTGCTAATAACAATAAACTGTCGATTAATTATCAGGCAGAACTCTAGTTGGAAGGAGACGTCTCCAGATCAGGAACTCATTTGTTTAATTGGCTGAGCGATTATCCGAGTATCTCGCGCAGGGAACAGGCTTTGGTGAACGGTGGATCATTGACTGGATTAGAATCAGACTTTTTAAGTCATATTTAACCTGAAGGAGCACAGTATATAGTGATGGTGAGGTCACTGTTAGTGAATGGGGTTCAACGTACCTGACTTTGAGACCAAACCAGCAGCTGACTATAGAAGT
Organism: Synchiropus splendidus; assembly: GCF_027744825.2. Lineage (NCBI taxonomy): Eukaryota > Metazoa > Chordata > Actinopteri > Syngnathiformes > Callionymidae > Synchiropus > Synchiropus splendidus. Next base: position 1,985,193 of record NC_071337.1, read on the forward strand.
GGTGATACAAGTACAGTAGGATGGTCGGGCTTTAGCTAGGGGGGCGTCCTGAGGACACAGTGAACTGCAAAAAATGACCCGTTTCTCTCAGCAGGACACCCTAAATGTCCCATCATGAGAGCCTGTATAACGCCCTACTGTTCATGTCATCACACTGGTCTCCATGAAAAGAGTGGTTCCGCCCGGTTATTTCGCCAAACATGATCAAAATTCAATTCTCGACCCTTTTACAGCTGTAGCCTGTCCGCCATATTTGTTCACCGGCGTAATCTGGTGGTTCAGGCAAGGCACCACACTGGCTGCATGGAAGCGCTGTGATTGGTGGGATGTCTGACGCTGAAGACAAGACGAAAGAGAAAATCGTTTACAAAATAAATAAGAGCAAAATAGCTGAACAGTAATCAAAATTCACATAGTTCTATGTATTACATCAAGAGGCAGAACCTTCATATATATTTAGTTTGAATAAATGAATGTTTAAATGTGTGAAAGTTTAGAAAACAGATGCACAGCTGATGCAGCTGTTGCATAAATATATGAAGGAAGATGAACAAAACTCTAGACATTTATATTATCTTATCATATTCATTTCTGTTAACCATTATTTGACTGAGATATTTATTTTTATATGTTATTTTTGCACAAGTAGATGTTAACAGCTTGCTTTTTTTCAAGCAAGTTGTAAGGTCAGTCGTTGACATGACGTGTCTGGAGGGCTGAGGACGTGGCTTTGGACGCCCTGTTTCAAAATTCTAGCTAAAAGCCTGAGGATGATCCAACTGCTATCGTCTGTTCTCCTTGAACCCCAATGAGCTCTGGAAGAGTCCTCCTGAAGTGCTCGACTGCAAGCCTCTTTCAGATGACTTTGACCAGACTGGAGCAGTTCACTGTTGGGGAACTTTATTTCAGCTGCAGATTCCTCCATGATGGATCCATATTTCTCCCCTTTATTCTTAGGTATTTATTTATTTCATTTTCTTACTTAATTTACTAATGAAAATGGAGAGATATTGTACATCAATCTAAAACACATTGAGTGACTTCTGATGATGTTTTCCACAATGCAGTTTGCCATGGTGTTGAGAGCGCTTGTATCGGTTGGTGGGTAAACAGTGGCGGCTCTGTGCAGCAGCACCTCCACACGCTGCCAGACACATTAGCAGCATTTAGCTGCGTGTTTTCACCCAGGGGCGTTGTGCCAGAGAGTGTCGCGGTTGTCTGCAGTTCAGCAGACATGGACGACCTGCCGGTGCTAATGTGGGCTCTCGCCGTGTTGAGGATCATTAATCCACATCAGATCAGCCATCACGTGTTCATTAGCTGCTCTGCCATTTGCATTGTTCACGCCCAGCTCCCGCGTCTGCTCCCAGGTGTTTGTGAGGGAGCCTTCCAACACTGGACACTAATGAGCTGACTTACAAGGTAGTAAGTGCAGAAACAATGTCTTCAAAGGTGCAAGAGGTCACAGGGAAACAGCTGTGATAATACACTCCAAGAAGATTTCAGTAAAAAAAAACTGCTGGACGGTGTGCACCAGCCTGTGCAAACATCACTCTGTCAATTGGCTTGTTAGACCAGGCCTGGCTCCCCTTTCCCCAGTTTCATGTGGCTCTTCACCAAATGAGCCGCCGAACGGGCTGCGATTTGTGCGATTTCTGACATGACTCAGGTCCACGTTTGACTTTGTCCTTCCCTCAACTAAAGGTCTGGCATGTGTTTCACCTGTGATTCACTGTTGATGGTGGTGAGGTCTGTTGAATTCAGTGGAGTGAAGAGGAGAGGCTCCAGTCTGCAGCGTGGCTCACACACACACACACACACACACACACAGACCGGGGCCACGTTATTGGTGGCAGGAGCCACGTCCAAACATAGAGGAGTCAAGTCAATGGCGCCCACATTTCTATCTACGCCGCGTGATATTTCCAGGAGGATCAGGGTCAAATGGAGGAGTTTGAAAAAGACATGCACCAGAGACGTACGCCGGACATGAGGGTCGAGCAGCCATGGGAGGAGCTGCTGGACTATCAATGGAGCCTTCAGGTTCAGCTTCTTGTTTGATATGGTGATTTATATTGAGCCAGTGGTGCTGAAGAGAAGAGGAGTGAAGAGGAGTCAATAGAAGGACAACAGAACTGAATGAGAAGGAGGCAGGAGGAAGAGTGGCGTTGCAGAGAGAACAGGACTATCATTCTGGGATCAAAGGTGACGAAGAGTGCAGCAGGGTAGAGACGATTGACGTCAGAACAGCAGCAACAGTGAAGAGAAGCTTCACTGGAGGAGACCTGCCATCATGTACGTGTCAAGAGTCAGAGGTTGCTATTGGGCATGACGAGACACGAGTCTATCAGAAGGACATGTGGAGAACTTTGGAGACGAAGTTGAGGAGAGACACAGTTGGAGAAAGAAATAAATCCCAAATCCTGGGGAGCTAACCTGGGTTTGTTCAAGTAAAACAAGGCAAGTAACATGAATATCAAAGTGGTTTTCTTCCATTTGGTGCATTGTTTTGGGCACCTGCTCTTCAGTAGTGTTTCAGTCCAAACTGGTTCATGTGAGTAACAAGCTTGAGTCAGGTGGAGTGAAAGCTGAGCAGCGTTGCGAGTGTGATGCAGAGACGCTGATGTGGCGGTCGGTTTAAATGTGTTTTGACATGTGACGGACACACACGTGCTCTCACCGGGAGATTTGGCGACTTGAACTGTGGAGAAGATGAACAGCTGATTGTGTTGAGCGTGTCGACGGAGCAAATTCCTGTCCACACTCCCATTCAAACTCAGCCCCGCTCCGTCACACACAATTATCTACACTTCTTCCTCTTTCTGAGTGTGAAATTTCAAATTTGAATTCTTCACTGGGCCTCTGTCAAGAAGATCCTTTCGCCTGTCACGAGCTAAATCTCTGTTAATGTTGGAAAAATTCAGCTCGTTTCTTGTGTTGTTCTCCAGCCGAAACAAAGGACCTCCTTGTCCTCCTCCCTGGACGTCCAGAGGCCGGTCAACCACAGCTGCGAGCCCAGTGAGGTGAGCTCGTCGCTGGGCTACGCTAGCTTCGGCACCAGCCCCCCAGCCAGCCCCCCTCTGAGCCCCAACCAAGAGGACTCTGCCGGCTCCAACGACGACTGCCAGCTCACTGGTAAGACTGTGGGAGAGGGCGTGTGATGTTACACTCAGATACAGATGTCTTCATCTTGCTGATCCATTACGTGTGGAAAGGAATGCCCAAATACTGAATGTCAAGGTACTGGTGCCCACATACACACCAGTGCCAGCCATGTCAGTCGCTGCGATCACCATCCTCCAAAAACCATCTGTCTTCATCTCATTTTCTGAATCGCTGGTGTGTTTTTGTGAGTCCTTTCCTGGCATCTACTTGTGCTGCAATTGCAGTGGCGAAAGCCCTTGTTGTCATGGCAGTGGCGGCCATAGTGACCGACGAGGGCCGGCGAGGTTCTCAGCCGCACATCGCTCACCTGTGCTCGTGTCCAGTGGGAGCTGGCAGGCATCAGCTCCTGTAGTACCTGCTGTGTTGTCACTAGCAAGTTGGCTTTTTATTTTGTTAACAAGTTCTCCGACGTGACTGTTGTCAATGTGTGAAAGCTAATTAAGCTAACATGGTGTGATGGGACGCACTGTTGCACCTGTGAAGGAAAAAAAAACACAATTATTGCGTCTTATCTCACTGGTCTCAGTCAGAATGTGTAGTTTACATCTGTGTAGAGCAGGAGGGTTCCAGGTTTGAATCTGGCAGATCAGAGGTTGAAGTTTCTTCCCACAATCCTAAAGGATGCTGAGGTCAGTGTGGTGAGGCGTTGAAATCCAAACACACACATCACTAGAGTCTCTGACGCTGCTGAGAGGGAGCATCTGCACAGCCCGGCTCTCAGCAGCGTCAGGGAACATGTGGAGTCCGTGTCGTGCACACACGAGAACGTAGTTAGCCCGACAGAAACACGCTGGCCGTGACAGATTAAACATCCATGACACCCACGACGTGGCGTCTCAAGTCTCTCCCTGGTGATCGCGCTCATTGTGCTTCCGCTTTACCCGTCCAAATCTCTTCTGCTTTTATATTCCTCTGCCACTGCCATCCTGTCTCATATTCTGTCAACTTATTAGCCTCATCAGGTCCATTGTGTGGTTACCATGGCAACACATAGCTTCCAGAAAGAGAAGCAGAATGATAGAAAGCAGGCGTACACATGTATGTGGGATGAGAAAGCGAGGATTCAAAAGATGCCAATGAAAGAGAGAGTGGGTGCCAGAGAGCGGGGGTGGGCTGTTTGGGGTGCACCGAAATCAAATAATGAATGTGAAATCGCAGGGTGCTTGGTTGAAGACGGAGGGTGAGAGAGTGCGGCACCAAAAAAGGCATTTCCTTCCTCCAGCCTTCCTGCACGGCACCAGGCTCCCGTCCGCTGATGCAGCGAGTCTTCAGCCCTGCAGCGCAGTGTGAGGGTGTCAGCCACCCGCGTGGGCCGGTGGACAATAAAGAGGCTCCTATTTATAACGCCTGCCGCTGCAGCTGATGCTCAGATCTGCGCTTTACGTAAATCTGGACATCACTCTGGACAGAAATTCCCTGATGTGCTTGCGGTGCAGCGCTGCAAGGGCAAGTCTTTCATGTGCGTTTGATAAGCACCGCAGCATCGCAGCACGCTGGCTTGCAGCTCCACCTGCACCGTATCAGGTTCCACTTCCATCGCTGTTCATCTGCGGCGCCTGCTGGTGGACGACTGCTCATTTATTAGGATAAGCTGTGTGCAATGAATGAGCAAAGATCCTCCAATCCATCACTCGTGCATCTCAACTGTCAACCCTCTCGTTTTTGACCGGGACAGAAGTGCGAGTCACATCAGCGCATTAGGCTCCAGACTGGCTGAGTCAGCTCTCTCTCTTATGACACACCAAAAAAACACATTATAAAGTCAGTAAAAATGGCCTTTTTTCTCACAAATACACCTTGTTTTTTTGGTAATGTTAATGATATATCTTCAAGATGCCATATACTTGTATGGAGAAACATTTGCAGAATCACAAGATTACTTTTCTTACTTTGAGTTTTAACTTCTCATTTTAAGAAATGTTGAAGAATTGAAGCCAAAGTTTGTGTCATCCATCGGCAGATGTTTGGCTCCTGCGTGGAAACACTGCTCTTGTGAATGCTTTGGACAGATTCTCAACAAATTGTTCATGTAGCAGGAAGTCCATCCTGTTGCCAAATCAAACTTCACTGCTGGAAGGGTAAAATGTAGCTCAGCCAACTGGTACCAGCCTCCTGTTGGCTCAGAGTCCAGAAACATTCTGTGCCCACCGCATGTGGTCAGCTGACTGGAACGTCCGAATAATCAAAGTATTAATCAGTGGAGTTTTTTCCAAGATGGCTCGGGATTGTCATCTTCACTGTGTTCAGACCTTCATTCCTCAGGATCGCTGGGATGAGCTGGAGTGCAACAGTCCCACCTCAGTGAACACAGCGCTGGAAACAAATCTTTTGAATTTGTGAATGTTTATCACGCAGAGCAAAAGCTACAGGTGGCTCAATGAAGGATTGGTGTGACACCATGTTTTTAAGCCAGTTGGTCTGAATTCAGAAGCATTTGAGGTCACCAACGTGACTTTCACAATGGCACTGAATGTGTGATTTCACTGAAGTCCATGAGTCTCTCAACTTCCTGCAGTGTGGTAGCTCCGCCCACCCCGCTCTAACTACAGAGACCTTGGTTCCGTGTGTGAGTGGCTTCATTCGTCCCTTGCTGGCAGGCGAAACTTTCGCTCTGCACATCTGTGTCTTGAGGAATTCCAAAGACCTGCGTGATTCTGAGGACCAATGTTCGGAGGATCCAAGTCTGAGCTCAGCAGGAAGCTTGATCTTTCTGAGCCGAGCCAGGCTCATGATCGCTCTTCATTTTTCCATTGAGGCATCCACAAGTGTCTTGGGATGGCGTTTAGCCCATGAACGCTGCTGCCAGCAGTGTCTCTGTCTCTAATTAAAACCAGTGATTGATCCTAGTCGTGGGCCAGAGGCCGCCATTTTGGTTAGCGCTCGCAGGAACTGGCATCCGGTTCCAGGAAATCATGCTGGGTCTTCTGTCTCAGGCTTGACGGACAGCTCCTATATTACAGTGTAGTTTTTAATAAAGTGGACCCGTTTCCACGAGACCAAACACCGATATTGAGTTCATCTCAGCTGCCTGTTCATTAGACGCCGCAGAAGCTCTTGTCAAGCTAAAATGCTCCTCAGTTTGAAGATCAGAGCAGTCGTCTCTGACGACAGATGGAAAACACAGATTTGAATGGTCTTTCAACATGAAAACAAAGAAGCAGCAGCTCAGGTGAAAATGAAACCAACTCCAACTCATGGCTCACGGGCCGCGTCACGCCCACTACGACCATCGTTTTCATGTCTGAAATATGTTTATTACATGATAGTCTTCTTTAATTCCGGTTCTTCGGATCAAATCCTGACCCCTCATGGTGTCTCACCCTCACCATCATGCCCAGACATCGTTCCTCAGCTGGCTACAGTGTGTCTGCTTCCTTCACACCGTGGCCCTTGAGATGATCCAGTTTTGGAGAAAATGCCGTTCTTCTTGGAACATTGATCGACTGTGACAGTGGAGTGCTGGGATGAAGTTGTGGGGCACTAAAGCAAGTGCAGCTTCATAATCGGCGACATCCATGTGGCTAGTTGACTTCACTGGTGAGAATATTGTGAGGCACTAACAAAGTGGAAGAGCTAAGTCTGAGAGCTGATAGATGGACTTACTTCACCGTCTTGAGCTGGCAGCAGCAGCAGCAGGATACAGGCAATATTGTACTGTCTTGTACCCTTCGTTGGCCAGTCCAACTAACAAGCCCTTTCAGACAAGTCAAACGCTAGTGTAGAGTTTTAGTTCAAGCTTCAGCAGGTTGCTCGAAAGTACTATGCCAAGATGCTTTTTGACCTTTGAGGATGTCAATATGGCGACTTGCATGACTCAAAATGCGACATGCGACTTTGATGCTACAACGTCAGCTGTGAGAAGCATAGAAGAATATATCTGAACATTTTTGTGACGACACTCTCTTTAGTCCCTTTGCCAAGTCTCTTAAAATACATCCCAGATTTCTCATTCAAAAGGTGGTCACAGCTCAGGTATTTCATTGCTCTCTGGTACACCTATTGAGCTCGCGTTCATTCAAACGGTTGGGATCCACTTTCTCCTTTGACACTCTGGTTTCCTCCCACAGTCCTATGACTGTATTCAAATAGGAAATGTGACTCCAGGTGTCAGTTCCTGACAGCTGACCTGAGCTTCTTCAATTACAAATCTGAAGTCATGTTTGCTGGTGTGTGCGATACTAGCTGGGTGGTTTAAGGTAAGGATGTGATTCGTACACGGTACTGCCCATCCTCTCTGCTCCCGTCAAGTCACTTTTGTATGCCATGTGCTTGTGTGGAGTCAGTGGATGTTGCAGTTGAATGAATGCAGGCAGAGTGAGTGACAAGTTTGATGCCTAGTTCAGGAGGTGTAGACCTGTCGCTCACTTCTGGATCACGAGGTAAGACGAACACTCGGGCTCACGATGCTGCTGCTGCTGCTGCTGCTGCTGCTGCTGCTGCTGCTGCTGCTGCTGCTGCTGCTGCTGCTGCTGCTGCTGCGTGGGGAACGGAACCGATTTTAAAGCTCTGGTGCTCATTGATATTCTCCTCCGATTTCCTCTAATCCTTCTCATCTTTTCTTCTCCCTTCAAGAGGTTTCTCTGTCCTGACTATCACTGATGATTATATTGTTGTTTGTCAGCAGAACACTTCTGCCTGCTTTCAAGTTTGACGCGGAACCTGAAGCTGGGCAGGATAATAGCGCCGAGGCTCTTTGTTGTCATGGCGACCGTCGGCTCACCTGTTGCTGTACTCTGTCAGAGCGTTACAGACAAGTGGAAGAGCACCGGCTGTTCTAGAAATGATGGTGGATACTGGGGGTCTGGACGTCAGATCTGTTTGTGAGTCCACCGTCCAGGATCACCCACGGTGGAGACCCGTGTCTCAGAAGCTTAGCTTGGGCTGAACCCACGGTCCGGTTCAGAGCAGGCTTCGGGGGAGGCTGTGGGCGAACAGGACAGACAGGAACTCGAGTGTCGGTTGCAAGTCCGACACGACGTGTTGGGCAGTGATGGACTTGAAGCTATGAAGACATTTTCTTCCCTTCTTCTGGAGTTAAATGTCGGGGATTAGTCACAGCTAACAAGCTTTCAGCCTCTGTGGGAAACATAAGCAACTTTAGTCGTTGCACTTGTGGATGAGTCATGTTTTCAGCCCTCATTACCTGCAGGCAGTTAATGGTGCTTGATAAAAAACAGCCCGCGGCAGCGCTAGGTAAGCAACATCCACATCCAGGCGGAGGACCCTATACATCTCTTCTTAGTGAGGGCTTTTAAATGTGTGCCTCTGCTAATGCCTCCACTGCATCCAGGGCTCTTCTCAGAGCAGTTCACGCCGCTCTCAGTCAGTCCTCAATCAGTGCGTCCAAGGCACTTACCATCAGCAGCTTATTCACACGAGTTGGAACCAGTTGGACTGTGGAGGCCCGTTTAAACTCACGTCGCTCACGACCTTTTCAAACCATGTTCCCATGGTCTCTGATCGCATGCTTCCATGTGTTCTTTACATTGGTGTTGGCTGTTCACCAATATATCCATTTAATGTAGCTCTGGCACAACAGAGGAAACGGAGGCAGCGTTGTAGGAGGCGCTGGTCGCTGAGGCCCTGAAATATCTGGCCACTGGAGGACGGAGAGTTGCCACCATTGTTCTGTCTTCTTCCTCTCTCACTAGAGCGAGGTATCGGGGGGCAACACTGCCCCCCATGGTCTCCACTGGTACTGCTCCGTTTGGTCCGTATCTGTCAGCTTGGTATGGAGGACGGAACAGGGTCTGCAGTGATTCACATGGTCAGAGCTTCAGCAGTATGGGGCCTCCATACTTGGGGTTGCCATGTTGTTTCGTCAGCATGGAGTGAAGCATTTCTGTGTCGAGCAGGACTCCGCATTTCAAGGTAGATTATTAAGAAAGTCTGTGACAGATGCACAATATGCACTGACTGTTGTCCGTATGATGTCTCCCCAAAACTCAGACATGTCTTCTCTGCCATCCTGGGAGAAGCATTCCTTCAATTCACTGATACATTGTCTTCTCACCAGCTCGTGTTGGACCAAGAGGGAGTGCCTTGTAGGGGCCACGTCTATGCTATAGTTGGACATCCAGTGGGGGAGGGGGGCACCCTGGTTTAGACTGGTAGAAGGTCTCTACGCTGTGTCGCTGAGAAGTTGAGGAGCTGAAAGTTCATGGGAGGAGCTTGTTGACCTGGGTTGGCTTTCCTGTCAGACCTTCTGTGCCAATGTTCTTTGGCACGCTCAAGTGTATAAATCTACACCATCGTTGGTCACTGAAAGAATAGTAGTGACGCCCACCATCTGAAGGCCGTGGCAGTCGTGGGTGAATAGTGTCTCATTCACACCATTGTTTTGAAAATCATGCATCCCTGCAGCTTTCAGGAGGTTGTAAAGGCTCAGTCCAGACTCGGCGTCTCGCTGATTCCCGAGTGGCCCAGCAGCTGTGTCCCAAATGAGCACGAGTCTTCGCGTCACAAGAGCCCACCAGAGCGTTCACACCCGTCCGCCTCGCTTGACTGCACCCAGATGTGGCAGAGCCAGATGTGTATCGTCTGAAGACGGTCAGCAGTGTGGACCGATGACCTCACGGTGCACATTGGTGTCCAGACAGAAGTGCTGTTAGACTCAAGTCATGCGTTTCCTCTCTGAGAAGCGGGGGTGCTGCTGACTTCCTGTGATCTTTGCATGTGTTGTTTCGGCAGACGACGGGCCGTACCAGCGAGATCCACCCGCACTCCGCTCCTCCTCCACCTCCAGTAGTCTTCAGGAGGAGCGCAGGAAGAGCCACATCCCTGAGGAGTTTGTCGGCCTGCTGCATGGATCCTCCCCCGCATGTGAAACACCAGACACCCCGTACCAAATCTACTGCGCCAAACCCCGCAAGTATGCTTCTGCATGTGTCCAGAGCAGCCGCCGCCAGACCCCGGACCTGCGTGTCGTGATTGAAGGAGGACCAACTCGGGTCAGCTCCAGCTTGGAGACAAGATCGTCCAAGGACTCTGACAAGCCCCAAGTTGTCTACAGAACTGTACTGCAAACCCGGGTGAACCAGGACCAGGCGGCGTCCACACACAGCGAGGTGGTGGTTCTACAGAGTGGGTGGCCAACCGTCGGCGGCTCGCCACTCTCCTCTTCCGGTTACAACGGAGAGCTTTGTGAAGGTCAACCAGGCAACGCCAAGGACGGCACCAGCTTCGAGGACAGGGCTTGTACTCTGGGGAGGATGAGGTCGATGCCCCGCAGTGTTCTGGACCTGCAGCTTTCCAAGTCGCTCTCCAAGTCCGACTCTAACCTGGTGGCCGTGTCGCCCATTCAGGTACGTGTCTGCTTCAGGATTGTCACTAAGCACACGCAGTGTCACTGTATCTTTAAGGTTAGCTTCACGCTAACTGTCCTCTTCCTCCTCCACAGACTCACTGTGCGTTAGACACATAGTGTCGTTCACTTTGCCGTTTTTAATCGAGTCCTCTTTTACCTGCCTCAGGGTTTAGGATTTAAGCTCCACTTGCTGTACTTGACTCTTGGTCTCTGGTCATGAGATCGGCATGCTGTGTCTGTGAGCTGGTGCACAAGAAAGTCTTTAGTTGAGGTCAGCTCTACCTATTTGTGGCTCTTGTGGCAGCATTGGAGACCTGCCGCGTCGGTGCAGGTCCCAAACCTGTGCTCTTACCGAACGTGTCCTTCCTGCTGGGGGATGATGACGTCACATCTGACATTTATGGGTTTTTTTTTAATGTTTTCATCAGCCAGAGAAAATTGAAATGAAGGATTTGTTGGCTCTTTCCGCCACATGCCAAACATTTATTTCCACAAAATACCATGTTTGTCTTCGGATCGTTTGCAAAGTTTATGTCCGTTCTTCTCCACAGTCTGTGAAACAACACGTCGTGATTGGCTGTACGGAGCATTGTTTTTATTTGATATTGCCCAAAAATGAGAATAGACTCTGTAGTTGACAATTACACACCTCCATTTCTATTCAGTGGTGCCAATACTTCGTACCTGTCAGCCAATCATGACATTTGGTTCAGTCAACCTGGCAGTGGGATCACAGTGCTTTGTTCCGCAGACCGCTGAGAAGAATGGACATATACTGTGCAAAACAATACGATGACAAACGTACCGTAATCGTGTTTTGTGGATATAAATGTTACGCATGTGGAATGAAGTGCCATTTAAATTTTCTCTGGCTCATTGAAACTAAAAAAAAACATTGTGTCTGCTGGATGTGACGTCATCGTCCTGCGGCAGGTAGGACACATTCGGTAAGCAGACAGGTTTGGTACCTGCAGTGGAGCTGCCGTCTGGTCACCTGACTGTATAGTGCAGGAGCTAAAGCCGCGACTGGGGCTCGATGGGTGCTCGCTCCATCGGAAGCAACGGTGGCGTGTTTGTTTTCCCACCAGCAAGCTTCCGTGTTTCGTTTGGGTCCAAACTCTCCACTCACTTCATCCTCTCGGGGCTGTAAAAGGAGAAGATGTGAAGAGAATGTTAACACTAATTTAACACACTCCAGAGTTTGGCAGTGGTGCTCAGAATAGTCTTTCACTCACTGCCTCCTCCTCCTCCTCCTGTCTTCAGCATCCTCTCTAGTCGCACCTCATGCTTCACCTCATCCATGAATCTGATTGGTTCTTCCCTGCCTGGTTCCTTCCTCATCCAATGACTCCTGAGAATAAACGTCCTCAGTGTACGATCACAGTTGTCTGTATGACTGTAGGCCGGTGTATCTGGTCCTCCCAGGAGGTGGTCATGAGAGAAACCTGTGTGAAGAAGCTTTAAAGCTTTAATGCAGCCTTTCAGTTCACCTTCTGCATTTACAGCAAATACCTTTGTTGCATTTTTAAAGGTCTGAGTCTGTTGTGCTGACTGACGGAGATTAGAAGCAAAAGGGAGCCAGTCTCGGCTGCGCTGATCCGTGCAGCGCAGCACTCTGGGCTCAGACCCCCCTCCACTGCAGTGTGAAGAAGCTTTGTGGCGGATGGTGCTTTGATGATCCCTGAAACATCTGATGGGCTTTGTCTTCACTTCAGGAGGAACACAGTTGGGGCTCTGGATCTCGAGGCCAGGGTCCCAGCAGTCCAAGCCCAGGTGAAGGTGCGAGTCCGGGTGGAAGACTGGAGAGAACCCCGTCCTTCACAGCAGAGTGGGAAGAGGTACAGTCCCACGACACAACGCAACTTTTTGGTTTCACTAAGAGCCGGAGTGAACGAGATCCTGGTTCGAGACACAAACTCTGCGCATAACTCAGAAGTCGAAACTGAAAACATGAAATATTTTTACAGGGGAAAGTAATGTTCAGCTGTTTTCAGTTCAGGGAGGTGACTGATGTTGGAAAAGATGTGTCGGCGTTTCATCTCCTCAAATAGTCCGTCTTCATTAGCAGTCTCTTGAGAGAAGTGAGAACCTGCCGTGTGAAGTCTGGACAGGATTTCAGTTCTGATCTGACTGAGCTGTTGTTTCTGGCATTTGACCCTCAGTGTTCTGTGTCCTGTGTTCTTGCTTAAATCCTTCGTGAGGTGTTTTTTAGTCTTGCAGCTCAGTTGGGTTGCTGCTTCTCAGACAGCAGGTCCTGTTCCTGACTCCTCAGAGCTGAGAAACATCTCTTTACTCGGCTGATTGTGCTGCGTTCGGGGCGACTCGGGAAGACAAGTCATGTCCGTATAAGACTCCATCTTGTAGCTCGCCGTGACGTCCTGCACTTTGTGCTCCTCCCTCACTCGTGCATGCTGGTCTGTGATGCGCTATATAAAAATCAGACACTTGCATTTAACCAAGTGTCCGTCAGCTGAGAGGTGGAAGTGACTCTCTTGGGTCATGGATGGCACCAGCAGGTGAACATGACTATGGTGTTGTCTCCCGTCATGAGAGCCAGGAGCACGGCAGGTGTGACTCTGGAGATGCTCAGCGCTCCAAAACACCACTGTAGAGTCTCCGCCAGCCACTGTCGACTGCCCCTGGGTGACCAGAACTCCGAGAAGAGGTGGCTTCTATTATTAAAGGAGGGTCGTTTTGTGTTTACACCCCTGGCATCGCTCCATTCAAGGGTGTCCCCACACAAGTGGTCCTCCACTGTCTCACTGCGTGATGAAGATCCCCCCTCTGCTTCCTCAGTGGTGTCCACAGAGACCAGCGTGCTGCGTCGCTCGAGTGGACCACGCCTTCATTAGTCCAGACCTTCATCAAAGCGTGGGTCCACATTTGCATATCCTTGTTCATTAGCTCCTCAAATGTATTGCAGAACCTGCTGATGGAGACTAATTACCATATGGAACCAATCTTAACCAATTAAGGTGACCTTTTCTGTTTAATTGCAAGCTACTGCAGGATGAGAGGGATTACCTCAGGGAACAGGAGAAACTCACGGGCATGTGCTGCTTCCAGCAGTGAGGGAAGCCCTGGACTGCTGCAAGATAGCTTCCATGCTAAGCTAAAAACATTCATGAAATGGCTCTCTGGGCGGTTTCACTCTGCATGCTCTGTCTCAAGACAAAGCGCGTGCTCAAAAGTCCCAGACCTGAACACAAGCAAGTTGGGTAGTGGCCGTGGACTTGATCCCGGATGGAGAGCTGCATAGCAGAGCAGCCCTGTATACACTCAGGTGAGCAGCTTCAGCTGCAGGAAAATGGTGCTGGGGAACGGGAGCGCAGCGGTCCGGGACTGGTGATGTGTGGATGTTTGATAACTCCTGTGTTTTCGCCTTTATTAGGCTGATAAACATCTGATTTTATTGACAGACAGATTTGCATAAATGAATAATGCTGCGCTCTGCAGTCACTGTTTTCACTGCTGTGATCTTGCAGCTGTCTGCATGAGGACAGCCAAGAGGAAAGATGTAGATTTTTCCCAAGTTACTGAAGATCACCAGACTATTCATGGATCATTTCTGACATCTGGATCTGTACATAAATGATTAAAACCTTCTCCATCCTCAGTAATCTCTCTCACTGTGTTGCGAGAGCAGCATGGATCAGTCAAGATGCTCCGTATTACGCAGCTTGTTTTCGCTATAAGCGAAACATGACAAGACCCTTTCATGTTCAGTTTTGGCTGTGAAACGCCACATTTTGCCGCGGCCATGGCGGAGCGCCGTCATCAGTCAATATCTGAGGTGAGGACGACTCGTAGTGAAGACAAGACCGAGAAATAAGGAGGCCAAGCCGATGGTGGTAAACGTGTTGTCGCACGGCTCATGATGACTTCCTTAAGAGCTGCTTCGTCGTGGGTCTCAAACCAGCTATTTTGCGAGAGAGCTGAGGAGAAAAAAGGGACATGGCCTGAGGTGCAGAGGTGCGAGGCTGCACAGCAGGGGGCGCACCGGACTCAGACCACCCGAGACAGAACCCCCAGTGTGAAACTGCCCTTGCTTGCTTGGCCCTTGATTACTGGTGTCCAGCGTAGAGACGTTCCCACTGAACAAGAAGGCAGAAGTGGATGTTCCAAAATTCAGTTCATTTGTTTTCAACTAAAGTTCCCAACGACTCTGTGAAAGAAGGCAGCAGGGATGAGTGCTTCATTCCGTCCTGAGTTCCCTTGGTTGTACAGACAGTACCTTCTCTCATGAAATCAAAAGGTACCATGTTTTTGTCCACGTCCTGGACTGTAGTGATGTCAACAGCCGAGGGTGTCTTTGACACAGTTTGCTGCAGTAGGGTGGAACCGAGTCCCAGGTACGGGACATCGATGCTGCATCGATTCAATGTGGAAGGCACTTCTCTGCACCTTGACTTTAGAATCCCTCACCAGGTTGAGAACGCCTTCATTGGTCACAAACTGTGACTAGTGACTCTTGGATTTCTGACTCCAAGATTGGTGTGAAAATGTTAGCGTCAACCCTGGATTGGTGTTTGAGTGCCGTGGACTTGAAGCAGTTCTTCTGAAGCCATGGTGATCAGTGACTGTCTGATGGTTCTTCCATGAGGAACCGTCCTCCCGGAACATGCTTTTATGATCCACCTGGGGATGAGTGACATTCAAAACCCTGAAAGGCTGAACGAGTTGGTCATGTGGCACTCGAACCATTACAGAGACGTGACCTTTATTACACATGCTGAACAAGTCTTGTTTCTGTCTCTCTCCCGACCAGATTGACAAGATCATGAGCTCCATCGGAGCTGGGATCGGAACCGGCCTGGACATGAAGGAGAACGCTGCAGGTAACCTCTCTGGCTCAGGTTCTATCTGCTTGTGCCTCACTGGGCTTCACACAAGGATTCGAGTCTCGAGGTCCAACCGTAACACACGCGCTTCACACTAGCAACACATATCTTTTCCCATCTAACTGGGGCAATGGTCGACTTCCGCAGCATGATCTGAGCATGAGCAGAAATGCAGCACATTTGATGAGTCTTACTTTCCTGCGCACACTGGTGCATTTCTAACCTGTGGACCTGGAGTCGTCTGTATCCACAATGTGCACCCCACTTCTCTGCCGCCTCCCCCACAGATGCCCTCCCCTCTCCTTTCATCTGTGAATGTGAAGCTTGTGCTAACCATGGTTACCAGCGGGAGAAATCCTGCCCGTGCCAACACCAGCCCCCTCATCCTCCCACACACACACACACACACACACACAAGCGTAGACGGGGACACACTGCGAGAGGCAGGCGCACGCACGGCTGCCGACTCGGAGGCTGGAGAATCTAGATGGTCATTGTCGCAACACACATCAGGGAAGATGGAGACTGTACACAGAGGAGGGAAGGAGAGAGACGCGGAATAGAGAGAGAGAGGGAGAGGAGGCTGCAGAAGCATACAGATGAGAGTGGGAGTTCTTCATAGAGAGAAATCTACGCCACTCTCTCTCTCTGTCTCTCTCTCTCGCACACACACACACTGGTGCGCTCCGACTCCCGCGCACACTCGGGAGCAGCCCAGCAAGTGCAACAGCTGAAAGGGAACACGCGGAGCTCTGAGTCGCGGATCTATTCCTCCCATCTCCGACGGGATCTAACGGCCGACAGCAGGAGCGCCTTTGTGGATACAACTTCAGGGTTCCACGCCTGGATCGCTACCCGAGTCGACCTTTGCACCCGCGCACGCTGAGCCGCTCCGTCCCCACCATGCCTCCGACATAGCCCTTTCCTCCTCCTCCTCCTCCTCCCTCCCCTCCTCCTGCCCCTTTCTTTTAGTTTGCTCCGCTGGCTTGCTCCAAGAGTGCTCAGAAGCATGGCCGGCTCCTTTGACAGCCACTTTGCTCGCCATAACATGATGTGGCAGTGCCAGCTGTCTCAGCCGGACTGCCGCTGCTACCGTGTGGACGGCTACTCCCTACTGAAGCGTCTGCCCCTGCACCCCCTCATAGGTCCCCGCTGCCCGATGCAGTCCGTGGGTCAGTGGCTCGACTCCATCGGCTTGGTCCAGTATGAGAACCACCTGCTGGCTAACGGCTTTGACAACGTGCAGTTCATGGTGAGTGAGGAGTTTGTGTTGACTGTCTTCTCTCCATCACCGCCTCATTTTCCCGCTTCCATTCACGGTGTCTCAGCTAAAGACATTGTTCTTCATCTCCCGTCACCGCTGCCGCTCCCACTGAAGCCATGTGAGGTCCTCCCACGCACAGGAATCCTACGCCACCACTGCACAGATTCAGCTCTCATGTCTCTCCCTCGCTGTCTCTCTCTCTCTCTCTCACACACACACACACACACACACACACCAGCGCAGTCCCACACTTCAAACCACCTGTAGCCTGAGGATTCATTCTTGCTCTCAGTGACGTCGGAGCGGAGCGCTCTGCGCAGCCTTTAGCCTTAGCAGCTCGTTGATGCATGTGATGACGACTTAGTGGACCTCACGGAGCCAGATGAGATTTTGATCAGGCTTCAACTGAGGGCGCTGATTTCATTACAGATTAAAAGATGATCTCTATGTTGCTCAGTGACGCGCGTGCGGCTGGCTCCAGAGCTCACATGTGCACATGAGAACTGTCTTCTTCTGAGATCGGACCTGGAGCCTGACAGGTGCCACAATCTGCTGTGGTCTCAGAAGATGGTGTTGTGCTTCATGTGCCACTGCAATTACACCTCTGGATCTGTGGATTGATACTGTCATCGATGCAGAGAGTCTTGGTCTCATGAGATTAGATATTGATCACGGAGTCACAGGGGCTGAGAGGAGTGTTCTCCTGCTGTTCAACTCCTCCAGAGTAAGTCAGTAAATGAACAAGTTAGAAGTTGAGTCACATGTGGGTCAGTTGTTGGAGGCGGTTAGGTCAGGTGGTGTGTGCAACGTTGAGCATCTTGCAGTCACTCCGGTTTCCTCCCACATTCCAAAAACAGTCTAATTGATCCTGCTGCTGCTGCTGCTGGTGGCTGGGATAGAGTCCAGGCCCTCACATCCCCAACAGCCAGAAGGAAATGACTACATTTATGGTGAGAAACTCTAGAGCTGATGCCGTCACTCTAGCTTCAGCTATTGCATCACAGGAATGTGAGTTTGAGTGCTGCCGGGGTTCAGATAGCTTCACCTTGGTTTCATGATGAAGACAACTGTGCTTCAGTTTGACTCTCGCGACATGAATCAGCGCTGAGACTCTCCGCCAAGTCAGTGATGGCGGGCGGGAGATGCCTGCCTGCCCTCACCTCCATCCGGACCCCGGGAGTCCTACCCTCGTGTGTATCAAACCCAGGTCCACGGCAGAGTGAAACTGTTTTTGACGCATCAGCAGTAACGCATTTGTGTGCGACTGTGTCTTCATCAAGAAGTGAAGGAATGAGTCGGCGTAGCTGTCAGTTATGGTCGCTGCTGTGAGTCCGCGCTGTCGCCGCCTATCTCCACACACAGCTGATCAGACAGAATAGCCAAACATCTTTACCTCTGTCAGACCTTCCTCCATCAATCACTGGCCTCCTTTCGCTCGCCATCATTATCCCTGCCTCATTTGCTGTCCCCACTGTGAGGGGAAGTGTATGTGACAGGCAGGCTCTCCTCGGGTCCGACTGCTTCTCAAAAGCTTCCCCAAAGCTGTCGTCTCCTCTGAAGCGCCTGAGGATGCAGTTAGTATTGTAAAGAGCAGTGATAAAACGCTCTCATCAGCACGGCACTTCAAAGGTCTGAGGCGTGATCCGACGTCTCTGTTCCCCCTGTGCTGCAGGTCCCCACTCGCTCTGGTGAGAATTGTTGTGTTGTTCTTGCGTGAAGGCCTGGGGAAGTCAGGCTGCTGCTGCACAAATAAGGGCTGTTTGCAGGTGTTGCATCAGTGTTGGTCTAGTTGCGCCATGTGAAAAGAGCAGGATCCATTCTGCACCTCACCAATGTCCTGTAGGATCTGAGCCTTGGCCTGCAGTTTACCCACTACAGTCTTCATTCTGAGGAGTTTTCACAGACGCCTTCCTTGTGTTCAACTTCACGGTGCTCCTCAGCAAGGCTCTGACTCTGCACCGCCCTGGTTCCCAAGCGGAACAGAATGAGCTCCTAACCGGAGTGAAACCTTCTGAAGGAATCTTCTCTGTAAGGAGCTCTTCACTTCCACTGTGTGTTGTGCGAGCAACCTCTGGAATGCCGATGCTGTCCCATTGAGCTCTTTACGCTCATTGATATTTAATCAGATTTAATTTGTAAATGATTTCAATAAAATAAAGGTAGCACAATAATAGTGGACTTTAAAAAACAATATAGGTGTAAACAAGCTGCTTGGCAGTGGCCTGCGCTGGATGAGATGAGAGGAGATTTAAACACAAGAAACAGTCTCCGGATCTTCCATCAAACGTTCTCCAACTTTGACCACTTCATGACCTCACAAGGGTCCTGACTGCAGATATCCTCACGGACCGTGAAGTAGCAGACGCTGGCAGATTCGATCGCTTCCATCTCTGAAGTGATCACTTCCTAACATATGAGCAGCACAGCAGGTTCCTAACACTCTTTAAATATTCAACACACTTTTACACAGCAGAGAATTGGGCTGAACAGCATGGCCAACAGTTCATGTCTCGATATTCATGCTCAATATTTTGATATTGGTACGCTATGGGTTTTTTTTTTTGAAGATAAAAAGCTTACGACACAATGAGATGTCGAAGTGGGATGTCTGCCACTGGCTTTAGCCATCCATCAAAGTCAAGCAGGTTGGTTTGTCTTCGCTGTACGTTCAAAGTCGGCCAATAATCAGAGGGTTGGCAGTTTGAATCCCCCTCCATCCGAGTTGCTGTCGTGGTGCCGACACCTAACCCTCCTCCCTTCGTGTGAATGAGTGTGGTCGGAGGGGCGCAGATTGACAGCCATACTCCCGACAGTCTGTCACAAATGCAGATCACCAGCACTGCTGTGAGCTGTGAATGTGGTTTCTGTGAAGTGTCGTTTGAGTCAAAGCCATTATCATCTTGAAAGTCTGCATCCGACGTTGATCCCTGCGTCTTTCAGTCCTAGCACAGAACCATGTTTGTGTGTGAGCCTCACTGCAGTGCGCTGAGAAGAGAGAACAGTTTTCAACCTTCAAATGCAGCAAACTTTGGCCTCTGGATTCCGAAGCCAGCCGACATGTAGAGATGACTAATACTATAATGCTGTTAGTCCTGTTGTGCGTTTGGAGGTCGATTTCCCCGAGGGCTGCTAATACCTCTGTAGAACAACAGTGACCTCATTAGTATGGCAGAAACGCTGCGACTCAACTGTAGTCGCCGGACTCTATTGAATTATCTCCTCTGTCATGGATGTCCACCCAAGCCCACTGTGGTCCCACCAGACTCAAGGTGCCCCCACATTAGTGTTTCTCAGGTTACTTACGACCCTCCAGTCGTCTTGCAGGATTCCTTCGGAAACACATCCCCCATCCAGTTTCACTGAGGATGAAACAAGATTATTAAAGTGAGGATATATTTTGATTTTCCTAGGAGGGTGCCCCCCTCAGACACTTGGAAAAGACACGGGTTCTTAGTCTTCGATTCCCATCATGGTGATGCGTTCTGCACCTCTGTGTGAGACTCAGTCAGTTCAACAGGTGAAACCGCTGGAGCAGTTTATTTCAGCACATCTGAGACTGACAGATGATTCCAGTGACATTTCGATCTCGGGGTGTGTTTATCATAGTAAATGTCATTCAGCTCAGCTCAAGCCTCGGCTCCGGCTTGAGCTGGATCGACGCCGCCTACTGGCTCTCTAGACGACCCACGACACTCACGGCGCTCTGCTGGAGCTGACGATTGAAAAAACAAAAGCATCTGTTTCCATCATGAGTCCAACAGGGAGCGCTCACTCATCATCATCTGTTGAATCCCCCTCGCGATCTTGCTGACTCAGCGCCTCATTACTCCGCTTTGTTCCGGTGGCTGACTGCTACTGCTGCACCTCTGCTGCTCGCTATTAATGAGCGCGAGTTGATCTACGAGCTGCAGGAGTTGGAGAAGCACTTCAGGCTTCGGGGGCAGAGCGTCGCCATCGCCGTCTGTGTTCGGAGGAGACGCGTGGTGCCGAGTCAAACGCTGCTCACGCTGTGGTTTTGGGGCCCGTCAGTGAGTTGATCCACGGTGGTGTGGCTGACAAGTGTAGCTCAGTGCCATGGAGCCTGAAAACCAACACTTCTGCTCCCGGCCGCAGCCTCATTTGTGACGGATATCTGCGTTATTCATGGCACCAGTATGGGACAGATGAGTGACATCATGTGGTGGTGATGTGAATAATGAAGGAGAACTGGTGTGGTGAGGCGGTGCACTGAAGCCAGTTACTGTATGTGTTGCTTCAAAACATAGGTCATTCTGTGGAGAAATAGCTGGTCTGTCACAGCCAAAACTAGACATGAAAGAGTCCTGACATGTTTATTTTACAAGGAAATAAGCGGAAACAACTGATCCACGCTGCTCTCACAACACGTTGAACACAGTGAGAGAGATTACTGAGGATCGAGAAGATTTCAGTCAGTGAAGTCCAGATCCAGACGTGAGAAATGATCCATGAATAGTCAGTAACTTGGGGAAAATCAGTGTCTTTTCTCCTGGCTGTGCTCATGCAAACAGCTGCGAGACCACAGCAATGAACAGTCACTGTACAGCGCAGCATTATTCATTTAAGCAAATCTGTCTGTCAATAGAATCAGTTGTTTATCAGCCTAATAAAAGCGAAAACACGTGAGTTATCAAACATCCGCACACATCGCACGTCCCGGACCGCTGCGCTCCCGTTCCACAGCTCCATTTTCCTGCAGCTGAAGCTGCTCACCTCAGTGTTCTGAGAGAATAATGAACAGGGACAATAAAGAATACTCTGGATTAAAGTCTTGCATGTTTAAGTTCGGTAGATCCATGTGACTTGGCCATTCCTAAGTAGCCCTGTTTTTTCTTTGTGCGTTTGTTTTTGATGGCCCTTAGTTTCAAGTTCCTGAGATTGCTCTGACTTATTCTGTTGTTGTTTAACTGTATTTGCAGTATTGGTTAATATGGGGGAGTCTACTGCGTTATCTGCAGGGGAACGTCACTGATTTATTCATGATCTTAACATTGTCAAATAAACTTACAAACTGTAGATCATTTCTTCTGGTTCCCTTTTATACACTTTTAATATGCTAAATATCGAGCCGTATCGTTTATCAAATATTGCCATTTTACGTTCCGGGCCAATGGCCCAGCTCTGCGTGAGAGCGCCACTACATTGTCTTTGTGCCACACTTGAAACGCGTGGAGGGAGAAGATGCTGACCTAAACTTTTTTATGTGACGTGATGTTTTTCCGAGAGAATATTACGATCAGCAAGATGCGATTTCTTTAACTTTTCCCGGGGGGGGTTGGGCATGAACCTGTGTGTAAAGAAACACATATAGAGATGTCAAACTAGTTTCATTTGTTCTGATTTTTTTTTCTTCTGAAAACACGAACCTTTGTTCAACAGTGTGGTGTGATGTTTGGAATGGTGGGAATCATGTGGCGCGCTTGTTTCTCCAGTTGCCAGTGCAGTCGTGCACAGTGATGAATGTCCCACGCTGAAGGCTCAGTAACCTGCTCCATTTAGCGGCAGGAGAAGGAAGATGAGATTTTGGTTTTGCATGAGGAAGTCTGGAGTGGCAGAGAAGTATGTTGGAGTGGTGCAGGACATGTGCGCCAGGTGTGAGACAGTGGTGAGCTGTGCTGTAGGTGGAAGCCCCTTGGACCATGATGTTTGCAGATGACATTGTGATCTGTGGTGAGAGCAGGGAGCCAAGTGGACAGGTGAAGTCACAGGATGCAGAGATAAAGAAGGTGGGGGTCTGAAGTACTGAGGCTCAACTGTCCAGGGCCATGGAGAGTGTGAGGAAGAGGTGAAGAAGCGGCTGCAGGCAGGATGGAATCATTGGAGAAAAGTGTCAGATGTGATGTGTGACAAAAGGCTGTCGGCGAGGATGGAAGGGAAAGTGTCCAAAAGGGTGGTGAGGCCAGCAACGTTGTATGGTTTGGAAACAGTGGCACTGAGGAAAAGACAGGAGGCTGAGCTGGAGGTAGCAGAGATGAAGATGCTGAGCTTCTCTCTGGGAGTGAGCAGGATGATGATAGGATCAGAGGGACAGCACATGTGCTCAGGTGTTTCGGAGACCAAGTCAGAGAGGCTGGATGGAGATGGTTTGGACATGGACAGAGGAGAGAGAGAGAGAGCCAGTACACTGGTAGATGAAGATGTTGAGATGATGGAACTGCCAGGCAGAAGGTGGAGAGGAAGGCCACAGAGGAGATTGATGGAGGTGGTGAAGGAGGACATGAGGTTTGGAGGTTTGAGAGAAGAGGAAGCAGAGGACAGGGGGAGATGTACGAAGGTGATCCACTGTGGCCACCTCTGAAGGGAGAAGCCCAGAGAAGAAGAAGTAGAAAAAAGAAGGAAGATGAGATTTACACATCACAGACGTGCAACTGAAAGCATTAGCATCTGTAGCTGGCTAGAAGACAGCAGTGCCTTCAGCCGTGTCCTCTTGATGGTGGGATCCATTCCTGCATTCCAGTTCCTGATATTCACAATGAGTGGCAGATGAAGTCGGCTTTTAATTGATGCCATTTATAGCAACGTGGAAAGGTCAGAGCGACGTCTCAAGTCTTAGTTGCGAATAATTCAGCACTACATTGTGACCTTCTCGTGTGTTAAGTCCTTCTGGCTGATCACGTCCTCGCCTGCTGATGAAATCTCCTCCGTCAGGCTCTTTGCTGTCTGCTGCTGACCACGCAGACGCCACCTCTCTCACACGCCGGTCTCTCATTAACCATCTGCACAAACCCGCCCCCCAGCTTTCTAGCCGCAGAGTGATTGACAGGTCTCTTCACATTATCCCTGCTGCTGAGTTTAAGGTGAGCCATCGATTCTGTGGTCGCACCTTCAGGCAGCGGCGGACTGTAGCCGCTCTCCCAGCAGGTGCCATCACTAAACATGTCAAGGTCACGTTGCTGCCGTCAGTGCTGCTGCGTTGGTTATAGTCCGACAGACATTACATTGCATCATTGACGTTGTTGAGCTGCAGATTCTACTGATGAACCCCAGGATTCTCACCGTCTGAAGTCAGGTCTCAGTGGTCACCTGTGGTCTGTGTCTCAGACTTGTTCATGTCCGGAGCACGTGACGCCACCAGCACGGCAGGACAGTGAATCACTTTGGTTTTTTTTGTTTTTGCTGTGCAGGGCAGCAATGTGGTCGAGGACCAGGATCTACTGGAGATCGGGATTCTCAACTCGGCCCACAGACAGCGCCTCCTGCAGGCCATACGGCTGCTGCCCAGGGTGAGTACTGCTGCGGTCCCGAGAGCGCAGGGAGGGACACGCTTTAGACCAGGAACCGATGTGACGGCCCACGGAAACCAGCTTTGTGAAATGTGTCTTGAACGAAGGGAAACTATGCATCGATACAACAAACATGGGTTTTAAAACAGAGCTCATATCATGGGAATTTATTACAGAGAAGTAGAAAAAAAATCAAATTCAATAAAATTAAACATTTTAAACTGAACACGTAGAACATCAACTGATGTTCTACGGAATATGTTTGCATATAAATATGTTTTGTGAAAAAATACAAAAAAAGTTAAAAATTAATAGGGTAGGAAAAAAGTTGTTTATAGGGCAGTGGTTCTTAACCTGGGTTGGATCGAACCCTAGGGGTTCGGTGAGTCGGTCTCAGGGGTTCGGTGGAGCCTCCGCCGCAGAGGTCCACCCCTCAGTCTAGTCTGCAGTTATCGTATCATATTTTATTTTTTACTAAAGAAGGGTTCGGTGAATGAGCATATGAAACTGGTGGGGTTCGGTGCCTCCAACAAGGTTAAGAACCACTGTTGTAGGGCAATAAAAAAGATATAAAAAAAGAAATTGCAAATAAAAAGAGAACTAAGGAATCTAATGAAACTCTGTAATGAATAAGTGATATAAAAGGTAATACAAGGCTACAAAATTCAACTTTGCAGGACTGTGGACTATCACGACAGTCCAGTTGCACTGACTCACCAGGGGCCACTCGTTCCTACCTGGGCCCCTGGTTGGATCTGTGCTAATGCCATAAGTAAAAACAGCTCTTCTGTGCTGTGGTCGTGTGCTGCAGTACCACTCTCCAAAGTGCTGGTCTTAATGGTTCCATCTGTTGGGCGGTTTGATTCTCTCTGCGGGTGGCAGCTCTGAGCTGCTCAGCCCTCACACAGAGGAGTTCCCAGGAAGAGAAGATGCCTTTCTTCTCATCCCATTCTTCAAATGGACAATTTGTGTGGAGCTACATCCCCACACGCACAGGGTGCGACTCTTCACCTCTGAGGCACTGGTTTCTGATCCTGACCCTCTGAGTCAATGAATCCTGAGCACCTTCAACTCTGACTCTTCTCACGCTGCTTCCTGTCTCTGCATCAGAGCTCCTGTCTCTCAACCAATCATCATGGTCCTGTAGAGCTTCTCTCGTCCTCTCTTCTGTCACAGATCACCTCCTCCACCCTGCCTGCACTCTCCCCCTCGCCTCTTCACTCTCTGCCCATCACTCTAGCTCCACTTGAACTGACTTCCCCTGCAACTTCACCAACTCCCACCTCTCTCTCTCTCACTCACACATCCTCTGGCCTGCTTCATCTGAGCTCCGTTCCTCTTCTCTCCAGCGTGTCTTTACTCTCTCTCTATCATCACCAAACATCATCGTCCATAGAGGCTCCTCCCTAACCTCATCTGCCAGTCGGTCCAGCAAGATGAAGGAGCTGAGAGCCTGTCCGTGATGGACCCCCACGCACACTCTGAATCCTGGACTCTAGCTAAGGCAGATCTAAGCAACATTCTCAGTCCCTGTGGAGTGACCAGCAGGAACATCTTGATCCACCTGCGGAGCACACGGGGAGCTCAGCTTTGGAGAGACGTGATGTGTCCAGGGAAGTCTCACCCACCACTTGTTAGTTATATTCATCAGAACTCACTAAAGTAAAACCTCCTGACTATGTTGGAGTCGCTGATGACGGAGATGAACCAAATTTAGACGTTATAAAAATACTTCTAACTGGTGATCGGGACTTTTATAGCCTCAGAGGAAGAGACAGTGCTGATGGTTGAAGTGCTGAATGAGTGAGAGATCAAAGGTGTGAGTGAGGAACCTGCCTGTGCTAACGCCTGCACTCTCCTGCTGCCTGTCCCTGTTGGTGCTCCTCACCCCCTGGACTCAGATCAGACTGGAACTCAGAGAGTGAAGACCTCTGCCAAGCTGCTCGTGTCCGGCCCTGGGGATTCAAATGAAGCTGAAATGCTCTTCTCAGCAGACAAAATCAAATGAGCTCAATCAGACAGCAGGTACAAAACCAAAGAAAAATGTTTGTTTTGTCTACACAATGTGACGGTTTACAGAGCACAATTGAACCCAAGAGCAAAGCAACATCAGCAACAACAAGACAGGAATCAAAGCGCACGTGGATGTCAGGACAACACATGGTGAGAAAGAAGCTCAACTAAATGTAGACAATCTGGATCGATCGATCTGATGATCATGTGTACACGAGACTAGAACCAGGTGGAATATAGAGAGTGGGGCCTCCTGCAGGTGGCTGAGGATCACTTCCATCTGTGTGCCAAAGGTGAAGCTGGAGAAAAAAAGAGCGGAGAGAGGAAGTGCAGGGAAATAAAAGCAGATGACCACGCACACACACAACACCTCATCACTTTAGAGTTCTGTGTGAGTGGAGGGTCTGAGAGCTGTTAAAATGCATTTGTTTGCTGTTGAGTCCCCGAACAAACAAATGGCAGCGGTCCAAATAATACAGAGGTGGGGGTGGTAATGTTTTCCTGGGTTCATATGAAAGAAGTGGGAGAAAGAAAAGCAACAACAAATCATTAAAGATATTGTAAAATATCATTTATTTAAGGAGAGAAGATCATAAACAAGCCTGAATGAAAAGTTCATGATTAAAACTTTAAATGAAAGAAAAGCGTGGTGAGGCAAAATACGTCATTTACATGAAAAAAAAAAGTTCCATAAATGTATCGCAGAAAAATGACAACTACAAAGCAGTCATCTTATGTTTATGGGAAATAATCGGAGCGATTCTCAAGCTGAATGTTGAGGAGCCGACCCTGCCTGTGAAATGAAGAAATGTGTCGACAAAACTAGCTGATCTGTGGCCATGCAGGAGGAGCAGGTGAAGTCCAGGCTCAGAGCAAGCCACGCCCCCTGGTGTCCTCCTCACACACGCTGCAGCGCAGCAGATTGTTTAGCATACATGAATATTGAACGCTGAAGGAGCCGCTCGGTCCGCTCCAGAAAAAGAAGGCAAATTACAATATTAATGAAATCAAAGGCAGAACACAGTGAACCCTCTGCCTTGTCACTTTGAGAAGTGGAGCAGAGTCGCAGCTCCGACTCCGACACGTTTGAAGGAACTTGTCAGACGCACGATTATGTCATCAGTGAGTCTGAGACGCTGGAGTGCGTTTGTCAAGTAAGAAGGAGGAGTGTGTGTTTATCCTCGTGGGGACCTTTTGCCGGTCCAAACCTCAATTGGAGGATGAAGACTTCCAAAGAACTGGCTGATTCTTACTGGGTTCCAGTTTGGTTCAGAGTCCTGGTTCAGGTGAGCCATGTGTTTTGGAGGCTTGGGTTTAAGTGGGGAGAGGCTGGGGAAAGGGTGACGTCAATGAGGAACCTCACAATGTTCCCGCTGGGATAGCAATGCATGCACGTGTGCCTGCGTGCGTGCTGGCAGGTGGACGACCCACTGAGCCTCCGCTCTCGTCCCGCTCCTCAGGTGCGGCCCATTGGCTACGATGGCAACAACCCCACGTCGGTGGCCGAGTGGCTGGAGTCCCTGGAGCTGGGCGACTACACCAAGTCCTTCCTCATCAACGGCTACACATCCATGGAGCTGGTCAAGAAGATCTGGGAGATCGAGCTCATCAACGTGAGTGCTGCACGCCTCCATTCAGCTCCAGCCATAGTATTTCTCATGGTGGAGTACAGACCTCTATTGTTGGGAACTTCACAGGAAGAGAAGTGTGATGTCGCTTGAGGTTGCGAAGCCAAGCAAGCGAGTTTCTTTGTGAGTCTGTTGGCAGCGCTCGGCTCTTGTGACGCTTCGCTCGCTCGTATCCTCATGTCGGCCCTAGTGAGGTTTGGTCAACACAGGAGACCGAAGTGCCCGAATGTTCAGGATCACTCCTCGATCCAATAACCATGTGGTCATCGCAAAGATATTTATTTGTCACAGAACCAGCAGCAGAAGCAGGTGCATGTCATATTCATCACATTTACTGAAGAAAAAATAGACTTGATGCAAACTGTTGAGAAAATTGAATAAAATTCTGAATAAAATTGATACCAGAAAACAATGTCAAAATGTCAGAGTAAAGTGTAAATGAAAGTATCGCCATAAAATATTCAAATTAATTTTCAAAACTTCTTCAACAGGTGCTTTCATGAGCAGTTTTCACTGTTGGGGGCGCCATCACTGTCTTTATCATTGTTTCTTTTCAAGAACTTCTCCATAGTTGGTCACTATCACAGATCTGCATCTGTCAAGTCAATTCAGTGACTCAGTGAAAACTGAGCGTCTCTCAGCCCAGAGGTGTGAAACAATAAAACTTTATTGACCACTAGGGGGCACTCGCGGCTCAAACGTATGGCATGGTATTTAATGTAAATAAATGCCTGTATTTCCATTGGTCTGATGGGACTAGACTCAATATGGCGACGGCAAGAAGCGCCATAAACGTTCATATGTTAGAGGCAGCGTCTCACAGTCTGGAAGTTACGGTGTTACAAACTGAGCCTAACAGAGACAGTCAGTCAGTTGGATCATCACGTTTTAAAGCCTTCAGGAGCTGCAGGGTTTCACTCTGCACCTTCCAGACTGATTGAATTTCTTCATACAACAAAAGACCTCCAAATGAGCTGGAGTCCAAGTCAAAGTTCCCTCTTGGGGACAGAAGCCAGAGCAAGATGCTCTGTGGAAAACAGCAAAAAGTCGTCCGTGTGCGCCAGTCGTGTGGAGGCCGACGCTTCCGCCTCACTGAAGTCTCCATTTTTGAGTGATGATGACGGGGTTCGGCGTCTTGCCTTGTTGCTTGTCACAACTAATGCAGCTTTGGGATTCAAGTGTAAGCGATGTCAGCGCTTCAGTGGAGTCTCTTCATGTTCACACAGCAGAGGAGCTGGTCGTATGTGAAGGGCAGAATCCTGGTTCAGTTGTGAGAGAGCGCAGGATGGAGGGAGGGTTTTCCTTCCCTCTAGCAGAGATGGAGTGATGAGTGAAAGCTGGAGGAGGTAGAGAGGGAGTTACATAAGCATGTGGGATGCAAGATGTTTCACAGTATTGGGGATACCACCCACGTGCTTTTCTGGAGAGTGTGTACGGGTTACTGGTTGTGGATGCAATATGTGAGAAGAGGAAGTGTGAAGCATGTTTGCATTATGTGATGGAGAGTTCAGTCCTCGTCGTCCAGTCATGAGCCAGATCCACGTCTCATCGCTGCGGTGACCCACCGCCGCCCAGCCGTCACGTGAGCCACGAGATGGGTTACACGACAGGTCGTTCTGTGGCGCAACAGCTAACACGGCGGGTCCAGAGGTACAGTTACGAAATGTCAGTCAGAAGCGGTCAAGTCGTTCTTCTTTGAACCAGCAACCTCTTACTCCATCATCACCCTGGCGACAGGCTGAACCTACAACCCCGAGGTCCAGCTGTCATGGTGGAACCTGTTCTGACACGTTTCCATCACATCAGCGGTCATCGGTTCAAACCCGTCTGCTTGACTGGCACAGCTGTAGCAGTTTAACTCAGGTCATCATGCGTGGCACAAATAGGTCCGGGGTTCTGAACCTTTTTGATCTCGGGGCCCACCTTTGCCAGAACGAATGGCCCTGGGACCCGTTCAAGTTATAGAACTGATCCATGACTCGATGCTGAACTGTTAAGAAAATTGGAAATACAAAAATACAAAAAATAATAATAAAAGCATGTCTAAATATCATAAAATAAAAATCATATATTTTATTTAAATGCCAAAGAAGATATAAGTGAAGTGTAAATGAAAGTATTGCCAAAAACATTTTCAAAACTGCTTCAACAGGTGCTTTCATGAGCGGTGTTTACTGTCGGGGGCGCCATCACATTCTTCATCATTGTTTCTTTCCAAGAACTTCTCCATAGGTGGTAACTCTCACAGATCTGCAGTGACTCACTACTGCCACCATCCGTGGCTCATGTATTAAAACGGAGCGTCTCACGGCCCAGAGGTGGAAAACAAAAAGCGGGGGGGGGCGCTGGCGTCGCAACCATAGGTTCCGGGCCTGTGGTTAAGAATCACTGGCCTAGATAACATGGTGAACTGAAGGCTCTGGTCGTGTCTCCTAGTCATGATTTCTATCGACGACCTGTCCCTACTGGCTCCGCCTCTCCTGGCCAAACTTTCCTCTGGACGGTTCACAAGTGCGTTGCAGTGTGGAAATGTGTGCGTCCTCTATCGACCAGCAGACTGCAGCACTTCCCTGCCACTGAAGTCGTCTGGGGGAAGAGAGGCAGCCGGTGCTGCAGGTGGCAGTCCGGCTCTGATGGATGTGATGGCCCCGCCTCCGTCCTGCAGCCAGCGCTGCCGAGGCCGCAGTGTGTGTGCTGCTCCCTCGGCTGAGGTGGACCTGACCTTCGTTGTGTGAGCAGATGTCCCGGCCATAGAGAGGCTGTTTGAACTGACACAGCATTTACTGAGAGCAGCAACATGGTTTGTCGAAGGCTGTTGATGAGGATGGTGAAGTCCCTGCAGTCGCTGTGTGAAGGGCCACTTCTGGCTCCTGGATGGAATATAAAAACACACACCTCAGTAACACAACTCTGGTCCAAAAGCTCGAGTTCTTCAAACAGACGCAGACAACTTTCCACTAGAGGGGGGCGATCTTCCAAGCTGATGGCTCTGTTCACTTCCTGGTGTGGTGACGCTGAAGTTACCAATGATAATTATTGGCCTTCATATCCTCATATTGCCTCCAACTCTGGAGCTCCAACAGTTTGGTTGACAGCACGAAGGTGATGCCACTCACAGTCTAAGAAGTGTTGCTCCGCCCCCAACTCTCCGCTGCCTCTATGAATAGAATCATGTGTCTATTCAATTATTATAAGCACACCGCTGTATAACATTGTATCCTTGTTAACCTTAAAGAAGAAAGAAGGTCATATAGATCAACGTCCAGTATAGAATATCTTTATTAACATTGTTTTTGTCTGTAACAGAAAAGACTTAAAGTGCATCAATTCGCCTCAAATAAAAAGTTGTCAGTTAGTGTCACCTTCATAACAAAACCAGCCTTTGTGAGTGTCTAAATCCAAGGACTCAAGCTGAACTCTTGAACTTTGTTTGCCTGCTGCACAGATCTTAAGTGTCGAATTGGGAAACTAGTTGTTTTTCAAACAGTTGTCAGTGAAATGCTCGATCTGTGAGGTGATAGTAAGAAGTGAAGGAAAGACGTGGCTGATGCGTCTCCCAGTTTCTCGACCAAATAACTTGTTCTTAACCCAGAAACCTGCCACTCAGAAGCAAGATGGCGACTGTCTGAGATATTAATTATGATTACTGACGGCCGACACCATGAGACTGGGTCTTAGTGGAAGTGGATTATAGCACACAAGTGTGTTTCCTATATCCATCCATGTGGAGTTGGATCAGAGCCGCTACACGTGGAGCAGTTAAGTCCTCCTCTCCCAGTGTGTCCTGAATTATCCAGCACCACAGGCAGCTGATACAGTCAATATTTTCCATGGGAAGTGTGACTCTCTGTGATGCGGTTAGCCGTCCACACGGTGGCACTGTTGCATCTCAGGAGTGGGCCAACTTCTTCCAGTGTTCTGGGGAAAGAAAGGAGGGGAGAGTCTCTGCTGCAGCTGAGAAGCTAAAACAGGAGAGTCAAATCCCTGAAGCTTCAGAGAAGTTGGAGCCTGATGGTAGAAGCGTCCAGATGAGATGGGAGGGAGCCAGGAGGCTAATATGACCTTGACCAGGGTCGCCATGTGGATCTGTTCCTGACGTTTGGGGCGTCCTGAGCTCAGCTAGTGAGGTGCTCGGCCACTCTCAGCGGGAGATTGTCTCGGTTTCACTCCGTGCCTCGGTAAAGGTCACCATACAACTGGAGGAGAGTGGTTTGTGGACTCTCCAGGACGACCAGGTCAGATGAGTTGAACTCACTTCCACTCCGCCCACTTCCTTACTTGGATATTGGGGTGCAGTGTTTCTGTCGGTCAGTGAGAGCGATTGAGCCTGTGTGTGGGCGGGGCATATAGTCGGACCCCCCCAGGTGGCAGCATCTCTGCGGACCTTTGTCTGACATGGGATTGAAGTCAGTACTGTCATCTGTCGATGACGTTTTTGCTGACGTAGTTCCGTTAAAATCCCTGAAACTCCTCATGAACACGCATCATCGAGCAGGAAATGAACGTATGAAACAAATGCATTTGTGACTGATAAGTAGTTTCATAACAGAAACTAGTTATCAGTCGACAGTGGATTCATGGCTTTGTTGGTTTTTGTTACACAACAAACACGGTAGAAGAGAGTCAGATACTGGCACCTGGTCCTCGGGTGCCCTGGAGCCGTAGCTTTGGGACCGTCCCAGAGGAGGGCAAGAAGCTGCTGGACGCTGAGGCAGGAGCTCTTCTCTGCATGTGAAGGCATGTGAGCGTGTGTTCTCTGAGTAGGCGTGTGTGTGTGTGGGGGGGTATGATTCAACCACAAGGTCGGACTTGTCTCTGCATTCCCCTCCATTATGAAGCAAGCACTTTCAGGAGAAGGGACCGACTAGGGGCAGAGCCAGCGCGACTCTACGGCGGTCCAGAATAAATCCTGCACCGCCAGGACTCTTCCGCGGTTGCTATGACGGCCCCTTGTTACCATAGAGACCAAATAGATGTGATTTAGCCTGATGTAGAGGAAGGGAAGGCCGAGCCTTGGCTCCTGTCTCTGGTCCAGGAATGTGTGTGCCTGTACGTGTTCATCACCTCTTCTGTCGCCTCTCCAAGTGGCCAGATTGTCGGGCGTCCCAGCAGCAGATGGTTTCTGCCGGAGTTAGAAACAACAGTCCTCGGACCTGTGCAGCCTCACAATAGGCTGGGTTGGTGGGGACGCCGGCGGCGAGTGTGAAGAGAGTGTGGCGTCTGATATTAAAGCCTCAGTGGGCGGGGGGGACTTCAGGACTCAGGAGAGAGAGTGTGCAGCCTCCCCTGCCCTCTGACCCAGTCGTAACAGCTGCTGTGCTTCCACTGTACCTCACGCGAGTCACTAACCGGACGATCGAGTCTCCAGTGAGCTTCGACGGTTTTGCTCATCGTGACTTTATTATCCTAGAGGACAGAGGAAATCTCAGTTTTAGGATGGCAGGCAGGCCTGGGTATCTGGGATCAGTTGTACAGAGAGTGGAAGAGGAGAGTGCTGGCAGGGTGGAACAGATGGAGATGACTGGGAAGGTCAAGTTAACCAGTATATCAGAGGGACATGTGAAGACGTTTGGAGACAAAGCTAGAGAGGACAGACTCAGGTGGAGAGCAAAGACGGGGGACATGTTGGACCAAGAGTGGTGGGGACGGAGGTTCATGGGTGTGAAGACGGGCGGTGGGAACATGGAAGCCTCAGTGTCACGCAGTCAAGCTCCAAATAATGCCAACAGTTATCCTCCTTTCTAACCCAGTCCTGAGCTTTGTAAAGCCATAACCCATGTCATTTCAAGCTATATGCCAAAACACGTGTATATACCGAAGCCAAGTAGCCACGCCATCACGCATCACGGCCCTCTCTAAACCTGCTCGCCAACGATGATCCACGGACCTGAGGCCCCAGGGACGAGACTTTGTTCTGATGAAGATCAGACAGGATTTCTGTAATGCTCCCAGTCACGTCCTGCCAAGTCTCTTCACTTCCTGACCCGAGCCCTCTGCGGATGACGGAAGGATGAATTCTGGATTCATGTTGCCGCTAAATGGATGCTGGCTGACATGTGCTCAGAGGTGCATGAACCCAGTCGGAAATGGAGCCACGCTGTGTGGTCAAAGAACACGGTATTTTCAACGTGAATCTGACTCCGTACTGACTCCAGAAGTTTGACGTTTAGGTTGAAAACGCAGGGGGTAGAGGTTTGATTTCCTCCCTGGCATGGGAGCCACTCGTGATTCCTCAGGAGGTTTTGACTGGAGATGTTTTGCTGCCGATCACCGATACCAATCACTTGGATTGACAATGAATTCGTACTCAAAGTGATGAGACGTCCTTTGTACATGATGTGAAAACTCTAAATCATTTTAATTCAGACACATTTTTATATACCTCTTCATGGTGGCAATAATGGAAAGGTGGCCCGACGAACGCTGCACCAGAATCCAAAACGGCGACGGATCCGGTCGCCTGAAAAAGGCTGCTCATCCTGCTCGGTGAAATTAATGCTTATTTCTTGGGGAATTGGCTTAGCGTTCCGAATGTCACGCTGGGACCGGCGGGTGTTGCTAAGCGTCAGCTGCGCTAACAGCTGCTGAGGACCCAGTGGTCTCACTTTTGAGCCCAGAAAACTCTCTGTGCCCTGTCAAGTGCTGGAGCTTTAAATGGTGTGTTTCATTTGAAGGCGCTTCCCAGCACAGCATTGTCCCGTGCATGTGCTGCAGGATGCTAACTTTACATGACAGATTGAAAGAAGCTCCACAGCAGACATGCTGCTGCTGAGTGAGCAGGTGATTGGTCGTTGTGATCGCAAGTGACTGGCAGTGATCGGCATTCATCGGTCACACTGAAATCGGCTGATCACGATACGTGACCGATCGATCGGAGCCTAGTTTTCACGTTGGCACAACAAGGAACTCTAGAGGCGCATGAATAAAAACTGTCATATAGCTGCACCTACTGGTGGTGGTTTCACTGATACAGGACTCCCTCAATTCTTGAAGATTCCTGGACTGACTTGAAATCAAGTTGTGGTGTTGACCAAAAGAAAAACCGGTAAAATGTGATCCAGTTGGACGGTTGCTCCACGGCTGAAGTGGATACAGTGAAGAGAGTGTGAGGAATTTGGGAAGGTGAGGAATGGGAACGTGACGTGACAGATCAAGTGCTGTCTAGTTGAGCGTGTTGTTGGTCGTCTAATCGTGGGTTTTTTTTAGCTATTGCTGATGAAGAGTTGCTACCTTCAGGGCAGCCGGGACTTGATCCTTGAGTGGACCGCTCTCCTGTGTTTAGGCAAGTGAAGCTGAAGAGGTGCGTCACATTAGTGACTCAAGTGGACGTCATAAACCAGCAATCGCAACTCCTTCCACTGAAAACACGACGAGCACGAGCATGTCGCTGCACGGGCGCCTCGTCTCCATGGTGACGAGATGAGAGGGGGGAGGTGTGAGCTGGGTAGAGGGAGCGAGAGCAGAGAGAGAGAGAGCGAGCCGAGGCAGAGACATCCAGAGATGTAGTCTGGCTGCCGCAAGCCGGAGAGAGAGGAGGAGTCGGCGAGTGCTGGGAAGCTGCGGAGCGCTGAAGGATCCAGAGACAAAAGCTGGTGTTGAGGAGGCGAGGAGAGAAGCAGAGGAAGTGTGGGACGCTGGACGGACGGCAGGACGCCGGGCGCCGACAGGTGACGGAGAGCAGTGAGAGCATCTCCCGCAGATCACAGCGACCCATCGGACCCATCCCGCTGGAGCAAGGTGAGCTGCGGCGTAACCTATAGAGTGGTGGCCACTGCTGACTCGGCGCTTCCTCTTAATGCTCATGTTGTGTAGGAGGAATCAATGGTGTCGCAGAGGGAGTAGAGTAGTTCACTTCAACTGAATCCTACAACGCCGGCGTGAAGCCACTCAGCCAGGAAACCAGTAGCAGAATAAAATAGCAGAATCCTTGCTCCTGTCTGATCGGGAACATCGATTTGGGTTTTGGAGGAAGAGTTTTCAGTTCATCTCATCGACGGGGACGTGAAAAATGGTGCGGGTCAGCGACGCTCGGGACGGAAAAGTTGCCGCTCACTTTGAAAATGAAGTAGAAAAGCGGCTGAGACTCGAAGGTCCGTCCTTGTGATCGGCGTTCAAACATGCCAGAAAAGATCAGCCCTTCTGTCGGAGCACGTGAATAACCTTGAGGTTTCAGTTGGATTGTTCATGTTCGTGGAGTCGGGTGTTGCGTAATGACTGAAGCCTTTGCATGTGAAGGTGTGAAGAAACTGGAGGGATTTTGGATGCCGCTTCTAAACAGCGCCTTCTTCTCTTATGCAATTGTCTCCGCTTCTCCGGTCCGCCCTGAGTGAGGAACATGCCTCACCTGTCTCCACTCTCAGCCTCCTCAGGGAGCCCAGCTGGCCTGCTCCCTCCAGCTCAGAGTCAGAAGTGGCCTTTGGAGTGAAATTCAACATCAACTTTCTTCGAGGCCTCGCTGCCACTGCTGCTTGGCGGTGCGGTAAATTGACATTGTGTGGCTTGGTGCCAGTGAAAGACGTTGATATACAAGCTGAAGCTGCTTATCTTAACAGCAGAGACAGGTCTTTACAAGTCAAGGAAGAGATTTTATGGCTCCCGGGTGACACCCGCCGACAGATGCCAACCAGTCAATCACCAGCCAGAGGTGCATTCACTGGATCAGCACGACGGAAAGTCTTTAAGGAAGACGGAATCAATGGGAGGAGGCTCAAATATGTGGCGGAATCGCCTTTTGAAACTACAGGTCCATGAAAAGAGTTGACGATCAGAGCGACTCCGCCATTGTTGACATCTAATTTTAGGACTGAACTGGGTCACTCTACAGAAGCGGCTGCCAGACTTGCCTCTTTAAAGACTCCAAATAAAGTGATTTATTTTGGTTCCCGCTTTGATCGGCGCCAGAGCCTGTGAAACATGGAGTGACATCAACGCTCTGCGCTGCTTTGTTCTAACTATAGCAGCAGGTGTGCGGCGACACGTTACTGCCGCCGCATTAACAGTTACGTCAGGGACAGAACCCGCCGTCCTTCAGGAAGCCCCGGGCTCTCACCTCCAGCCACTGGCTTCACTCGGTGAAGATCTTAGAGCGCTCGTTTTGGGACCATCCCAGTTTGTGCCAGGGACCAGTTGGGACCCATTTTTGTGATACAGATAACTGTATACTGAAGAAAAAAAGAGACAGTCTGCAGCGTGAGTGAACGTTTCAGTGGATGTTGCTTCTGTTTAATGAGTCCTCTTATTCATCCCTGGCTGGAGAACAGCTGGTGGAAACAGCGTCCACTCATTGTTTGAACAGTACAACATCCCGACAGATGATCTCGAGGCATCGCCGCGAGTCGACAAGCTTGCATCTGCTCTTTCCGCCCTTCAGACCCATCAGATCACAAGCCTCTGAAACAGGGGTCGCCGTCCGGAAGCACATCTGATCATCATGGTGTGGACGTCAGGTCAGCGCCGGGATTGTCACCTCACAGAACTTTGACCTTGTCCACCAGCAGATGACCTCTGCAGTCAAAGTCACACGTTGATTCAACAACACGTAAGGTTTTTAAAAAGCAGTTCAGCCGACTTGAAAACGTGACCAACAGCAGCGCACTGACAAGCCTCTGACGTCAACAGAAACTCTTTCAGCGCGACTTTGACTGAGCGACTTGTTAATGACGTGTAGTTTGGCAGAATAACCAGAGCTGCACTTGCTAACACAAGTGAGGGCGACGGGCGTGTGTTTCTGGAAGAGGAGCCGGGGTTCTAGCAGTCAGGATCAGGCTGAAGATTTGGCTGAATTATTAAGGTCTGCACCGTTAAAATTTAACACTAAACGTTTGATCCGAGTTCTGAAGTGTTTCCCGCTCAAATGCTGCAGCAAAAATGAAGTTTGCCAAATATGACCCATTTAGCCTCCAGCCGCTGCATAATTCATGAATACAGCGTTTTTCTGACGGCTTCTCTGTGGCAGCCGCGTGAGTACGCTCCTGTTTACAATCCCTGACAGCACCTGGAACAGCACTGGCGCCTCCGCTGCTACACAAAAGCCACCAGTGTTAAAGGTGAGCCAGTCGCCGAGGCTCAGAACCAGCGCAGACTCCAGCCCGGCAGCTTCACATGCCTCTGCTAACCTGATCGCGTATCTCTGGCCACACAAGTAGTGCACGTCAGGATGGCATATGCCGCTCTGGCCACCAGCAGCCGAGCCATGAGAGGCTCTTTATTGAACTCCATCTGCTGCAGAGCGAGCCGCGACTCTTCAACGTACACGCACTGCAGGAGTCACGTTTCTCATGTGATCACCACCCGCCACAGAAACGCTCGCGTGCCGGGGGAGGGGGACGTTACTTCCATCTTAAAGTATTTAAGAAACATCTTGCAGTCGAGCAATACTTCTCCAGTCTGGTTAAGAATTCAATTCATGGCGAGAACTTGTGTTTCCGCTGGAATGGCTGATGGCCGTTGGTTGTCTCTGTCCAGGGCTCTGATCCAAGCCTTCTGGTTGGCTGTTTTGATCACTTCTGTCCTCACTCTGGTTGCCTGGTAACCAGCAGTACCTTGTCTTCTTCCTTCTTAACGTGGTACATGATGGTGCACGTGGATGCCGGAGGAGCAGTTGTAGTTTGGACTGAGTGGGCTGCATCCCAAGTTCCTGTCCAGCTCCAACAGCCTTGGATCGATATCCGGCGAACAATGAAAGCAACCCTACACCAGCGACC
Organism: Synchiropus splendidus; assembly: GCF_027744825.2. NCBI lineage: Eukaryota > Metazoa > Chordata > Actinopteri > Syngnathiformes > Callionymidae > Synchiropus > Synchiropus splendidus. The sequence goes on from NC_071337.1 coordinate 2,023,354, forward strand.
CTCAGATTGGAGGAAATCAATCCACAATTCCTCCAAGAACTGGTGGCGCCGTTAGAAATAATGCCTGCAGGGTTGCAGAGGTTGCTCAATTTCCAGGAGTCACGACCTCGCGGCCAGCAGCAGCCAGCTGATCGGTCATATTGGCATGAGCCCGCAGGAGCTGCGCGTCATTAGCCGCTGTTTCTGTGACTCTGGGAGAGGAGAAATGAAGGGAAGGTGGAGGCAGACGAGGTGGAGTCAGAGTGCCGTTCACTGGAGCAGAAGGTGAGCTCCTCTTCCTCATGACCAGTGTGCGCTGCTTCTGCTGTTGGACCCTCACTTGCTCCAGTGCTGCGCTGAGCTGACCCCGTCACCGTGTCACTCGCCTCGAGCCAGTCAAGCCACGACACAACTGTAGCAGGAGTCAAACGCTGCGACTGACTTGTGTGATGGCGCCAGCCACACCTGCTCACTGGGAAGATGAAGCGCCTCATTCTAGCTAGCATTAATAGCCATGATGTCAGATGGCTGGATGCTTTCAAACTTTTGTTTTTCTTAAGTAAAGGACTAAAAATTCTGTCATTCCCCCTAATATTCAGAGGGATTGATGATTCTCAAAATGATCCGCCATTTTGGACACGTTCCACCTCCTTTATGGGGGACGGTTCAAGGATGTACTGCCTGAAAATAGATAAAAAGATGAGTTTATCGTATGTTTGAGGTGAATTGCAGTCCCCCCTTAATCCTCAAACTTTAGCCCTCAACTGTAGCCCTCAATTCCAAGTGTTAAGGGCTGTGTGCGACCCTTTATATGCGGATACGTCCGCATATAAGGTGAGGTAATACAACAGTATTCTTAATATTTACATCTCCATTAACAACAAAAATATGTAGTTTGCTTTCTGGCCATTTTTTTGACTGAGAATATACAAAGTATTCTGGGTATTCCTCAGTCCGATGGTAGGTGCCGACAGATGTCAGAATTGAGGAAGATACTTTCCTCCGTCTTGCCCCTCAACTTCCTGATAAAAACGGGACATTTTAGGATTTAGGAAGGGATTGGAATTCAGCCTTGATCTTTTAAAAAATGTGGTTATCATCTGCTGTTCTGACTCTGTCACACGGAGGGCATGTGGGACAGTCAGGGTCACTGCCGTGATGTGTGCTTAAAGACTCAGGAGATTCTGAGGTTGGCGTTGGGAGAAAGGTCAGCGGCACATGTACAGAGGTTTGGAGTCCAAGTTAGGGAGGACAGATGTTTGGACACATGGAGAGGTGAGACAGGGTTGAACCGAGGAAGAGGAGGAGGTGAAGAGCAGAGGGCCACCAACGCGGGTGGTGATGAAGGAGCAACCGAAAGACAACATTCACACAAAGTCACACAAATGAATGATGAATATAAATCGTCCGTCTTGCTTCTAGTCTGCTCCCCCCCGCTGCGCACGGACAGAAATAGTTTGGTGTAACAAAGAAGTTCAGTTATTTTAGGCCGCTGAAGGAAAGTTGTCGCCGTGGGGGCGCCGTGAAGTGTCCTATGTAGAAATGGGATGGTATTTGAAACACGGAGAGGGGAGTGTGTTCTGGGCGTCTCTGGCAGGAGTCGGCTGTCCGTCAGGGTCTGTGCGCACCGTATGTGCGACAGCTAATCCCTTAATCTAGCCTGTGCAATCTGGGCTGACTGGATTGTTAACAGGATTAGCGGCATGGATTGGCAAACGCACTCGCAGACGCCGGGAAGCCACAGATGCAGCAGCAGAGGGACACGCTGGGTGGATGATGCCCCCCAAATCACCTCCTTCTATGGTCTTGAAAACTAGACTGGAGTGGGTGGTAAGTCCTGCCGCCTCTGGCCTTCAGGAAGTGTGTATTGATGAGGGAATGAAACGTGAGTGTGAAGCTCCGTCGGAGGTGCATGTGAGCTGCTTGACTAGTGAAGCTTTATGGGAGACTGTGACTGTGCTCACCACATCTGACCTGCAGGACTCAGTTGAAACTGAGCTTGTCGGAGTTCCTGGTTTTGTTTGCAGCTGGAGCTCTGCATGGGAGAGAGCCGTGTGTGTGCGTGTGTGTGTGTGTGTGTGTGAGAGCAGCATCTCCTGTGTGAGCAGCGCTGTGGCAACATAACTTTACAGAGGAGGCAACTGAAGTGGTTTGGACATCACTTGTTTTCTCGGTCTGAGCTCCAGGAGCCAACATGACCAAGTCATCAGCAAAAAGATGAGAGCTACTGTAGAAGCTGCCAGAAAGTCCTCCTCACCCAGGCCTCGTCTTGAAAATCAGTCCATAAAACAGAGAGAGAAGCAAAGTGACCCCAGTCCTGCGGAGGAAAGAGCTGAGACGACAGGTTTAACACTCAACAGTGCGGAGCTCGGTCATCAGAGAGAGACTCAGAGTAGAACTGCACCTCAAGATAAACCTGCAGATCCAGCTTTGGTGTGGAGTGAGAACTGCTCATGCACCATCCAGGATAGACACCAGAGAGAGCTTGGCTGACCTGTGATCGTACCTCCTCAGTGGCTGAACGGCATCTCTGAAGAGGGCGACTCCAGAGCTACGACGGGAGCTGGACGAAGCTAACATGTAGCGAGGAGCTGGACGAAGCTAACATGTAGCGAGGAGCTGGACTAAGCTAGCATGTAGCCAGTATCTGGACTAAGCTAGCATGTAGCCAGGAGCTGGACTAAGCTAGCATGTAGCCAGGAGCTGGACTAAGCTAGCATGTAGCCAGGAACTGGACTAAGCTAGCATGTAGCCAGTAGCTAGACTAAGCTAGCATGTAGCTAGTAGCTAGACTAAGCTAGCATGTAGCCAGGAGCTGGACTAAGCTAGCATGTAGCCAGGAGCTGGACTAAGCTAGCACCTAGCCAGGAGCTGCACTAAGTTTGCATGTAGCCAGTAGCTGGACTATGAGCGGACTGCACCATCTTCAGCTACGCAGCAGAAGTAAACAAAGTGCTCCTCAGATGGGAAGACGGTCTGATCACACCGCGGAGAGGTCCTCAGGCTTTTTAGGGAGGCTGTAGAAACGAAGGTGGCAGAGCCAGAACAGAAGCTCTTCGCTCTTGACGGGGAACCTCACTGATCCCTCAGTTGGAAGGTTAGAACCCGGTGCATATGCATGAGGTGCTGCCACAGTAATGGCCTGACTCCAATAGATGCTGGAGAAAACAATGTAAGCCTGCACCACAAGCCTCTTAACACCTTCTGTGTGTGTGCGAGAGAGAGAATACAAATCCACGCGCTGTTTATTTAAGGAAGGGGAGGAGAGAGCTGTGTGTGGGTGACTTCTGCTGCTGCTCTCTGTTGCTATGGCGACGGCTGAACTCCAGGCTGAGGTTGAGCCTTCCAGTGTGTTGTTGCGTAAGGTACAGTGCTATCAGACGCACAGAACGACAAGCCAGCGATTGCCAGTTGCCTCCGCCGCTGAACCAGCAGCTGCAGGAGGATGATGATGATGATGAAGAAGAAGAGAGTCACTCCGTCACCTCTCCAGAGAGCGCCACACGTTAGAGCCTGAATATTTCATCAGGAGCCGTAAAGCCGGAGCTGGATTCCTCATTAATCTGGGTCAGTCCGCGTGGCTTCATGTTTGATACACGCCGTCGTGATTTGAGGCTTATGAGCTCTCTGAGCGAATGTTTACCATCGACGGACCCAAACTAGAAGCAGGTGGTGCTGGCCCTCGGGCTGCTCTCCCCTGAAAGAATATATTGTGGTCGATTAGGGAAAAAGAAAAATCCTCCCCTGGCGGGCTCAAGTTAAAAGGATGATTAAGGAAATTGGAGCGAGCAGATTTGCATATTAAACAAGTGACTGGTGAACGAAGCTGGGAGAGACGAAACAACAGAGGTGACAACAAGAGGCTGCTGTCCACTGTAGCAGCAGAGTCTGAGCCTCCAGCAGTCTGGAGCTTGGTCAGAGCTCAGGAGGAGGCCAGGGGCTGGTGGATTCTGTTGCCTTGGAATGGTTTTGGACACTGGGAGGAAACTGGAGTGCCCAGGCCGAACCTCGAAGCACGTACTAAGCTCACGCAGGACGCTAAGCTCACGCCACACTGCAGCACTGACCTCACTTCCCCTCCGTGTGCTGGACTTGTAACACTGAGCTCAAGTCCCATAACGTTCTGCAACAGTGGAAGCGAGGGTCTCCTTCAGACATCAGTCCTGCCCAGACTGTGCGAGTCTCCGCTGCGCCTCTCTCTTAGCCATGTTATCGTAGCCTCTCTGCCGTGAGTGAGGATTAGCGCCGTGAAACTGCCGGTGAGTCATGTGGCGATGCAGCCTGCGCGTTTCCTCCTCGCCGACTCAAAACAGCTCTTTTGGGAGAGTGATTACACTATCAGAAAAGTAATTAACATCTCTTGGCCCTGACACACTTTCTCTCACACTCACCCGCCCACCCGGAGCGGAGACTCTCCGGCGACTGGCTCACAAAGCTCCGTTAGCTGCTGGTCACCAGAGAAGGCGGAACAAACAGCAGCTCTGTCGAGGGCTGCGTGTTCCCCGTGGTCTGGCACGGTCTGAGGCCGCGCTGCATACAGGCTTCTCAGAAGAGTGAGCGCACAGGCCACGGCAGCCGCTGTCCTTCCTTCCACTGCGTCTGTTCTTCTTCATCCTCAGCTGTCCTGGTTTAGACCGAGTCCAGCATGCTGTCAGCTGACAAGATCTTCTGTGAAAATATGAGCCAGTCTGTCACTTACCTGCTGCTGGGTAGCATCACGGCCGCTCTGCTCACTGTCAAGGTCGCCACAGTTCTGTTTGGGTGGACGCACAGCTTCCTCAGGTGAAGTGATGGATGACGGCCTGGATTAAAGTGGGGATTATGTTCTGGAACCACATCTCCCTGCACAACAGTATCCCACCAGCACCAGCCGTGGAAAGACGGCCATGTCATGAGCACAAGCTAATATCGTCCATCGTCTCTGGGCTGCTTTGAGTGGATCAGCTCAGTGGACGCATGCGGCTGCGGGTGAGCGCAGCATCTACGCCCCCCGTCACCTCACTCCGGTCGCATGTCTTTGATGTTTGATCCCAACCAAAATGTCTCGACATCACGCCTCCGTTTCAGAGACGCCACAAAGTCAAGAGGGTTTGCTTCTGACTGCGGAGCGGACGGGGGTTTACAGCCGACTGCTGACAGATTAGCATTTAGCTAGTTGCGTCTCTCATGTGATCTGCTCTAAATATTTGATCTCCGTCGCGTCATTAAATCAAAGCACTCACGGCTGATTTGTCCTTTCAGGCCTCGGCAGCATCGTGATGTTATTGAAATCTGCGATTCAGAGCAGCTAGCATGCTACACGGTTGCTGTGCCGCGGCTAATGTCAGTGGCGCTAGCCTGCAACAGCCTTGTTTCTGGGACCCAACGCTGCTCCTTTCGAACAGGCTGGATGGTCGTGGCACAAAGATCAAAGGAAGAAATGAGGATTTCATCGGGCGGCCTTCAGCCGCCTCCTCACCGAGCTGCTTCTGTGTGTCTCTGCTACACGGACGCCTCATGTTAAAACACACCGAGCGCCCCAACACTCGAGTGATGTAACAGCCTGAGTGAGAGGTTCTATTGTTTGCTGCGCGGCTTTTTATATCCTCGCTCAGAATCACTTCTGTCGGCCAACTGCAGCGCTCTGCGTCCAACTCTTCCCTGATGACAGGGTATCATGGTGGTTCACATGATCTCAGTGTGGTCTGCTGTTTGTTCGGCCGTGATGTTTATTTTTCTGACCAGTGAAACAGGCGAGTAACGACAGATCTCAAACTTCAACCACTCAGAGGGTTGAAATAATCTGGCCTATGATCTTTTGGGTGTTGGCAATGGCGCTGCACCTGGGCAGGTTCTTGGCCCGTTTCACTTCTACACTTCTCATATAAAGCCACGCACAAACATGGAACGCAACATCGTAGCACTGGAAGCTAATCCTCCACCCTGAGAGCCACAGATGGGACGTTGACGGGACATTTTCAGACCTCCTGCACCTAACCTTCAACCTTTCTCTTCCCAGGTGTTGAAGATCAGCCTCATCGGACATAGGAAACGGATCTTGGCCTCACTGGGGGACCGGCTACACGACGACACGCCACAAAAGCCTCCAAGAGCCATTTCGTTAAGGGTGAGTGTCGATGACGCCGGGATTATCGCTCTCGGTCGTGTGTAGAACCTAAGAAACGCTCAGCTTCACAGTCAAACTAACATGCCGTCCTCACGGGTCACATGGCGCCTCACGTGGTTTACTGCCTTCCAAAAGATCACTTCCCCGGGGGAAGGAAGACAAACGAGAACATGCTTACCGTAATTTCTGGACTATAAGCCGCTACTTTTTTTTCGTGGTCTGAACCCTGCGGCTGATACAGCGACGCGGCCAATGCATGGATGTTTACAGGCTGAGATCAGATGAAATCAGAGGCTTTTTATTCACCCTCAGAATGCGCTGTTTTCACCCACGTGTCTACACCTCCGTCAACAGAGTCGATCTAATGGAGGTCTGGAATCCAGAAGCAGCCACTGAGACCGGCTGTGCTGTCGGAACTTTGGGCACACGGGCGAAAACAGTGCATTTTGAGGGCTTTAATGTGAATAAATGGTGTGAGGAGTTCATGGTTCAAGTTCAGAACATTGCCCAGTTTTTTTTCAAGAATCAATCTGGATGCTGGACCCAGTTTTCAAAACTAGTTTTGAAGAGCCTTTTTAAGTCGGGTGCACCGCTGGCCTTTCTACAGCGCAGACCGCACCACTGCACCGCGGCTCATAGCTCGCTGCGGCTCATGTACGAGCAGCATCTATTTTCCTCCTTAAATTTAGTGGGTGCGGCTGATGTTCCGGTGCCCTCTATAGTCCGGAAATTATGGTAGTCACATTGGTTCATTTGCTGCATGACAGTGTGAAAGAGTTTGGTGGTGTTTAGGCCGAAGACTTTCTGAGCTACAAACACTGTTTACTGGAGTTTAAATGGGTCAAAAGGGGGAGTTAGTGAAACGGTGTGGGAGACGTAAGTCAGTCGCCGACAGGCGCGTCGCTGCAGGTGTAATTAATCACTTTAATGAGCCGGCTGCTTCTTGCCATTATCTCAGTCTGACTCACAGGGATGGAAGCACGGGGTCGTTCCTTATCACCGCGGATGTGAGTGAGAGTGGGGCACCCAGAGCTCCGGATTTAGGCGACATGACGCCGCCTCGCTCGCCCTACTTATTGTACGAGCAGCGCTTTAGGAGCAACCCCGGCATGATGAACGAGCTGTCTCCCTCCCCAGGAGCCTGGCGGGAACCACACGCCCCCTCAGCTGAGCCCCTCGGTCGGCCAGGCGGCGTACACGGCGGGCGTCCCGGGCGGCTCGCTGGACGTGCAGCACCTCATCATGCAGGCGGACGCTCGGCGCAGGCAGCGCAGCAACGACAACTACTTCGACGACGTGCCACGGTCCAAGCTGGAGCGGCAGATGGCCCAAGTCAGCATGGTGAGTGGGGGAGGGAAGGGGGGCGGGGCTTCAGTGCTGTGAATGGCCATTTACTGGACATGTCGCGAGTGGACAGGTGTCTATGTCCATGGTTCATAGCTGGGAGCAGGGTTTGGCAGGAGTTTTGAATGGTCTTGTAGAGGACGGATTCAAGGGTGAGATGGACATGCAGATCTTCTGGTCAGCTGAATACAGCCTGGCTCACCTGGGTGTCCTGAATCATGGAGCAAAGGTCAGCAGCTCAGTCATTCAGGAGAGGCTCGAAGTAGAAGCTCTGAGACGCGGGTTGGAGCTCCTGTCACGTCCCAATGGGGGAGGCACAAGAGCCTGGACGTTCAGGCACCAGAATCCTGTCGGTGGTTATTTTCCCGGTGACCCCTGACCTCAGGCTAGACGGAGAAATCTTCGGCCCAATGCCTCTCTGGCATCTGTTCCAACCACACGTGTGAGGCTGCAGCTGTGTTTTGATTCAGGATGATTCGAGTCTTTTTGTGTGACTGAGTGAATTGCAGAGCTTGTTGCTGTCACACACTCGAGTGTGTGTGTGTGTGTGTGTGTGCATGCGCACCTGTGCTGGGGCTGCTTTCACTGAACTCAGAGAGGAGCCGGAGACCGCGTTTAGCTGAGCTGTCATTTTCATCTGTGGCCCAACATTTGCAGGGCTCTGGCTTCTTCAGGGGGAGGGATCCAGGGAGCATCTCTGGGTCTAATCTGTCTGTCATCCGCGTGGCGTGAGGGCCATGTGGAGTCTCTTCAGAAAGTGCAGCGAGCACCAGGGTCTGAGAGTTTAGGGAGAGCTGGTTAAGCTGATGCAAATGAGCTCAGATGGGGCAGATGTCTCTCCGGAAGCCTTGGCCCCAGGATGTTTACCCAGCATCTGGTGAGGCAGGCTCACCTCCACAGCCAGGGGCCAACGCTCCGCTGAAGCCTCACACGCAGGCAGAGCATTTAGGTGGACCGTCAAAAGAATGTCGGCGCTTTACGCTCAGGTCTGAGTCTGATCCGGAGACGCAAGAGTCTGAGGCTGGTTCTCCACGTGCACCCGAGCCAAGCTCCAAGACTGTCGGCACAACAGCCGCGGTCTGGGCTCAGGTCTCATCTGTCGTCTGGTTGTTGTTACAGGCCGGGGAGTGGTGTGAGCCCATCACACTGCGTCCGCCCAACGAGGCCACGTCGTCCACCCCGGTGCAGTACTGGCAGCACCATCCCGAGAAGCTCATCTTTCAGTCCTGCGACTACGAAGCCTACGTGAGTGTCATCGTACTCTCTCTCTGCTGAGGCCTTTCAACTTCATGATCCTGGATCCCCACTGCAGTAGCCACACACCAGAACCAGCAGTGACCAGGAACACGTCAAAGGAACATAGGAAGGTTGACATCAGGACGGGCAATTCAGTTCTTCTGGGGGCCACATCACTCACTGAGACTGGTGTGAAGGGCCCCCAAGTCAGAAGACAGGAGGAAAAGAATCTTAAATGTAACTGAGAGACTGAAACATTGTGGAGTCTTATCACTTCTGTTTCCTTCTATACTTTACAAGGAGATGCTCAGTATACATGTGTTGTGAACAGAACTGTCATCCCTTTAGTTTGACAGCAGTGACAGTGAACAGGACTCACTCCAGCAGCCCTCTGTGGGGACGGTTCCTCAGCTCATGCAGGCCCCTCCACAATAACAGGGACTTGATCTTGTTAGAGGATGGGGGCCCCACATGAGCTGCCTGTGATCCTCCACAGACCAGACGGCCAGGAAACATGACCAAGTCTGCGTCTGCCGCCATGAGAAGAAGCGAGCTGTTCGACCACAATCAAATTCATTTGCTCATGAAACGGTCCACTGGGGCCATTTCTCATTCATTAGCTGGAGTGAAGGACTTGTCAGCTCAGAGCAGTTGCAAACAGGCCTCCTCTAATCCGCTGAAAGCCTTGTAGCGCTGCCACTTAGGGGAGCGAGGGCGTCGCCTGGTCTCAACTGAAGTGACCTGGAAACCGCCGTCTTCCCTCCCAGTTCTCCGTCTGGTGGCTCTGGTCATGATGATGTCACAGGCTTTTAAATGACCAGCGGAGCGGCGCAGGAGCGCTCGAGCCTGTGGCACCTGGTGAGGACGTGTGCGTCTACTGTAGCTGCCGTCTCCACGCTTCATCGTTCATCCTCATCCGCATCACGCCTGGCGTGTCTGTGTGGAGAAGGTTCTGTTTGAGCCTCTCTGAGGAGGCGCTCTGCCCTGAGCATCTGACAACCCTCCGTCTGTCACCAGGGGAGTTCAGCGAAACTGCTCAGATGATGATAAACACAACGTACACATACACAACGAAGCTGGAAAAGTACTCAGAGAGTGCAGACCTCAGCCAAGCAGAGATTGATACATGATTTAGCATTGGAAATGCCACTGATAGCAGTGAGCTCCATGATACTGCAGGTGGCAGCAGTGTTCAGGCACTCGCTCGCACAACACACACGCTAGAGCATTGAGTGACGGGTTCTTTTGTGGAACTGAAGTGAAAACATCTATTCCTTGGACTTGCTCAACATTTCATATATTCATCCGTTTTTGGATCGTTCCTTGGTGGAGGTTTAAATGTGACTTCCTAAAATGCTTTCCTGATTCAACCAAGCGCTGAGACAGCACTGCAGCCGTTCAAGCTTGTCCCACAGGGAGCAAGGATCATGAGCTGATGAAGTGTGGTCAGCTTCAGAAAGTTAAGCGTCACCCATGTTTGGCCCTCGATGGGCTGCCATCAAGTCATGTGTGAGTCCAGCTACATGGCGCATACAGAACTACTGTATATCTCAAACTGGATTGGACCTTGGTTGGCTGAAGACACTGGTCATAACGTGATCCAAACCATGGCGTTACCAGGTAGAAGGTGTCCGGTGGAGGCCTCCTCTGCTGACTGTCTTAGATCCCACCATCTCAGCAGTAACAAGAAGGAACAGCTTTCCATGTTCAGAATTACCACAACAGCCTTTTCCCCCCCGGTGTGCCAGAGTGTCAGGTGCATCGTGGGAAATGATCCTGTGTCACCTGTCTGGAGATGGAGGCGGGCAACACGATGACATGAAATCATGATCTACCAACGTGACACTATAGATCTATGCTGATGTCACTAGCTGTGGAGCTCCTCCTCCCTCACACTCACAGTGAAGAAGCCAGTCAAAAGCTCAACTTCCAGCTGTTTCTAAACCTGATGCTCCTCTAAGGTGACCACACACCTTCACCACAGAACCATGGAGCGCTGCATGTGGGACCCGCCAGGCCAAAGACTGTCTGCACCGCTGAGCTAACAGAGCTAACGTGACGTCTCACTTCAAAACTTTATTGACACTCGTGGACTGGCACAGTTGGTTGGCTAAAAAGCAACTGCATACAGAAATAAATGGGCTTCACAGCATGAAGAGAGAAAGAATCATTGTTGGTATGAAGCTGAGGCAAAGAAGAAAAAGATTTGTCTGGAAACTCTCCAAACCAGAATGAAGTTCTTTGGCCTAAACTGACAGATTTTTGTTTTCCCTCCAGGACTGACACTGACCAGAAACTCGCAAGTTAGTCTGAAGATTACATGTGAGATTGTGATAAGATCGAAACGTTATTTAATCTAAAGAAATCATGACATATTATTGCCATATTGCCTGGAGACATGTTCAAACAAATGCATTTCCTGCTTTGGTTTCTGGAACCAGCCAAGATAGCAGAGTGCCAGCTACAGTTTTTCACATACTAAAAGGGATTTTCTGCTGGACTTTGGACTAAGCCTGGGATTTATTCAATGAACCAAGTGTGTGGTTGCTTGAAAAAGACAGATCTGACACTCGGACACTCATCACACACACACACACGTGAGGACCTCCAGCCTCCATTCCTGTCTGACCAGCTGTGTGTCCTCCCACAGTACCTGGGCTCCATGCTGGTGAAGGAGCTGAGGGGGACCGAGTCGACGCAGGACGCCTGTGCCAAGATGAGGGTAACCCTGCAGCTACACTTCCTCTGCTGTTGTCAGACCAACTAGAGGGCGACGTCATCGCCGGCCAGTGTTCAAGATAGAGATGCTGCTTTATTGTCCCACGGTGGGGGGGGTGTGAAGACATGCAGGAACCTGGTGTGACAGCTACATAGACATGAGACAATAAGTGTTTGTGAATGTATGATTATTATTGTTGTTTATTTTTATCGTCTAAACCCCAGAGTCACAGTGACTGTTCAGTTTCAGTCATGGAAGTTAGTGCTCTGGTGGTGAACCTCCCGCTCATGAGAGGACGTGTGGCGGAAGACTCACGTTTCAGTAGCCAGGACTCACTTCACCCGACCTCCATGCTTGGAGTTTTCTCTCTCAGCTACTGGTGTCTTTCTTCTGAGCCCACTGCCTCGCACTCGAACTCCGAAGCAATGACGGTGGATTAAGTATAAGAGGGTTTATTTATAATGCTGTGGAGTGAGTGGCTGGATACTGAGCCTCCCCCACCCCCCACCCCCGGCGTCTCAGCTGTTCCCACTCTTTTCTGGTGTGTGTGGTCGGAGGTTGCAGCAGAGTGTGGATCATTTGAATATTCATGGGCGTCAGGATGGCTCAGGGCGGGTCAGCAGCGTGAGGTCAGGTGCTGCTTTCCCCTCAGCCTCAGGGCTCTGCACTGGATTCATCTCCGGCTCCACGCAGCAGAGAACTGACCAATGAGCCGTGACGCCGTTTGACAGTGAACGTCAGAGTAATGTTGCAGTACAGCGAGACCAGGACTCATCTCACGTCCAGCGCTGAAGCAGGCAGTGGTGCTGGTGTAGCTGTGAATCAGGTCAGGGTGGGCCTCATCTGGAGCTTTGGAGTCACACCTCAGACCCGTCCACCCTCTGTCACTCGTCCAGAGAGCTTCCTGACCGAGGATCAGCCAGGCGAAGTGACCGTCGTGACACGCAACATGACGCTAGTACCATTGTGTGTCAAAGTCCAGCCTGTCTTTCTCCAACGCGTACGGTCTGAATGAAACTTCTTTGACAACTGAAGCCTGAAGCTCCCACAAACCACGTCAACTTGGTGACCGGTGCAGAGGTTTCCTGGCACGGAGAGAGAGGTCACTGCAGTCCACAGTGAAAATGATGCGGGAGTGAATAGAATGGACGCTTCTCACCAGCTGTTGGAGACGGTGACTGCTCAGTGAATCCTATTCATCCAGGCCAAGAGAGGGACACGTTGATCATGATAAATGTTAGAACGATGCTTTCAAGGTCGTTTCTTCATTGTAATACATAAAGCCGTAAATGACCCCATGTGACGGTCAACTGTTGAAGTCCCCAGAGTTGCATGGACTCTAAATCTGTCTGTCCTCACCTTCCATGCGTGCGCCTTCCAAGAAGTCCACGGAACAGATGAAGAAAGTGCCGACCATCATCCTGTCTGTGTCCTACAAAGGAGTCAAGTTCATCGACGCCACCAACAAGGTAACGGTGTTCGCCCTGTTCTGGGAAATACACTGTGGTGTGGAGAGTGATGCGCCTGCAGCAGCTCCTCAGAGTCTGGGCCTGTGCTGGGGAACCATAGTCAACCTAGTGGTGCGAGGTGGGTCCAGTCCAGGGCCTTCACTCCGGTGCTCGATCAGATCTGGTCATCTAACCTCATCTTTGGTCATGGTGACAGCCAGGGCAGGAGGTCAGATGCTCCTCCCCCTGCTGGCCTGCTAGAACCTTCAGTTTCAGTCCGCCTCAGTCGGCCACGAGCTTTGATCAAGCCTCAATATTCTCATGTGTCTGACGCCCCCGATCACACGCTGGTGGCGTGAAGGAGTGAAGGTGTTAAAGCATGTCTCCAGAGACGCTGCTGAGGGAAGGCGAGAAGATGAGCTTCATCTCTCTGAGCCGTGGTGAGCAGAGCTCTCAGGCAGAGGCCGTCCGAGCATCTCCTGCTCTGCACCCACCCGTCCTCTTCAGTTCAGGATGGCAGCACAACTGTGGCTGAAGGAACGTGTTTCCTCAAAGACTCTCTGCGGTCTCTTCTGTTCAGAGCGCACGGCTAATGAGAGTGTTCTCCGGTGACTTCACCACAGGTGGCGCTGCAGATCTGGGACTGAGCTCCGGCCCCCGGACACTTCTCTGTGCATGAATGTGCTGCATGATAGATGGAGTTGAAGTGTGAGTCTCTCCGGAGGTGATGGACTGTCTGTCCTCTCTCCCGCAGAACATCATCGCAGAGCACGAGATCCGGAACATCTCGTGTGCGGCTCAGGATCCAGATGACCTGTCGACCTTTGCCTACATCACCAAAGACCTCAAGTCCAGTCACCACTACTGCCACGTCTTCACTGCTTTTGATGTGGTCAGTCGCCGACACGCCCACCATACTCACGATAGATGCATGACTCTGTCTGTTCCCAAGCAAAAAACAGAAATTCCTCTTCTGTCACATGTATGTGTCACGTCACCACACACTGCGAGAAAACTTTGGTGGTTAGCTGCAGCCACAGACGGAGGTGTCATCGATTCCCTCTCATTGCTGCGCATCACCACATGAGTTCACCACCTGCAGAATAATGTGGAGAGCAGTGAGCGTTGTTTGTTCTGAACTTTGACCTCTCAGTGATGACGTGAGCGAGTTCAGACCCATCAATATGGAGCCTCTCCATGGGGCCTGGAGGTTCCAGGTCTGGACGCTCACCTGTGAGGAACCTGCACCTGAACACCGTCTTGCTCCTTGTTTCCTGTGGTCTGCTGCAGAACTTGGCGTACGAGATCATCCTGACGCTGGGCCAAGCCTTCGAGGTGGCCTACCAGCTGGCCCTGCAGGCCAGGAAGAGCGGCCACGGCTCCTCCACGCTGCCGGAGAGTTTCGACAGCAAGCCTGGCAAGCCGGTGCCCAAACCCCGGATCAACATCCGAAAATCTGTGAGTGAGACGCCTGAGATCTTGAACTGCTACTGACGTCCCTCCATCTCCATCCATCTGAGCGCCTCCATCTTGCTCCTGTCACCCACGCTTCTCTCAGTCACTGGGCCTAGATGTAGGAGGTGCAGATGATGATGACATGTGACCCGTGACATCACCCGACACAACGCAGCGTACAAGCAGACTCTCAGGCTGCAGAAGCTGAAAGTACACAGCAGGTTCTCCAGGCGAAGGCTGGAAATGTTTGTTTTTTCCTTCCTCAAACAGCCTGAAGACGCTGTAAATATTCAGTTCACTGACACTTCAGAGAGAGAAGAGGCACATTTTAGAGAACAGAAACGTTAAAAGCAGCAGCTGCCGTGTGTGTTGTGCTTCATGCCGCTGAGGGAGCGTCTTTGTGTCAGCCCTCCAACGGCTGGAGTCGTGTTGTGCCACAGCTAGCACGCGGGAGCAGGCGTGTCCGATGGACAAGAGACCCTGAGGACCCCTCTGGGGCCCGACTCCTGCGTCTTTCATCCGTTACTGTTTACTGTTGCGAGGGCAGTTAGGAAACTGGTCTGTAGGTGGAGTGTGCTGCATGCTGGTGAGAGGGAGAGGTCAACAGTGAGGTCACGTGACTCTGCCGGACCTCTGCCAAGCAGCTCTTGGATTGCTAGTTAAATTCAAATGAGCTGCGTGGGACAGCAGGTGGCAGCAGCGTTCCAGAACTCAGGCGCACAACTGAGGGCCAGATCTGGCAGCTGTGATGGCATTTTTTCAAACTTTCTAATGAGTAAATGAAAGAGTCACTGGCACTTTCTACCACATGCCATGCCTTTGAGTCAGATTAGTCGATTGGACTGCCTGTATTCTTCCTGCAACGGGGGAAGTGGGGTTGTTACGGCAGCAGACAGACATCAAAGGCAACCAATAAACATTAAAGACAAAGCAACAGCACATTCAACACTGTAGAAACTGAAACAGAATCAGAGCAGAAGATTAATGATGCTAAAAATATATATTATTCCAAGTATATATATAAAATGTACTTCATTTATTGGGGGGGTCGGGATCAGCCAATCAGCAACAGCGTTGTCAGACCAGGAAGTAGAGCATGTTGCTCTGAAAACACAATGTTTTGCTTGTGTTTGGTAGAAAGTGTGGTCGAATCCTTCATTTGAAACTCCATTTTCTAATCTAAGAGTTTTGAAAAAAGGGCAGGTGTTCAGGTATTTGGGTCGACGGGGTCCACGTGGTTCCTTAAATCAGTGAGTCGTGCTGCGCACAGACAGACACAGAGTAAATATATCCAGAACACTTCTGAAGTCCTTCCACGGCTGCAGCGTCTAACTTTAGAGCAGAATCACCTGTTGACTGGCCGCTGCAGCGCCGTCTTTGTCTCGTCACACATCACTCTCTATTTTGATTCGCCCCCCCGTCCTCCCCTCCAGCACACCTCCATCCGCACCTACATTTTCATCACCGGGCTCCAGTTACGGCGGCGGCGGCTATATCCGTGTGTCGGCGCCGGGTTCAAACACTTGAACCTGCCTTGCATGAGCTCAGCCTGTTAAGTTAGAGGGAGACGTCACATGGTGAGGAAAGATGGAGCGCGACACAGAGGCGGACAGAAATAGAGGCTCTGTTGTGCTGTGTGTGGCTGGACTTGAGGAACCGGCCTGTGGATTTGCTGAGTGGGCAACTCTCGTGGCTCGTCGCTTTCTTGCATCCCGTTTGAGTGTGTGTGGAATTGGTTTAGCTATTCTTGTTTGGCCGGTCCTAACAAGTTCAACCTTGAATTTGAGGGTGAAGACTTCAAATAAATGGGCTCCAGTCTGGTTCAGGTGAGCCATGTGTTTTGGGGGGTCAGGTTCAGGAGAAAAGGCTGGGGAAAGGGTGATGGCCAGGGGAGGTCCTCACAAGGATAGAAACGTGTGTGTGTCTTCCTTCCACCTGCGAGCCGCCGCTGCAGCAGCAGCACCTTGAGACTCTCGCTGGTGTGTTTCTGAGGCGGCACATCAGACCCCACCCTGCAGCTCCTCCTCCTCCTCCTCCTCCTCCTCAGTTTTATGAGCATCATGTCAGCACACCTGCTTGTAAATCCTCCCCGACATCGAGTGGCGAGTGTGAGCCTGCCTGGCTGCCTCTCCCGCTCACTTGTTAACCCACTCTCCCCCCGGTAAATGACTGGCTCTCAGTGGGGCACTGACCCCCAGAGAGTTGGGAAAGCTGCCGACCTGTAGCTTCAGACCTCAGAGCTGGAAGCCATGGCGGAGCAACGTTCCTCTCTGAGTGTGAGGGGAAATGCTGAGGATTAAAGGAGGAAGCTGTGGAGGCTGGGCGTCTTCTGAAGGAAGCGCTGCTTTAGATGGTGTGGCAGGAGACGCTCCTCTCTGGATGATAAACCACTTGATCTCAGTCAGAGAACATTTCTGCTATGAACAATATGATACTGAACCCAAGTGTTGAGGTGCAGAGGGAAGGGACAGAAGGGTCGAGGGGTCAGATGCCAAAATATTTAATCACAATTAACGTAACACAAGTTTGACTCAGAGACGTCCCAGAATCTGGATGGAAAGTTCTGAACCTGACAGAAACAACAGAATCAAGTGCGTCTCTTCAAGCAAAGGCAAACTGCTGCCATGCATCTGCTGCCTAGATCGGGGGTGAACCTCCAGTCCCAGGCTCAGGGCCCCACTGTCCTACTGTGCTGCTGAACAGAGCCACATGCTACAAACACGTCAGGCTGTGAGGCGGCACCTGAGCAGCTGCTCACCTGACTCAGTATAGAGGTTCAAGCTCCTCCCTGTGTGTCACCAGGTTGCTGGTTCACATCCAGCGTACGTCTCTGGTGCATGTCTTTTTCAAACCCCTCCATTTGACCCTGATCCTCCTGGAAATATCAAGCGGCGTAGATAGAAATGTGGGCGCCATTGACTTGACTCCTCTATGTTTGGACGTGGCTCCTGCCACCAATAACGTGGCCCCACTCTGTGTGTGTGTGAGCCACGCTGCAGACTGGAGCGTCTCCTCTTCACGGACTTCACCTCCATCAACAGTGAGTCACAGGTGAAACACATGCCAGACCTTTAGTTGAGGGAAGGACAGAGTCAGACGTGGAACTGAGTCATGTCAGGGGTGTTGATGGTGGGTCTGATGAGGCTCCAAGTCTGAGGACTCACATCACACTCTCATCACCATTGAACCTGCAGCCAGGTTTATTGTTTATGTTTCAACGTTAAACGCAAGTCAAAGTCCTTGAACAATATAGTGACCTCTCACCGGAATAGCTCTCACTCTTTCCTCTTATTTCCTGTATGAACCATCATCTCAACAGCAACTTGACCAAAACCGCAGCCAGTGCTGCGGCTCATTTGGTGAAGAGCCACATGAGGCTCGGGAGCCGTGGGTTGACCAGGCCTGGCCTGGAGGTTGTCCTCTGTAGACTGCAGTCACTGGCGCTCAACCCATGGCATCACATATTAGCCTTGGGAAAGTTGCCTTTCGTGTCATGTGCTGACGACAAAGGCAGCCTTCGGCGTCGCAGGATGACGCATTGGCAGCTCAATACACCAATAAAAGAGCTTTTGGGGTTAGGGTGAGCCATGGGATGGCGCTCCATTCATTCTACGTTTAATAATGTGTCAGTTGTGTCAACGTCCAGACTCCTCCTTCAGCACGGCTCCCCACAATGTTCCCCGCCTCACGCACCCCCACTTGTGCGCATGCAGTCTACACTGAAGGCTGCCTCTGTCGCCAGTATTCGGGCGCAACAGTCCACTTTCCCAACGTCAATATCTTACGCCATGGGAGGAAGACAAAATATCTGGTCGGCTTTGATCCCAGAACAGCTCAGGGTGTTACGTGTGACAAATGCACGCGTGTTGAAGGTTAGAAAAATCCCAACACGCAGCTGCTGCCATGAGCTTCCTGATGAGGTCAAGTGACGCCGAGTTTCTCAGTGTTTATGACGTTAGAAAATGAGGTCACAACTGACTAGCTGTCAGTGAGAGAGACCAGGCGGCTGCTCAGTCCCACCACAGCAGCTGCAGTCAAGACCTGGGCATGTCAACTCAATAACCCGAGCCCCGGACTGAAAGCTTCTCACTGTCGTCGGGAAGAGACGGGTGTCATGATAGAGTTGTGTGTTGTGAAGCTGAAAATCCACTTGTGTTCTCTTGTCTTGTCAGTCAAACACTGTCGATAAGTAGAGAGTGTCTTGAAGTGAGGGACAGGAGTGCTCACTCTGGAGGCATTTTAAGACAATTCTACACCCATGGAATCCAAAAATCAGGCAATATTATGGCATAAAGTGGTAATAATATTCACGCTTCCCTCCGTTAGTTTGAAGGGTTCGATGTGTGGAAAAGCAAGTGTATTGTTGAGCACTTCCACCCTGAGTTCTGACTGCAACATTGGTGACCTCAGTTCTGACCTCTCTCTCTCTCTCTCTCTCTCTCTCTCTCTCATGTTTCCTCTCCCTCCACTCTTCCACCTGGCTTTACGTTAGCAGGTGGTCGCCTGGCTGAGTGTTGCTGTGCAGTTTGCCTTATCACTGTGCTACAGTGTGATGGTCTTGCTTGCTGCCGTTGCCGTGGCGATGGCACTGGTTTGCTGCCGAGCTTTGGCTGGGAGTGCTGTGGTTTTTGCTCAGTGTTGCGCGGCAGCCTTCCACTGACCTGTGTGTGTGACCCTCTGCCCCTGTAGGTCATCATTCCCCCCTCCAGCCGCTGGTCACTGGGTCACATTTACACCCCTCACCGGCCTCCTCTCCACCCTCCTCTTCCTCCCTCCCGACTCTTCCATCTTCCTCACACAGCTCACTCGCAGGTCCTCCACGCTTTTTCTCTCTCTTTTTATTTCGGGGTGGTTCCATCTGTGGGCGTCTGCTGACTCTCTGTGTCCCTCCATCTTCACCCAGCTGCAGTGTCAGAGGTCGTGACCTCTGTCTAGCTACAGTTCACTTTTGACTGGGGCCTCCACGTTAGACTGTCGTGGTTTCCTCGTCAGGGCCTGAAGAGCAACAGGCAGGAACCTTTCACTGCAGACACAACAGACCATGCACGTCTCACCAAGCTTCAGTTCTTCCTAAAGTTACGTCACTCGAGCACCAGCGCCATCTAGCGACGTCACTGAGGCACCAAACACCGGCGCCATCTAGTGACGTCACTGAGGCACCAAACACCGGCGCCATCTAGTGACGTCACTGAGGCACCAAACACCGGCGCCATCTAGTGACGTCACTGAGGGACCAAACACCGGCACCATCTAGTGACGTCACTGAGGGACCAAACACCGGCGCCATCTAGTGACGTCACTGAGGGACCAAACACCGGCGCCATCTAGTGACGTCACTGAGGGACCAAACACCGGCGCCATCTAGTGACGTCACTGAGGCACCAAACACCGGCGCCATCTAGTGACGTCACTGAGGCACCAAACACCGGCGCCATCTAGTGACGTCACTGAGGGACCAAACACCGGCGCCATCTAGTGACGTCACTGAGGCACCAAACACCGGCGCCATCTAGCGACGTCACTGAGGGACCAAACACCGGCGCCATCTAGTGACGTCACTGAGGCGGCAAACACCGGCGCCATCTAGCGACGTCACTGAGGCGCCAAACACCGGCGCCATCTAGTGACGTCACTGAGGCGCCAAACACCGGCGCCATCTAGTGACGTCACTGAGGGACCAAACACCGGCGCCATCTAGTGACGTCACTGAGGCACCAAACACCGGCGCCATCTAGTGTTTTCTCCGTGAAGGTGCCGATGAGTCAAGACATGTCTAGGTCTAGGACCATCTCACAGTTTCACTCCTGCAGATCAGCTTTGCAAATTCAAATGCAGAAACCCGACAGTCCACAGCTCTGTGCGGCTCTGGTGATGCTGGGGGCGGGGCAAAGCTTCACCTCTGGAAGTGCTCTTCAAGCACAGGCTCCTCCCCCTTCCAGGTGAGCCGGGACCCAGAGTGTGGATGTGTTGCTGCCCGGGGGTTGCTCACCACGGTGATGGAGAAGCAGAAGCTTGTGAGAGCCGAGGCAGAGGAGCCACGCTGCTCCCGCCGTGATCCGGGCGTGTGGCGTGGACGCGGGGACGCTGTGTGGCGTCCCACCCAGAAAGTCATCTCACGCTGCTTGTCTCCACCTTCTCCCCCTCTCCAGATGGAGCAGCCGTCCATGGACCAGAAGGGCCACGCCAACGTGCCGTGGATTGTGGAGCCGGGTCAGGAGGCCAAGAGAGGAGTCAACACAAAGTACGAGACCACTATTTTCTAACATACACCCGCCTTGTCCACTCCCGTGTGTGTGTGCCTTTCAGAGGTGGCCCCTGTAGGGGGCCCCGCCCCGGAGACGGGCATGAGCGCCGCACGCCGCCGCGCCACCTCGCCGGCTGAGAATTCAGACAAAGCAAACGCCCCGCCCCGCCCCGCCCCGTTAGCCAGCCGAGCCTTCCCCTGCATGCCTCCCGCCTGCCGGGGTGACGCATGGCCTTCCGACCCCGGGCTCGGCGCACTCTTGCCTCCACCAGCAGGGGGAGCGCCGCCTCCTCTTTAGTCAGCAGCCAGGCACTGCTTCTAGATCCTCTCCTCCTGCCTCCACCCCTCAGCTCTCTGTCGCCCCCTTGCTTTCATGTCCGCTCGCTCCCACCACAAGGAGGACTGTTGTCTGGTGACAACCGGAGGAACCGTAGAGTATGTCCACACCAGAGCCGTTCACCATGATCTTCCGAGGCACTATCCATCTCCTCAGTGTGTATGTCCTCGTGGACCTGGTCTCTGTCCTTCAGTTCCCACTGAGCATGTGGCTTGTGAGACGCATGGCGGCCATGTTGGATTGGCTGAGCAGGGGGGCCGGCGAGGAGGCGGGGTGCGAGGGCTCTGGATAAGTCATGTCATCTCGTTCGCAGGGCAGTGGCGGACGCTCATGTCTATTACTGTGGATTACAGAGAATGTAGCCAGCCCTAAACACGGACCTTGTCCAACATACAATGCAAAAACTGAAGGAGCGTCGCGTTCGCTTTCGAAAGAACTACAAACATGGACGCTACCGGACGGTGTTTAAGGTTGACTACCGTGTTTTCCCGCCACAGTAGACGCTCACACAGCCAGCAGGAGGTGCTTTGAATGTAAATGTGACCCCGGCGCCGCCCGCCCCGCGCCGGGCCGGGTCGCCCCCCGAGGGCCGGCAGGTGACCCCGCTGAATCGGCATGGATTTTAGGACTTCATTTTTAGCTTTTTTTTTTTTTTCTTTCCAGTCAGAAAAGATATATGCACAAGCGTGTCGCTGCGGCAACGCGCTCGCGATGCAGGCGTCGCCCTCCAGGGGGCGTCTCATCTGAGGGTGGAAAAAGAACAAGCTTTCTCTTGGTATTGCCAGACATTTTAACGTTGACTATGAGAGTATTCTATGACCATGATTCTTCTTGTGCAATTCTCGTCCGATGTCGTCTTTACGTCACATTATTTTTCTATGGTCTGTTGAAGTGGGGGACCCTCCGCCACCTCTCAAGGCGCTCGGCTCTTGGCTAGCAGAAGTACTATTTTAACAGCGGTGTAACTGTATGATTTGCGGCTCTGTACATAGTTCTGTTGCTCATACGTGTGGAGGCGCGAGGCCTCGGCGCTTCCTGCCACTGGAAACGAACAAAGGTACCGTGTGTGAAGAAGAGCGCCGGACTGTGTGTGCAGTCAGAGCTGCACTGGTGACATCACTGCTGAGCGACTCATGTACATAGGCTTGGGGCTTCCAGCACACTGATTTTGTAATTTTTGCCGTTCGGCCTATTTATATCCTTGTAAAGCACATGAAATAAAAGACTTCTACAACCGAGGTCGGACTGCTTCTTCACTGGCCGGAGTCGATCCCTGCAGCCGACACTTGAGCTGTGGGAGGAAACCAGAGTGCCCACATGAGCCCCACGTTGAAGTTCACTCCGAGAACCCGCGGGCTGGGATCAAACCTGGCTCCACCGTGCTGCCCTGGAAGGAATCCTGTTCCCAGGAGCTCGACTTCCTGCTCTGCCACCCAGCTGGTTCCAGAACTGTGCTCCCAAACATGAGGTCGTGCTGCGTCCTCACCTGTGTTCTGTCGCCTGTCCTCCGCTCTGACTCCACTCTTGCTCTGTAAGAGTGGGAGAGGAGCGATGTGACCGGGGAGGACGATGAAGGTAGGTGAAGGTGGAGGAGCCTGACATGCTGAGGCAAGCCAAAAGACACAGAAGAGAAAGGTCAAGGTCAGCCACATTTTTCAATGTGAATGAATGTGGTATCTGACTGAACCGAATGATGGAGCCACACAGACATTTAAACAACACAGTATTGTTGATTTTGCATCAGTTTGACCACAGCACCATAAAACACCATGGTGACTATATTCAAGTTTTTATATCACCTGATTGAAACTAAAGCTCTTTTCATGTCTTGAAAATATTTGGATAAGAATTTCAATTTTATAATATTCCATGAAATTGCTTTTTGTAATTCACTTGTTAAAGTCCCACCACTAATATATATAGTTGGGGACCGGACCCCTCAGGCGAGCAGCCGGGTGGGTGACCCAGTGGGCCTCCCCGGGACCTGCAGGTGAAGCTGCTCACTGAGGTGTGAGGGGCCCAAACGTGAGTTCCACCGACAATACACCTGGCTCCTGAAGGCAGCAGGAAGTCACCGGGGTCACGTGGTCTCCGCCGACGTGCAGCTCTGAACCAGCAGGAGGCGACGGAGGGAAGCCTGCAGGAGTCCGGTGAAGGACTCGCTCATCTGGGTTTATCTCGGCCACTCAGGAGTCTGACCTCCGAGGTCACACACCTGAGGTGCAGTGGCCTCGCTGTCCTGAACTATCATTGACATAGCTGTGATGATTGTTGTGCTTGGCCCAGTGCAGCAGGAGCATTTGGGCTGTCAGGGGCCCTCAGAGAGAAACCACCTGAGGGCCCCTTTAATGAGGCTGCCGCAGCTGTGCGCCCCCTGGCGGAGGGCACCGGAACACCCGCGTGACAGCACGCGAGCGAAGCCTTCAGACGGCCAGAGGTTTTCAGGTTTAGACACAAACACCTCTGGGTTTCAGAACCAGCATGATGCAGGCGTCATCCACCGGCCGCTCCAGATCCGCCTGCCTTCATCCAGTATTTCAAAGTAAAAGCCTTTAGAAATCTTTGAAAGTGGATGTGTATGTGTTTCAAATTGTATTTTGGAGAATCCCTCAGGTTGACCACTATTCCACTGGTCTGGACTCGAACCACTGAAGTTTGACCTCTTTCCCGTCTGTCATTTCAAAATAAAGGCCTTTTGAATACTAACTTTAGACAGTGAACGGAGAAGAGCGACATGAGGATCGAGCTGTTCCACATCAGTGAGGAGCCATTGAGAGCCTCGGGTCACATGACACAGGTGAAGACCCCCCCCCACATGTTGTCATGACTCCTCAGCAGATCTCTGAGAGACGTCCAGGTGAGGGCGCTGTCAGCAAGCGGCACCAATGGAGACCCCCTGACCCCAGAGGCATCAGGGTCTGTTCCACAAGTCTGTGGAACATTGAAACACTGACAGAGGAATGTTCCTATATCAGTGTTTCACTGCTCCACAGACTTGATCTCCAAGACCACTGGGCTTCTCTCTTCCTGTGTGGCGCTGTGGCTTAGTTGGTCAGAGCACCTGTCTAGTCAACAGGAGACCCTGGAGTCCCCTGTATTAACTGCTGGATCCCAGCTCGAACCCAAACCCCTGACCTCACCTCAGTCCCACAGCTGTGGAAAGTGATGAGAGCAGTGTCACAGGTCATACAACATGGAGGTGGAACATACAGCTGACCAGATCTGGAGGCTCTGACCACACACAACGGGTCATGGTGAGGAGCAGAGAAACCTGGATACAGGTCAGTCTTCAGAAAAACAGTTCCTTCGAGCCGGATTTGAACCAGCGACCTAAGGATGTCCATCTGACTCTACAGTCCTCCGCTCTACCAGCTGAGCTATCGAAGGAGCACAGCCATGTTTCATGGGAGGTGACTGTGGGAATACGTGCTGCTTCCCTGTTACATCATGGTCAGCACTCTGGACTCTGAGTCCAGTGAGTTCAAGTCTCGGTGGAACATCACATTTACACTCTCATTTTGGTCAGAAGGAGCTCCATTGTGTCTTTGTGGAGCTGGAGAAAGTGTGCGACAGAGTTCCAAGAGAAGAGTTGTGGTATTGTATGAGGAAGTCTGGAGTGGCAGAGAAGTGTGTTGGAGTGGTGCAGGACATGTGTGGCAGGTGTGAGACAGTGGTGAGCTGTGCTGCAGGTGGATTCAAGGTGGAGGTGGGAGTGCACCAAGGCTCAGCTCTGAGCCCCTTCTTGTTTGCCATGGTGGTGGACAGATGAGGTCAGACAAGAGGCCCCTGGGATCTGCTCAGTCTGAGCTCTGCCAGGTGTAAAAGACAGGTTCCACCCAGACTTGAACGGGGATCGCTGGATTCAGAGTCCAGAGTGCTGACCATTCCACCATGGAACCACTGGTGCTGAGGTTCCTTCATCAAACTGGTGCCATAAATCCTGCTGTCTTGATAAAGTGTCTAAAAGCAACGCTCCACCTCTGAGGCACTGCTGGGATTTGAACCCAGGGTCTCCTGTTTACTAGACAGGCGGTTTGACCAACTAAGCCACAGCGCCATGTTGCCTCCTCACAATCACATGACGCGTCACATGTCATGCTCAGACTGCGGATGTCAAATGTTTGACTTCAACAAGGTGTGTCACGTTGACACTCCACGGCAGTGAAAGGTTCTGAATCACTGACGGACGATTTTCCTGGACAAAAGAGAAGAGGTGAATTTGCAAATCACAGGATGGTAGGGGAAGGTAGTGCCTCAAATTGGCTTCTGCAGCAAGAGACGCACGAGACTCATGCGTGACTTGAACAAAAAAAAGAAAAGGCACTGCTGGGATTTGAACCCAGGGTCTCCTGTTCACTAGACAGGTGCTTTGACCAACTAAGCCACAGCGCCACACAGGTGAAGAGAGAAGCCCAGTTACATTGAGGACCAAGATTGAGGAACTCTGCGACCTCCCTCGGTCTTGAGGAATACCCAGAATGTGTAGTATCAACGATGGCATCCAAAACAAAGAGACCCAGCTACAAATGTTTGTGTTCATGGAGATATAAAAGACAGAGACCTTGATAGCAGAGGATGGTTTGAATCCATCGACCTCTGGGTTATGGGCCCAGCAGGCTTCCGCTGCGCCACTCTGCTTCCATGATCTGACACTGAGCTGGGATCCATGTGGAGGAAGGCTGCAGGAGGGACACTGAAGTAGTTCAGCGGCTGAAACTCATCAAATTTAAGGGATAAAAGTGAGGTTCCACCCAGACTTGAACGGGGATCGCTGGATTCAGAGTCCAGAGTGCTGACCATTCCACCATGGAACCACTGGTGTTGTGGGTCCTTCATCAAACTGGTGCCATAAATCCTGCTGTCTTGATGAAGTGTCTAAAAGCAACGCTCCACCTCTGAGGCACTGCTGGGATTTGAACCCAGGATCTCCTGTTTACTAGACAGGTGCTTTGACCAACTAAGCCACAGCGCCACACAGGTGAAGAGAGAAGCCCAGTGGTCTTGGAGATCACAATAGCAGAGGTTCCACCCGGACTTGACCTGGGATCACAGGACTCAGAGTGCTGACCATTACACCATGGAACCACTGACGTTCTCTTCATAGTGGTTCTTGGATATTCCTTGTCTTTGAACTCACTTGGCTGAGTTTCCCAAATGAAAAGTTGATGATGATGACAGGAGCCTCGTGGTCACTTTCACTTTCATGAGGCTGCTGTTGGCCTGACCACCCTCTTTTGGACACCTTGGCTTTCACAATGACCTGGGACCATGTTTCACTTCTCTGTTGTTCCAACAACAAACCTGCCACTGTGATGTCTGGCTCACGCAGGAGAAGGCGCTCTGCGCGGTGCTTTAGCGGAACACAGCGGCCCATGAAAACACCAAACTCACATGCAGTTTGGGTCCAACTGACTCGCAAGACTCAGACGTTTCAGTGTGTATGCAGAAAACATGATGAGTCCCACTGTCTCTCTGGATCCAGCCACACACAGAACTCTGCTGCATCTGGACCTTCCTCCACATGGATCCCAGATCATGGAAGCAGAGTGGCGCAGCGGAACCCTGCTGGGCCCATAACCCAGAGGTCGATGGATCAAAACCATCCTCTGCTCTCAAGGTCTCCTTCTTTTATATCTCCATGAACACAAACATTTGTAGCTCAGTCTCTTTGTTTTGGATGCCATCGTTGATACTACACATTCTGGGTATTCCTCAAGACCGAGGGAGGTCGCAGAGTTCCTCAATTTAACTTCCTAAGAATTGGGACAGTCCTTGCTCCTTCTGCATTTTTGAGGCTTGAGGTTGAGGATGAAGGAAGGTATTGGAACGCACCCCAAGTCTTGGTGGAACCTGTTGTTTACACTGTGATTTATACAGTGACCTTCCATTCCCCACAGGAGCCACGTTCCTCTATTGTTCATCAGTGTTTCATCGCTCCACAGACTTGATCTCCAAGACCACTGGGCTTCTCTCCTCACCTGTGTGGCGCTGTGGCTTAGTTGGTCAAAGCGCCTGTCTAGTAAACAGGAGACCCTGGGTTCAAATCCCAGCAGTGCCTCAGAGGTGGAGCGTTGCTTTTAGACACTTTATCAAGACAGCAGGATTTATGGCACCAGTTTGATGAAGGAACCTCAGCACCAGTGGTTCCATGGTGGAATGGTCAGCACTCTGGACTCAGAGTCCAGAGTGCTGACCATGATGTAACAGGGAAGCAGCACGTATTCCCACAGTCACCTCCCATGAAACATGGCTGTGCTCCTTCGATAGCTCAGCTGGTAGAGCGGAGGACTGTAGAGTCAGACGGACATCCTTAGGTCGCTGGTTCAAATCCGGCTCGAAGGAACTGTTTTTCTGAAGCCTGACCTGTATCCAGGTTTCTCTGCTCCTCACCATGACCTGTTGTGTGTGGTCAGAGCCTCCAGATCTGGTCAGCTGTATATTCCACCTCCATGTTGTATGAGCTGTGACACTGCTCTCATCACTTTCCACAGCTGTGGGACTGAGGTGAGGTCAGGGGTTTGGGTTCGAGCTGGGATCCAGCAGTCAATACAGGGGACTCCAGGGTCTCCTGTTGACTAGACAGGTGCTCTGACCAACTAAGCCACAGCGCCACACAGGTGAGGAGAGAAGCCCAGTGGTCTTGGAGAGCAAGTCTGTGGAGCGATGAAACACTGATGAACAATAGAGGAACGTGGCTCCTGTGGGGAATGGAAGGTCACTGTATAAATCACAGTGTAAACAACAGGTTCCACCAAGACTTGGGGTGCGTTCCAATACCTTCCTTCATCCTCAACCTCAAGCCTCAAAAATGCAGAAGGAGCAAGGACCGTCCCAATTCTTAGGAAGTTAAATTGAGGAGCTCTGCGACCTCCCTCGGTCTTGAGGAATACCCAGAATGTGTAGTATCAACGATGGCATCCAAAACAAAGAGACCCAGCTACAAATGTTGCTGTGTTTTCTGTGTTAATGGAGATAGAAAAGACACAGCTGCTGACAGCATTGATCTGATCCTATAGATGCTTCATTCTCCTCGCTGCTCTTCTTGTTCTGAATCGACAGACAGAACGCTGCCTTGGCGTAATGCTGCCCCCAACAGGCCAAGGACCTACCTGCATTAAGGAGTGTCCCAGTTCTAAGGAACAACATCTTCCTTAACCCTTGGTTTTGAGGTTGAGGAAGACTTGGAATCCACCCTTGAACTGGGATCAGATTGAGTCCAGAGTGCTGAGCATTACACCATGGACCCATTGGTTCTGCCTTCACAATGGTTCTTGGTCGTTCCTTGTCTTTGAGGAACTCACTGTTGCCTCAGTTTATCGTCTGAAAAGTCGATGATGATGAGAGGAGCCTCATGGTCCAACGTTTCCTCAGGAACACAATAAAAGCAACACTTGGATCATTAAAAAGGCATCTGCTGACTTTGATCGCAAGAGAAACCTGGATACAGGTCAGTTTTCAGAAAAACAGTTCCTTCGAGCCGGATTTGAACCAGCGACCTAAGGATGTCCGTCTCACTCTACAGTCCTCCGCTCTACCAGCTGAGCTATCGAAGGAGCACAGCCATGTTTCATGGGAGGTGACTGTGGGAATACGTGCTGCTTCCCTGTTACGTCATGGTCAGCACTCTGGACTCTGAGTCCAGTGAGTTCAAGTCTGGGTGGAACCTCACTTTTACCCCTTAAATTTGATGAGTTTCAGCCGCTGAACTACTTCAGTGTCCCTCCTGCAGCCTTCCTCCACATGGATCCCAGCTCAGTGTCAGATCATGGAAGCAGAGTGGCGCAGCGGAAGCCTGCTGGGCCCATAACCCAGAGGTCGATGCATCCAAACCATCTTCTGCTATCAAGGTCAGCAGATGCCTTTTTAAAGATCCAAGTGTTGCCTCCAACGTGTCCATGAGGGAGCGCTGGACCATGAGGTTCCTCTCATCATCATCATGCAGAGTTTGATGGAGGAACGTCCAAGAACCACTCCACAGTCCCACGACACCAGTGGTTCCATGCTGTAATGCTCTGGACTGTGGATCCAGAACTGAACAGGACCTGCAGTTGGTCTCGCTCCAGTTCAGGTGGGATCAGCCGTGGTGTCAGGGCGCCGACAGCCACAGGCGAGTGATGACCTCACAGCAGCAGGTTCAGTCAGGAGGAAGTCTGGTCTCACGAGGGCTTTATTGATTTAGCAAACAGCTGCATCACAGAAACACACAGCAGCGTCAACCGTTCACAGTCATGTGACCTCAGCACCTAGTTGTACAGTTAAAGTAAGAAGCACAAAACTGGGAGCCACAGAGGTGAAGTGGAGAAGAGACGACAGCCTCGAGTCCCGGGTCAACAGGTCAGTGCAGGGCTCAGTGATTATCATCGCGGGCTCACGTGCTCCCCCCGGAGGACGAGGCTGGAACTACAAGTCGGCGCTACATTTTAGCTGGCAAGCTTGGCTCAGTTCAGCGGGGGGTGGACCACGGTCCTGAACAGCCCCAGTGTCCCGTGTAAACAAGTCAGTAGGATTGTGCTTTCAACCAAACCACATCAAAGGCACTCGCTCCGCTCTTCAGGCCACTCTCCTCAGGACGTAGAGGATCCCGATGTTGTCGATGGTCACGAAGGTGGAGAAGTCGCTCGACACGTGGACCTTCTTCAGAGCGCCCCCTTTGGTGAAGAAGGTCTGCAGCGCTTGGCCGCTGTCCACGTCCCACCACTGAGGAGGAACACACAGGTTAGCTGGTCGGGGGGAGGCCCCGGGGTGGACCCAGGCGGGGAGACAGACTGGAGCCAAGTGGGAGTCGGGGGGCCACAGGGGCTGGATTCACGTGGCCCTGCTGAGGTCAGCACAAAACTGTGACTGTCATTTATTTTCTTTCCTACTTTATGTCATTTTTTTTGTCTTTCA
Organism: Synchiropus splendidus; assembly: GCF_027744825.2. NCBI lineage: Eukaryota > Metazoa > Chordata > Actinopteri > Syngnathiformes > Callionymidae > Synchiropus > Synchiropus splendidus. The sequence goes on from NC_071337.1 coordinate 2,053,111, forward strand.
TTTCACATGATAAAACTGCTACACAGTCTCCGTGAGTGACGCCGACTTTGGTCGCCTTTCTTGTCATTTATTCATGTATGCTGACTCACATTTGATCATGCTAATCCATAGTCGAGATCGTCTAGTTCCTCTCATATCGTAAGTTCCATGAAAACTAAAGGCTCCTTTGATGCTCTTCTTCGGCCCCTGCTGCCCCCGACTCCCACCTTACCATGGACTGTGGCCCCTGAGGTCATTAAATGGTTGTAAAAGGTCACGAGTCTCTGGGACCTGGAGCCTTGTTCTCTCGAAGCAAGCAGTGCACTTTGTTAGCAGAGGGAAGCCTGGGCCTCTTGGCTTGGGCCGCTGCCCCCGCGACTCACATCAGAGGAAGGAAACTCAAGAGATACATGTGTCGAAGCTGGTGACCTCAAAAGCTTGTGTTCACACTGCAACACACGGTGTGTGTCAAGATTCAGACCTAGTAAAATACAGGTTATTGAGTGATGCCTCAACATGAATCCAGAAGCACAGCCTCACCCTCTCCACACCCTTTCCCCGGCCAGTTAGAATCACCCTGTTTCATCAAGTTTGAACCCTCAAACTGAGGCTTAACCTTGTGGGGACCAGCAAAAATGTCCTCACAAGCAGATGTGTTTCCAAGAACTGGTCCCCACAAGTATAGCTGAGCCAGTTGTCCCGGCAGCTCTGCACAGGCCCGGGGCAGTTGAGCAAACAAGAGACTGCTCACAGAGCAGCAGGCGCCTGATGGAACGCCACCAAAACAAAGACACCATCTGAGGGGAATCCAAGGCTTCAAAATCCAAGGTCTACTCTGAGACTTGTGAGGAAACAAGGCGACGGAGGAAACGCTGCACTCCCTGAGCTCTGCAGCAAAAACACAAGACACTCGGTGGAAGAAAAAAAACATGCTCCAGGTGAGGCTCGAACTCACAACCTCGGCATCGCTCTGCAGAGTACTGGCGTATAAGTACCGCGCGCTAACCGATTGCGCCACTGGAGCCACAGCGTGGCAGGAAGTGACGTAAACGTGATGCTAGTGAATCTTCCTTTCAAGGTCATGTGTTCATCAGAGCCAGGTCTCATGTCTGCAGCTGGGAAAGTGGGAGGAGTCAAAGGAGGCTGATCTGGATCCAGGACTTTTGGAGGACAACAAATTCTGCAGGCATCACTTCCTGTTTGTCTCAGAGGAGCAGCGCTCCTCCAGGTGAGAGGTGAACGAGTGAGTCCAGCTGGAGCTCACAAGCTTGTTGATCTGCTGGGTACATTCCGTCAGGAAGGTGAACTGTGACCTGGGGAGGGAGGACAGGAGCAAGGAAGCCCTGCAGTTCCTCCAGCGGCCTGTAGGGTACGGAGCTCAGGCAGGACCAAGTCCCCATCATGAGACCACCTTGGTTCCGTGGCGCCAGGGCGGGGTGTGTGTGTTGGAGGGACCACCAGAAGAGGCGCGACGCCAACAGGAGGCTGAGCCCCAGACGGCGCCCGCTGTGTGGCCGGGTGTGATAACTGAAGCGGAGCTTCCAGCAGCTTCATCTGTCATCACGTGACCTCCTGCAATCTGAGATAAGGAAACCATCCGCTGCTCTCAGACGCTCCTGCAGCAGCGCCACGTCTCCAGGACGCTGAGTCGGGATGTCAGCGGCAGAAATAAACACTGAGCTAAGTTGCTGTTCCACCATCCGCCCCGCCCTCCTGCTGAGGAGCCTTCTTTCACCTCCACATGTGGAGCAACAAGTGAAGCCGGGGTGTCGCAGAACCCGCTGCCTGACCTGGGACGGGAGGTGGATCGATGGACCAGTCTCTCCAGGAGGTGGCGATGTTGTGATCGCAACTATCCAACCAATCCCTGCGAGGCGCTGCAACCATCGCGGCTTTCCCGCCAGTTCCACCAATCGCTGCAGTCTCCTTTGGCCCCGCCCCTCTACGCAGCACGTTCGGCATCACGTTCCCTCCCTCCTTGTGGAGATGAAGGGTGACGCCGAACGCTCACATTGTTCCACAAATATACAAATCTTACCGCCAGGGATCGCGATTCGGACCTGAAGGATCCTGAATCCTAAACATCCAAATCCCCACGATGGAACTGTAGAACAGAGGGAAGTCAGAAGCCCAACACTATAAAGCAAGATGGCCGACCTCCATCTCTCTCCAGCTGTTTCTGAGCCTCTACATCAACAGAGCAGCAGCTCACACACACCTTGACCTCTCAGACTCCGCCCCCATCCACACCTCCGTCAGGCCCCGCCCTCATCAGGAGCCCCAGAACAAAACAGCTCAGAAACTACTCATGGAACATCAGCATGAAAAAGATGGACTTGTTTTGACATTGTTTATTTAAGCATGAACATTTATTTATTTATTCATTGATTTAGTGTGTGTGTGTTCTTTTCACTTAAATACACTTTGCTTTTTGCATATCTGAGTCAAATCCTTGCAGCCTGGAGCTTCTCTTTTAGGCTGAAAACGGACACTAGTTTTGACAAGCTCATTTGCAAACCTCTTCAGTCCCATCATCTTGTTCCAGAACCATGAATGACAGCCGGACCCTTCTCACCCTGGTCATGGACTGTGTGTTCCTCTTCCCTCTGGCAGGAGGCTACGGTCCATCCAGACCAGAACCTCCCGTCACAGGAACAGCTTCTTCCCCTCGGCCGTCAGACGGTTGAATTCATGATCAGCCTTTTGTTGTTTGTGGGTTATTTTATTTTGTTTTGTTGACAGCGGCGGCTCGACCCCCCGCGCGGTTTCCGCAGCCGGACCGAGGGAAGCGGCTGCACACAATCCGAGCAGAGAATCGAGGTCACGTTCATGAGGAAGTCAGGATGGGAACATGGCTGCGATATGCATTATGAATGCGAGTGTGTTTCCCACTGACACACACACATTCATCTTCAGCTAAGAGATAAGAGCAGTTTTGCATAACAGGACTGTGTATTTATAGATGTGCTTCTGAAGCGGCTGCAGGAGCGGAAGTCAAAACACTGGCTGATTTACACCTGGAGACGCGGCTCACGTCTCCGGGAGGGTTGAAGCTGAGAAGGGCTGCTCCACCACTGCAGCCTTCCAGAGGATCCAGAGCCAACACATCAAACACTCCTTCAACTGTGGCAGCACCTCACGGCCACCACTTCGCACTGGCACAGCCACAGTGGTGGAAAAGACGGAATGATGGTGTGAAATCCGGACTAGAGAGTTCGGTGTCAGAGCTCAGGAGGGGGAGGTCCACCCTGAAGGTAGGGATGCTAGTCATTCTGACTCACCAAACCCAAAAATGAGCTCCGTGAGACCACTGACCCTTATTCTGGCAACCCACTCCACCATTCTCAGCTGGCAACACAATCCTCCACTTTCATCAGCGACAGCACCGACCTCTGACCCAACAGGAGCAGCGAGACGAGTCAAAATGGTTTGACTTTCTGACCCATGTCCCACACCTCTCCTCTTTATTGGATCACTTCTGGGTTGTCCACGGTATCAAGGATTTCGCAGGGCCAGTTCTGACCGTTGCCATGCCATGTGATCTGAAGTCAGTGAATGCAGTGTTGAAGTTCTCGTTTTATCAAGGAAAGAATTGCAGTTTGCAACCCAACTATCTCGCACCTCTCTTTACACTAGCATCCTCTTCACTGTGGCTAAGCTAATTTTCTTTATTTATTTTGTTTGGTAAAGCTGAAGCAGTGCGCACTGGAACCCAGTTAGAATCACCCACTTATTTTTTTTGAAGTTTCATCCTCAAATATGGTCCTCACAAGGAGGTGTTTATTCAAGAATATGTCCCAGAGAAAGTCGGCTAAACAAGTAGTTCAGGAGAGCAACCATCGCGCCTGCCTCCACTGAGACTCACCGGACTGGACAGTTGAGGTGAAGCAAGTTCAGCTTCCATTTGAGTGGATTTCCTCACTTTTGTTCCGCTGAAATATTTAGGTTCTTTTTGCTGCGCGTAACGGTGCGCAGGCGTTTCCTCATGTGAGATCGATGGCGTTCTATTCCGTCTGATCTGAAGCGTGAATGGAAGGAGCTGCTTTCAAAGGGCCGAGCGGCGTGCTGCTGAATATTTGATGATGACGAGCCTGGCAGGTCATTAGCGCCGCTCTTTGTTATGCTGCTTCACGCCTGCAGCTCTGGTCCGCGCCGACCCGGGAGATGTTGCACGTTATTTGCACGGCAAACTGCGGCGGAGAGCATCGGCGTACGCCGTCGGACGAAACTAACCACTGCTCCGTGAGAGACGCAAGACGGGTGAAGGAAAGCGCCATCTAGTGGCTCTCACAAAGACGCCATTCCATCCGCCACATCACCGCCAGACTGGGAAGGTCTCCAGACCTCACTTGAGTTTTGGGACCGACAGAGGAACCAAGGGCTCGGCCTCAGTCCCTGGTCCCTGATTTGGTTGGCGCTACTTTTATCTCAGAGATTCATGAGGCTGTTTCACGTTTTCCAAAACTGTGCGATAGAGAGGGTGTTTGAGCTGCCTCTCAGAGCTTCCAGATGATCAGACCCTGGTTATCGTGACGCACCTTCTCAGAGGTCAAAGGTCACTGAAAAGCCTCCGAACAAGTGAAACGGGTAGCGAGAGACCGATGATGCACAGCAGCTCCACTTCTTTCTCAATAGAACGTTGCCAAACTCAAGGCCCGGGGGCCAAATCTGGCCAGGCCATGCTGCGATCCGGTTGCCTCTGAAGAGGAAGTCAGTGCTGGGAATGACACCAGAGCTGTCAGACGTCTCACGCACCAGGCAGTTCAAGGAGGATACAGACGACAACATGACAAAGAGAAGGAGAAGAGAAGGAGAAGCGGGTCAGAGTCACAAAAAGCTTCCATCACAAACAGCAGAGAGGAGGGAGGGAGCAGGAGGGAGGTGGCGCCAGTGCGACAGGAGAGAGGAGGTGAAATGGCGTCTCTTTCTCCTCCATCAAAGCTGATAAGTGACGTTTGACAACACTGGCGTCAGGACACAACAGTCATCACAAGCGCTGGGCTCCATTAGAGTCTAGAGCTGTCAGGAGGTGACGCTCGCTGACTCTCAACAGCCCAGTTCCACTCCCCTCTTTAGCTAATAGTGCTGTGTTTAAAAATTCGATTTTCCGATTCTGAATCGATTCGTACATCAATTCCATAAAATCGATTCGTAGGTCCAAAGATCGGATTAATTAATTTACGTTTTAACGCATATTCCCCGGGTGAAGTGCGCATGCGCGCACCTGGAACACCAAAGTCAAAACAACCTGCCTCCTCACAGTGGCAACACTAGCAACGTTCAGACGCGACCAAACCAAAAACGCGCTCGACAAAAGCATAGCAATTAGCATGTTATGCCTAATGGAGCTATTGGAAGTGTTGCAGTATTGCGGAAATATGACCCACCTCACGAGTCACGTGACGCGACATCACCCAGCGCTCCTGTCCAAGCCATCCACCGGGCCACAACAAATGAAACTCGAGCGAACTTTACCACTAGCGGGTAATTCTGCACGCTCTGTCAAAATAACTGAAGCGATCGCGGGCTTCATTTGCAAAGATATGCGCCCGTCTTCCGTCGTTGGAAACGAGGGCTTCAGGCGGTTAATGAAAGTAACAGAGGCTCACTATGTTCCGGTGTCTCGCAAACGTCTGTTATCCCAAACATGCAGCAGTCAGTCAAAGAAAACGTGAAAAGTAAGCTTCAGTCAGCAGTCAGGGTGGGCATCACAAGTGATACGTGGACATCTGCGCAATCTTACACGAATCTGACAACTCACTATATTGATGAGGAGTGGGACCTCTTCTCACACGTACTACAGACCACATAGAACTGTTCACATACTGAGCAATGACCGTCAGGTTGCTGGGAAGCCAGTCACCAGCACTCTGTTTACATTTTCAGTGGCTGAGAATATCTTTTTTTCATTTTGGTAATAAAATAAAAACGCATTAGTATTAAACAGCAGCATCTTTTGGGTGAATTTTTAATGTCATATTTCTAATAATGCACCAGTCCCATGAGCAGTCACATCTGGATCTTTATTATCATTGACTATCAATCCTTCATTCTTTTCCTGTTGAATGTCAATATGATACTAGTATTAATACGTTGTGTAACTTGTCATGTGATCATGCCAACAGCTCAGAAAATGGTTTAAATACTAACCTGAATCGAATCGAATCGAATTGAATCGTGATAATCGATTCTAAGTCATGAGAATCGGAATCGAATCGATTCTTGAAATTAGAATCGATACCCAGCCCTATTAGCTAAACTGGAATCAGATGGATTCTCTCGAAGCCTGACGTGATGTCAGCGGCTATTGATCCTCTGCACTACACCCTGCACTGGAGAAAATACTGGGTGGAAACAGGGAGTTTAGCCGCTCCAGAGGTACTGCAGGATACTGTAAATGTTGCTCTGTGTGTGTTAGCACTTTTATAGCTATACTTGTGAGGACCGATCCCAGGAAACTCACTTACTTGTGGGGCCTCTTTTGTCGGCCCTCACCAGGTTAAGCCTCAATTTGAGGGTTCAAACTTCATAACTGGTCCTGGTTCAGGTGAGCCATGAGTTTTGGATGGTTAGGTTCAGGGGGAGAGGCTGGGGAAAGGGTGATGAGAGGGTGAGGTCCTCACAAGCATAGAGGTAAGTCTGTGTTTGCGTGTGTGTGAGGGCTTGTTTAGCCTACTTTGAGGAGACCAATTCTTGACAAAACGCTATCCTTGTGAGGACCATATGACTTTATGGGGACTATTTGGCCGGACCCCTCAAGGTTTAAGCCTCAATTTGAGGGTTCGAACTTCCAGATAACTGGGTTCCAGTCTGGTTCAGGTGAGCCATGTGTTTTGGAGGGTTAGGTTTAGGGGGGGGGGGAGAGAACTGTGGCAATGAGAGCCACACACCTCAGAAAGACAGTGTGTGTGACAGACAGTCACGTCTCCCAAGCAGGCAGCGCGGGTCGACCTGCCCGCAGAAAGACGGGGAAATAATAAGTAAGAACATCCAGCACAACACGGGACCGGCCATGTAAACACGCTCAGCCGTCACGGCGAGGGAGGCGAGCGCCCAGGTGACGCTCGACACTCTGCAGTGACAGAGAGGAGCGGGCCAACGCGCTGAACAATGAGAAGTGTTGACACTACAAGCTTCATGCTGCATCATATCAAGCCACGCACGACGAGAGCAGCGGGAGACGTCGCCCGCTGTCGCTGCTTCTGCTCTCGACTCGCCGATCATTTGTAGCAGCGCAGACGTCTGATGTGGAGCAACGCGGGAAAACAACAAACTGGTTTATTTATTTGTAACAATTATCCCGCACCAACACAGAGAGTTGATCAAAGCCTCGCACGAGATCAGGGACTTGTTCCAATAAAGAGAGACAGGTTTGCTCCAGAGAACACCACAGACGAGGTCAGGACTGACAGGATTCATGGTGCAGTAGCAGCTCACAGCAGAGGAGCAAAACTCCTCCACAATTCAAGAGGAATTACAAAGATATATTGTTCAACTGGACTTTGATTCACTCAAAAGATGAAGCGGTGTCGCACTAATCTCTGTCCTCATGAGGTTTGAATCAGGAAGATGTAGAAGCAATGAGGCAGGTCAGCAGCTCACAGTCGAAGGTGGGAAAATGAGGTGAAACCGCACCACAGGGCCGGTGCAGCAAGAGCAGAGTCAGGCAGGTGCCTGGGATGCAAAGAAAACCCTGTGAGTAGCTGAAATACAGGACTCTCTCAGCAAAGCGCTGCGGCAGTTTCAAGCCACTCCATCAAGAGGCACTTGAAGAAAACGGGCCAGTCGTCGAGTCGCCAGTAAAAAACACACTTCACTTCCAGCAGGACCAACAGCAGCAGCAGCGGCGGCGGCTGTGAGAGCTACAAAGGCACCAGAACCGTGGTCAAAGTCACGGCACGATGACTGTTGTTGCAACGATCAGAAACACGGGCGGAGGAGCGGCCAGGAAGCTGCACCAGACATGGATCCAAAACACAAGTCCAAAGTGAAGCAGAGCTGCAACGATCAGTTGACGTCATCGATAACATCGCTGCATCGTGTTGCTGTCAGTGTAAACACTCACACGGGTCGTAGGATGGGCATCGAGAACTGGTTGTTATGGAGAAGCAGTGAGAAAATATCACCTTCTCTGGAGTCATGAAGATATGTTCATTTCTGCTACTTTCATTGGTTCCTGACTGAGGTCCGAGTCCAACTGGCCCCAGGCTCCGCCACACCACCTCCCACTGAGCGCCGTCACGCAGGAGTTGGACGGGTCCTAGAGCTCAGAAGTGTGGCCTCGTTTTGCTAGTGAAGATGACGTGTCTGACGGATGAGCAAACCCCTTCGACACCATGTTAGCGTGACGGAAGAGTGTTTGGTCTGTGACGCCGCACACCATGAAGCTAACAGCTAGCATGTCGGTTAGCATGGCGCTAACTTCTTGTCAGTTGTAGATGTAGTGTCCTGGGTCTCTCTCCTGCTAATAATAACCAGAACTGATCTAGGAGCTACATCTTTTCAGATTATCATTCAAACAAGACCTTTCAGTGTGGATGTGGATCAGATATTTTATGTCATGTTAAGGAAACTCGTCTGAGCGCAGAGTTTTCTGGAATCTGCAGCTTGAATTTCCAAAGGTTTTTATCGAGTGGAGTCCCACTGTCGCCGCACCAAGTCTCACGAACCTGTGATGAAAATGACGCTGAGCTGCAAAACTATTTCAGAATCCACCGGCGCCTGCCATGATTCCGGAGGCTTTTCCCCGGATCTCACTGATCCCCCGTCATGAAACGTGGTTCTCACAGCAGCTGCGCATGAATGCCAGGCAAGTGTCCTTCAAACGCTGCTCCACCACTGACAAAAACGAAATGACAGGCTTCCGTGACTCTCTGTGATGGTGAAGCATCTCATCATTCCACCACTATTTCCCTCTTCATTTGCATGGAGATGCAATTGGGAGGTCTTTGTGGAGCTGGTGTGTTGTGAGTGCCACAGCGTGATGTGTCTGAAAACACCGGCTAATGGCACCGCACAAGCCGGCGCAGCAATAATCATTAAAAGAGACGGACAGTTTAATTATGACTCTCATCTGCGCGCGACACTGGCCGTCCACAAACACGCGCCTCACTCCAATGACTGCAGCGCTGCACGTGACGGCCCGACTCATCAGTCCAACGCTGCTGACGGGAGGATTTATCCGTCAACAGCATCAACGCCGCGACAGCCACGTGAGCTGATGAGTGTGTGGAGTCCAGGAGCGGCTGGGAATGATCTTGTTAAACACAAGCTCCCTCAGCGGTGAGCGTACCACGTCGTGCCTGATGACAGGAAACCAGAGGAAACATAGGGACTCAAGAATACCGCAGAGCAAACGGCCACATGGTCTTGTGTTTGCGTCAGGCAAAAGAGGCGTTATTTTGCCCTGAGCCAACAGACTTTATCAGTCATGGGTCAGTCCACTGTGCTGTGGTGGAAGAGGGCGCTCTCTCAGCTATTGGTATGGTCCTTCGGCAGGGGCCGCGGCCGGAGCAAACGTACAGAGACCAAGCCCAAGACCAAGATGCCAGAGTCAGAGAGAGCAATCCAAGACCGATCAGAGGGGGAGGGGCCAAAACAGAACACAGAAAACACAGCTAGATGGTCCATCCTGGGATGTTCTCCCAGAGGGAGGGGCCCAGCACACCTCAGCAAGGAGGCGTCCAGAAGGCATCCTCAAAAGAAGCCCTCTCAGCTGGCTTCCCTCCACGTGAGGCGCCACGCTGACTCAGCTGGTTGACTGGGCGCTTGGGCAAGACAGCCAACGGCCCTTGCTTGGTGTGAAGGACCCTGGTGGTCAGGGGGGGCTGTTAGCAGTCGGCAGGCTTTTAGCTAGGAGGGCGTCTACAAAACATGAAAAAATGGATGCCCGATTCTCGACCGTATACATGCCGCCAGATGGCGCCATTAACCAGCGTAACCTGCCGGCCAAGCTATGGTCGAGAATCGGCGTCCATTTTTTCATGTTTGGTAGACGCCCTCCGAGCTACAGGCCTGGCAGTCAGTGTAGCTCGCCACCACTGGTGTGACTGAGGTGTGCATGAAACGGCTTGTTCTTTCAGTCAGGACCCCAAGTTCAGGTGACTGGAATGAAGGGAAGATGAAGGGAAAGCATCGCCTTTTGGCTCAGCTCTTTCTCACTACTACACAGACCTCATGATGGAAGCTGCACCAATCCATCCCTCACTCGTGAACAGCACCCCTCCCCCCGGGAATTCATATATGGTAAACATTTCAATGCACGTTTATAGGCTAAAATATGGATACAGGGAAAATCTGCCTCATAAACAACAGAAAAAGAATCTTTTTTTCCTTTGTCATAAGGATCCCACGTCTTAGAAATGAGGAGTTCACATGGCCTCGATAGAAAGATGTGAGGAGCACAGATCCTCCATGTCCAGTGCCCAAACATCTGGGTGAAAAAGGCAGGACGATATTCTGCAGATGAAGCTGCTCTGCCCCAGGCCACTGACATACACGGTGAAAGCTTCCAGTCTAACCTTGCTCCACTCTGACTGATGGTGTGTTGATGAAGCCAGCAAAGCAGCATCTGCTGCCTCTTATCTCCAGGTTAGATGACCAGCTCTCTCAGACGCAGCCCACACAGGCAGGTGTGAGCGTGGAAGCAGGCGTAATCTGATATATTAAGCCTCATCGATCAGCCGCGCTCCCCGGAGGATTACATCACTGCAGGGCTCCCAGCCAATCACATCGCGGCCTGACCCTCATCTGCAGTAAAATGACGCCAGTAAAAAGGCGACTGGGGTCTGGCCCTCGAGCTGGTATTTAAAGGTGACTGTGTGAGAACGTCACCGATAGATGGAGCGATTTAAAGAGGAACATCAGCCTTCCAGCTGGAGGACCGACCTTGATGTAGCCTCCGGTCGACACCAGCAGCGAGTTGTCCGGGGAGAAGCGGAGGTCCGTCACCCATCCTCCGTGGAGAGAGTCCATGGCGTCCTTTCCTTCACGAGAACAGATCTTCAGCAGGGAACCGTCCAGGACGCTCCAGAGCTGCAAGCAAGAGCCACGATGAATATTGCCTCAGAGATGACTCTGTCTCTGCCTTTTAAGCCTCACACGAAAAGAAACAATGGTGGATCACGGGGTCTGCAACTTCCAGTGCCTGTATTTGAAGCATGTCTCCACAGCAGTTTCACATTTTTAGAGTCCATTTGCTGCGACGAAACCAAGGTGCTTCATGAAGCTTCAGCAGCTCGTGGTTAGACGAAGGAAGCGCTGAGCCTCACCCAGCAATGATGCACATGTTGTGGTTCGTGATGAAGCTTCATGAAGCAGAGTCAGTCTGCAGCGTAACCTTGTGTTGTACTTGGAGACCAAGACCAATGAGACCGAGACCAAACTGAATCCACGATCATAGGTCTATGAGTCATGTCGCGACAAACCTTTATTTCTGACTGCAAAAGAAACAGTCGCCATTTTCTCCAAACTAAATCAGGAAATGAAATGGAACAGTCTCGTGGTTTAATCTGGATTCAGTTTGGCCTCAGTCTGGTCTGGTCTGGTCTTTCTTTTAAACACGATGCTCTGAAAGCCAGGCTTTATGAGGCTTCGCCTGAAGGCTGAGCGGGTTGGCAGGTATAGGACCCTGATCTCAGCCAGACCTAGCCGACCCTCCAACACTTCCCCCGACTTTCCTCAACTTGTTTTTGTATCCTTGAAGTTTCACAGGCGACGGGAGCTTCTCGACAGCAGTGCGGCTGAGAAGCGCTCCAGATGGGTCACCATCACGACCACGATCATCAGAGCTTATGTCTGACGATGACACATCTTGCAGACGGCTATATTTAACGTTTGGCATGCTCTCATCTGCATGACTCACGTTTGTATCCATAGAAACAGAAGTGAAATTTCAGCACGCTGCATTACTGGCTGTGATGAATCCTGCAGATGATATTGAGTGAGACGTGGGGAGGTTCCGGCTGCAGACCCCTGATGCTGCACCTATCTGGACGGTGGCAGCGTGTTTGTTTGTGTCTAACTCATGAGGTGCTTCTCCTTCACCTCCTCCTGTCAGACATCTCCTCCTCTTCCTGAGCTCTCTCTCTCTCTCTCTCACGCTGGCTGCACCTCCTCCAGCCTGCCAGCCCGCTGCCTCCTCCTCTTTCATCTGCGCCCTCCTCTGAGTCGGAAGCCGTCCTGAGGAGTTAGTAACACTCCATCTGATGAGGCACGGTTTGAAATAGACGGGTTCATGGACAAGAGATGTTTGCAACACTTCAGCTGATTAGATGCAACCTGTCAAGCCGGGATACAGCCTCATAAATATCTCATTCTTCTCCCAACAGAATCACTTTGGACGGTGGATTCCGAGACAAACAGACGCTGCAGGGTTGAGCAGGCAGATAAAGATCGTACAAAAAGGCAGCGTTAAGAGTGGAGAATTCAGAGTTGAAACATAGAGACGATCCAAGGGACTTGTGAGGGACTCACCCGAATTTCCCCATTGTCGTCGCCGGTGGCCAGGCGGCGGCTGTCCCAGGAGAAGCGACTGCTCCTGACACACTCCTGGTGGCCCCTGAGAACGTGGACACAGTTCCAGGAGTCGCAGCGCCACAGCTGGTAACACAGGAGAGAGCGTGCTAAAGGAAGATACGCAGAGTTTGGAGGGGGAGACTGACACAGACAGACATGTTCTGTCACTCGTTCTCCCGAATATCTTGTTCCGTCACAACCCTCCAGTCAAGGAGGTCCTCACCTTGTCAGTCCTCGGGCTTTTCCAGCCATGTTGAATGTTCTTTACCCCAAATGACATACCAAGCAGGCAACCAGTGACTGGCAGCTCCACCAGCCAATCACATGAAAGATACGCCCTGGAACGTTTCAGCAAGGCGCGGTAGAACTGGGAAGGGGCAGGTTTGATAATCGCCCCACAACATCTCGGAATGGCACGAACAGTGGTGATGGAGAAGGAAGAGTACAACGGAGACGCGCCATTGCATGAAGGACAAGAGACAACGAAGAAGAGGAAAACCAGTGAGAAGAATGAGGACATGGAGAAGATGGGTGCGGTGAGCTCTTGTGGAGAAGACCCCATTGGAAATGCTGCAAGAGGAAGATCTGCTCTCATAAAACTACCAAGACCGAAGAACTCAGAGACACCGGCGCACTGAAAACCTTCTTTTCTAAGCTCCAAAAATGGTGAAGAAACGCATTGCCACACAGATATGACATGTTTTAGAAACTGGGCTTTAATGTCTGAAATATATTCTCCTCGAGTTTCTGCTGCAGACACTGTGGCTCAAGTTTCAAGTGAAAATATCGGTTTGGGACAAGCATGACCATGTACTGTACTGTATGTCAGTGAGATATTGATCATCATAAAGCACTTACTGGGATCTCGGGAAGCAAGAACATACGTTATGCAAGAATAGTCACCAAAATGTTACTCTAAAGAACTCCATAAGTACTGAATATTAAGAGGAAATGAGCAAGTAACTAGTTGATTACCGGTTATTACATGTTCCCTAATCCAAAGTGTTGTGTCCTGTGTCCATCCAAAGAGCTCCAAAGCTACAATAAACCCAAGGTTTACACACTGACAAGAGTCTCGCCAGGAGTTATGATGAACATCAGCATCATTTAGCAAGTCTGGAGCAGGTCCACGTCCAGCAGCAGGTCATGAACAGCAGCGCTTTCTATCAAGACATATTGGGCAGATCGCCATGACATCACACAGAGAGCGATATGGATTAAAAAAACAGACCACATTGCTGGAAGTGATGTATATTTTGGCAGTATTTACCATCAGGATCAGTGGTCTCTTCAACACAGGACATCAGCAGCCCCCGACAGGCGGACCTCACTTGACTAAATTAGATGGAATGTTCTTGTCAACATAGTAAACAAGTGCATATTTGAATGTTCACAGTCTGCCCTTCTGTTCCTGTCTGCCTTTTCAACCCCATAATCACCGACAAGGACTGCACCTGGAGGTCGATAACAGCAGCGGAGACACCGGGGTACGGCTGGCTCCTTCCTTCTGACCTCTAAACAAACAGTCGCCTATTCACAGCCATGGCTGGGGCGGGGGAGGGGGAAGGGCCGACTATGTGCCTTGGCCTCACACCAAATTACACAACACACACCTCGATTATCGTCCCGGCCAAATCTATAAAACAGACATCCACTCGCTGAGCTGCCAGTTTGGCAGCGGACACGTTGGCAGTTCCCTGCTGTAGCCAGCATCCCCCTAGAAGCAGAGTCGCTCCTGACCTTGTGGAAAATGGTTCAGAGCTCCTCATTTTGGGGACTGGAGGTCGGTTTATCACTTGGTTTAGTGTCATCAAGTCTATTAGGCTTACATAAGTAGCGGCCATAGGGAAGGCTGGGGTCACGGGCCAGTGGCCCTGAGGACACAGTCCTCAACAGGACAAGCTTCACATTCCATAACCATGTCCAACAGAAGGATCCAAATAAATATGTGATGGATGCGCAAACAAAGTCGACCAGGGAGGAGGGGGTCTTCAGACTGGACCTTCAGGTCTCACTGGGAAGTCGAGTGAAAAACCTGCTCTGTCAAAGCTGAGGCCAGGATAAAAAGGGAGGGAGGTTTTACCCGGGAAGCTGGAGAGATCTGAACACAGGAGGAGGAGGGACTTTAAGTCTCCTCTCAGGTATCCTGAGGTCACAAGTGAGGGAAAGATGAGGTGAGATGGATGGATCAATGGACTCTGGAAGGGGCAGTCGTGGAGAAAAAAAGAGCTGAGCCAAAAGCTCACAATCCACAGGTAGTTCTGAAAGAACAAGATGGTGGCTGAAACGTGTTTTCTTCAAAGGATGTCTGGACTCTCCCACACAGAGGAGGTAAGAAGCTCAGGCATCAGGGAGAGCCTCAGTGAAGAGGTGCCGCTCTTCCACATCAACATAAGTGACTTGAGGTGACTGGGACGTCTCCCGAACCTTGCCAGGTGAGGAGGAATTGGGAGGAGGCCCCGGGGCAGACCCCCGGCTCAATGGAAAGATGGCAAGGAATGAATGCCCGGGCTGGAGAGACCAGTCTGGGCTTCTGCGCTGCAGCTGCTGCCTCTGCAATGTGACCTGCAGCGGTCCGAGGGTGTTTTTGAGACGCAGGACGGAAAACAAAGTTTATTTTCCACAAACAAAAAGTCACTGATTTCATGAAAGTCAGGACAAAGTCGAGCGCAGCAGTGATGGAAACACTCCACGTCTAGTGGATCAGGCTGCTAAGCTCTCGGGTGATCGGGTCAAGGATCTGCAAAGAGACTGAAAACCGGAGGTCGTGGGAGGACTCGGCGCCAACTCACCAGGCACCGCAGCAGTTGTGAGGGATTTAGAGGGAAGGATGCGTCATAGGTCACAGAGCCGCTGGCAGAGTAAACAGCTATGAGGATGAAAGTGTTTGTGTGTGAGTTAACCTTTGCCGCCTTGTCAGCAGAGGTGGTGACGAAGAGGGAACTGTCCGGCGAGACGTGGCAGGAGAGAACGGCTCCGTGGTGGGCCTCAATGTCCTGCACCTTTTCTCCACTTCTGTAATCCCACATCTTTGAGACGGGCGGGAGAAACAAAGCTTCAGGAGGAGCTGCGGTCCATGGAATCACAGGTGCGTTTACAGATTTACCTTCACGGTGCCATCAAACGACCAGGAGAGAAGCCTGCTGTCAGCCAGGGACGAGGAGACCAGAGAGAAGCACCGGATCTGCTCCGTGTGCCCCTGCAAAGCCAGACACTCTCCGGACCGCCACTGCCAGACCTGTGGACGACCACATGAAGAGGAAATCAGAATCCAATCTGGACCTGTGTGTCATTCATCAAACAAGGACAACGTTTGCATTCAAGATCAGCTGCCTCAACCACGTTCACGCAGCGCCACGATCAGGCCAAGACTTCGCTCAGCCCTCCCCAGGTGGATTCAGGAAGATGCCGGAGGACAGTTCACGGTCCTTCAGATACAACGTCATTATCCACTAGAAAAGCACATAGAGCGCGCCGACCTCCAAATAACACTCAAGGATTGTGACGGATCTGCTCCCCAACTCTGGAACACACTCCCACTGGCCATCAGAAACATCGACTGTCTCTCTCTCTCTCACACTTCAGATCCCAGTCTGAAAGAAAGGAGCTCTTAAATATAACGCATGGTCGTTGTTTTTGTTTTGGTCAGCAGCTGTGCAGCCCTCCTGACCATGAAGATGAAGAACAAATCTAGGAGAACAGATAGTGTCACCACAGTGGCATGGAAGTGGGTTTGAGCTCATGATCTGAGGGTACGTTGGGTCTGATACAGTCAAGCTTAGCTCTAAGCAGAGCCACACGAGTGACTGACCCGTCTGGAACCCCAGAACACCACCCAAACTGAGTCGTCTCACCCTTGTCTCTTTATCAACACTACATGTGAATTGCATTTAAATAGAGAACCGCTTGAGTTATCAACCCCCGGAGATTGATCACATGACCCCCTCGAGCAGCATTCCAGATCAGATACAGTTGCTCTGATCAAAGGGGTGGCACCGGGACAGCACAGACCTCTGCCCAGGCCCCAGCCTCCTTTTTACATCCATAAGATTTTTTTCTTGCCAATGTCCTCCTCAGATCTAGAGTTAAACATTCTGAATGCAATGACCTCACACGGACAGCAGGTGGCAGTATTCCTACAGCGCTCCTATGAGACACACACAGGAGAGGCCGTGAAGAAGAAGCAGGTCTGCAGGGCATGCATGAGAAAAACTTCACAGCGTGGTTAAAGCCACAACATGTCTCCATAGTCGCATGATAACTGCTTGATTATTAGATAGTATCACGTCAAAAAAGTCGGCTTTTTATTATTCATACAATAATGAACTTCATCGGCTGCCAGGTCCTTGTCAGGCGTAATAATATTTGTTTATTCCAGCGGGGAGAAGCTTTGTTCGTGATGTGTCTGTCATTATTGCCTCCTCACCTCTTACCTTGCTGTGTGTACCAGTCTTCGAGCACTTTATTACGGACATGGTATTTCGAGGTGGATGCTATATAGGGCCCCCTCCTCCTCCTTGAAATTTGAAGAGAGCTGGTCATGCGACCGGATATATCTCATTGAAAATGAATGGAGGAATCCAAACCAGAACTCCACCAAGTCCAAGTCAGTTTCTAGCCAACCTCAAATGCTTTATTGAAATTGTGTGCCTAGTTCACAGCCTGAAGGATTGGCCTTTACCACTCTGTGGATGGTGGAGGTTTAAAACAGCTAATCTAATGGAGCATGTGGCTTCCTGATACAGACAGGGCCACAGTGAGAATGATGCTTTGGTCAGAGCAAGGCGATCTGTGGTGAGGAAAGATGATCTTATCCTGGAGCATCAACCGCACATCTCAATATTCCGCTGGCCTGTGACGGAGCTCGTCCGTATTCTGAGCCACCCCCCTCCACCCACTGATGGAACGGCGCTGAAAGTCACTTAGGGGATCATTCCTTCTCAGAAACGGTGTTTCCAGTGTGACAAAACCAACCTCACCACATCACTGGATCTGCGGGGTGCATCTGCATTTACATCTAAATCGCTTCATTTCCTGGACAGCATGTGTCAAACGGTGTGAATTTGAACGGCTCCTAAAGAGGTGCTGGACAGCAATGGCGAGGCTGCATGAATACAGATCAAGCTGCTGAACTGACAGTGGGGTACGGACGTGCTGCAGAGGGCTGGCTCCTCTGAAGAAGGGAGAGATAAAGCCAGTGGAGGAGGAGCAGATGAGAGAGGCAGCAGAGCATGAACAATGCGAGTTGACAGAGCGGAACAGCCTGACATACTGTATGAACACACAGTACGGCTGCAGCGATAGCCAGAGGTTGATAAATAGATACGTAGGCAGTGAGACAACGATGGACGGCAGATGATGAGGGAGGAAAAGATGCAAGGTGATTCTGCAAAGACGCCAACTGAGAGGAAGAGTAGGCAATCGATGGAAAAGAAGAGGAATGTGGGGCCGGTCAGGTGAGGGGTGAAAGAACATGTCGAGGGAGGAGATAAATGTGAGTGAGACGGAGCCAGACGAGAAGAAAGGGATCGATGAGGGGATGGTCCGACTCACCCTGATGCTGGTGTCCTCAGACGAGGTGATGAGCGTCTGGCCGTCCCCGACAAACTGGCAGTGAAGGACTGTCTTGGTGTGTCCCAGCAGGGTGGCCACCAGACTCCCAGAAGGCAGCTCCAGAACCTGCAGGACCAGAGTGAAACCAGGATCAAGCAACATGTGAAACAAAAAAAAACATGTTCATTAGTCAACTTGACGTGTGGAGCTGGGTCGTCGAAACAAGACAGGAACGTGTGTGCAGCGCTGGCTCGGCCTGGGCAGGGCCACAGAGAGAAACCTGTCAGCCGCTCTCACCCAGCCTCACAAGGTCGCGAAGAAAACAAGTTCAGCCAAGAGCCGCTGAAGTTGGAGAAGTAACTAACATACAAATGAGGCTCTGGCTTCCGAGATTTATTCGCCTTGGAACTGGATTGTGACAGTCGGAGACGCAGCAGAGAATCCATCTTTGTTTTGATTAAAGGAACGATCAGCTTCGCGATGCCAACTCCTGACACATCAATGGTTCGCAGCACTTCATTACTCAAACACTCAGCAGCAGCAGCAGGTCTCTGGGGAGGATCGGTGCACGCAGAAAGACCCTAACAGCAACGTGATCAACACATCTACCTATTTTTAATCACCGCAAACTGACACGTCAAGTCGAGCTGAAGGGCTGTGAAAAACAATACCGAGGCGCCCCCTTGTGTTTGCTGGGGGGACTGCAAATCAGACAGCGAAGGAATTCTGTCACGTGACAATAGTTTTCTGGATTCTGGTTAAGGTTAGGGATGATATCTCACGTTAGAATTTAGATGTTAATATATGTGTGGGTGGGAACTTTTCACGCATCAGAATACATATCTGACAACTTTAACCATTGACTCACAGTGAAATCACCATCTAACATGTAGCACTGTGGGGTGATGAGGAGCAGCTCCATCACGCTTCAGCAAAACTCTAAACACAATAGTGCTGAATATTAGCGACATGAGCTGGCCATAAGCCAAGATCATTTTTCGCTTGTAAGAAGTAAGAAGAAGTTATGACATCAGTGTACACCCGTAGAAAAAAAAGTACATCCGACAACCTTATTTTAGTTCAATAATCGACTTACCTGTTACCTGTCTGCCATTTTTTCCTGCAGTGTCAACATGTAGTCTTTGGACAGACTCCCTTAATACGGTCGGATCCGACCATGACCACCAGCTACTCTTGGTTTCTCACTACGCCTCCACCAACCATCCTCTCTGAACAGGTTTGCACAGGTACTGACTGCTGCAATCCAGAAACAGCCCTCCCAAAATGTAGCGACACTCTTGAATATGAGCAACTGTGAGAGTCCAGCGGAACAAAACCACTGAGCACATGACATCACACTTGTCCTAGTGACATCACGAGTGGCCAGGTGACACAGCTGGTGACATAGGCGCTGCACTATTAATATATAAGGGGATATCCTCTGGCTCCAAGAGCTACAGCCATCAGACAAACAAAATGGGCAGCCAGATTTATCAGGCAATCTATGAGGCTCATTTTCCAGAACTCCAGAGGGATCCTCCGAAAGTCAGCCAACAGGCCCTGCAGGACTATGACCTTTATTTGAAACTGAAAAAGAGGGACATGCAGGAAACTCAAGCGGTGAAGGTCTCCGCAGCACAACAGGTCCACGCGGTGTCCACCAAGTCGACAGCTCACCACACAAACAAATCCAAAAGGCAGAACATCATACCTCGCTTCTCTAAAGAGAAGAACAGCCTGCTGTCTGAAGTCAAGATGGTGGAAAAAGTATTTGAAGTTCAGAAACGAGAGACAAGTGCTAAGATTGCCCAGCACATGGTGGAAAACATCCAGATGAAGGTGGCCCTCGGTAAAGCCATTGAAGAACTGAAGAGCCAGAAACAGCAGTGGGAGGTGGAGAAGTACCACCTCCAGGTCCGGCAGCAGGAGGAAACGGCCAGCCTCATCGCAGCGCTGGAGCAGACGCATCAAGATCTGATGTACGAGAGACACAAGTGGCAGCAGATCCCGTCTCTTCTGGCCAAGCAGCAGGAGGAACTGGACCGTCTCATGGCGTCGCTCAACCAGGCCCACGAGGAGGAGATACAGCAGCGAGAGAGGTGGAAGGAGGAGAAGTCGCTTCTGCTGGCCCAACACCGAAAGGAAATAGCTGTTCTGGAGGCCGACCTGCACCAGGTTCATGAGGACACGGCTCACGAGAGGTGCCAGTGGCAGAAGGAGAAGTCCTCCCTCCTGAAGTCTCTCCGTGTCACAGAGAACCCGCAGGTAAAGTGAGCCGCGCTCGGACTGGAGCTACATTTGTGAAGGACACCAAGGATTGACACTCCTTTAAAGCAGAGATGACATCCATGCAGGATTTGGTAGGGTTTCTGGTCCGCTGACTCAGATCACAGCGGGCGGCACGAGAGATCACACGGACTGGGACGTGTCACGGGGAGGAAGGATCCCACAGCCAGTTCCTCGTGAGGTGTGAAGGGCCTTCTACACAGAGTTGGTCCTCACGAGTCACACAAGCCCATCGTTGGCAGATGCCGGAGGCGTTTTGTGGGCAAGAACAGTCGTGTTGACAAACCCAGGTGCACGCCTCCTTAGGCGGACGAGATGCCGACGATGCATCCTTTTTAACCTCGTACAAGCAAACCACTGCGCCAGAACAATCTGAACCCTCAGGAGGTCAGGGTTCACAGACGGGTTAGTGGTGCGTACGCACACAATCCACACCAGTAGGAAATAAAATTTGAGATGTTAATGCCCAAGGAATTGTTTATTGATCTGTGCAAATGTCAACAAGCCTGTTATTATTTGATCATTACACATAAGTTGGTCGGTGATGAACTGCCCTTCATGATGAATGGAGTCCAGTGAGAAGATACCGAGGCAAACAGCTAAGGCTGATGAAAGACTGACTGAAAAGGAGTCAAAAAGATAAGATGATGAAATGGGAAAATAGAGAGGCCACTCTGCGGAGTGACGGGACTTTGTGGAAGGAAAAGGTTCAGTCACATGACCATCATTGATGGTGAAACTGCTGAGTTGTAGGACGAGTCCATAGTGGAGCATGTGTTCATTGTGAGTCAACAGTGGGACTGGGGTAGAGAAGGTCAGAAGGGGCCGCACTGTGTCTCTGGAGAAGGCCGATGATAGAGGAAGACAGGTACTGTATGGGGAAGTCAGGAGCACCGGAGAAGGATGTGAGGGTTGCGCAGGACATGTATGAGGTCAGTGAGACGTGTTGCAGGAGTGATGGGGGTGAGAGCAGGAGTCCATCAGGGATCAGCTCTTCTCGTCTGCTATTGTTACAGACGGACTGTAAGGGACGAGTCTCTGCGGACTATAATGTTTTCTGACGATATAGTGATCTGTAGTGAGGGTAAAGATGAGTTGGAGGAGAAGCTGACGAGGAAGGAAGCTCAGTAGAATGCATGTGTGAATGAGACAGAGGAGGCGGGTCAGAGAAAAGGGATGCGTCAGAGTAATGGAGGTGAGGAGGAGAGTACAGGTGGGACGGGACAGGTGAAGCCAACTGTCAGGGGTGATCTGTGACAGTAGTGAGACCTGCCACAATGTTTGGTTCAGAGACAGCAGCTC
The DNA here is from genome assembly GCF_027744825.2 of Synchiropus splendidus. NCBI lineage: Eukaryota > Metazoa > Chordata > Actinopteri > Syngnathiformes > Callionymidae > Synchiropus > Synchiropus splendidus. The sequence continues at coordinate 2,074,747 of NC_071337.1, forward strand.
CGACAGGAAGCAGAGGACTAGGGACTAGGACGGACCAGATCAGAACCAGTATATCAGAGGGACTTGTGGAGAAGTTTGGAGACAAACTGAGGTGTTTCAGACGCATGGGGAGGAGAGACAGAGAACCTGTTGGACCAAGAATGTTGACAGAAGAAGCCAACCATTGAGGTTCCTGGATGTCATGAAGAGCCGACTAGAGAAGAGGGTGAAGACAGGTGAAGGAGGGGGAGGCTGACTTGCAGTGGAAATGTTGACAAACAGAAGCTCACTAACAGGTCTATCAGTCTTTCAAGGTCTGGACATAGTCCACAGCTACATCTCATCAGACGAACAATGTTGCACTAAACTGTTGCTCGGAAAAAGGCGTGAACCATTTTCATCTCAACTTTGTGTTGAAATGTGGGGCTTCATTCATAGGTACAGCAAAATTATTTGTTTGTAATGTTGTCCTACTCCTTCTTTAATATCAAAGACAATCCAGTCGACTTCTGCCTTTATTATCTAACGAGCGCCTTATTGACATCAGAGCTGACACAATCCTGGAATTCTTGATAAATGAGGGCATTTCTTCCAGTCCTCTTGTCATCTACATGAAATCAGAATGGACAGCCAGGTTTTTCAGGACATTTCTGAGGTGGACTGTGCTGATCTGCAGAGGGATTTCAGCCCCAGCAAGCATGCTGGGAATGAGGTCTATGTGAAGCTGAGGAAGAAGGGCAACAGGGGAGCACACTCTTGGAAAGCGGCTGAGAAATCAAGCAGCCCAAATAAGCCTTCTGGCAAGAAGCACAAGCAGACGTCTCGCCTCTCGAAGGAGAAGGAGGGATTGCTCGCTGAAGTGAAGATGGCTGTGAAGAATTTTGAAAAAGAAGCCAACGCTAAAGTCGGCCAGCAAAAGAAGGAGAACTTCCAGATCAAACTTGCCCTGAAAAGAGTTGAGGAGGACCTGGAGAGGAAGAAACAGCAGTGGGAGGTGGAGAGGTCCAGCCTGCTGGCCTGGCAGCAGGAGGGTCTTGTAGCTGCGGTGGAGCACGCCCAGCAGGTTCTGATGAACGAGAGACACCACTGGCAGTGCATGGCCACCCAACTGGCGTGGCAGGAGCGGGAGTCAGCGTGTCTCAGCGCAGCCCTCAACCAGGCTCGCAAGGACCTCTCAAACCAGACGAAGCTGTGGGAGGAGGAGAAGTCCTCCCTGCTGGCCCAGCACCAGGAGGAAGTCTCCGGCCTGGTGGCTGACCTTGAGCAGGCCAAGAAAGACTTGATGAGTGAGAGAAACAAGTGGAGGGAGGAGAAGGCGTCGCTTGAGAGGAACTCAGAGGAGCAGCGGGGGACGGACCCAGTCGAGGGTCGGACTCCAAAACAGCTTTGAAGATCTCCTCTCTCTCATCCCACAGAAAGGAACAATACTGTTTAGGATTTTTGAATACAGTCGGCGATCGTAACACAGTAGTATTACCAGTAACCTTCACAGGGGAACATGAACATGAAGTAGAAAACCTCAATGAGAAACTACCAATGTCATGTAGGAACAAAAACCAAGTCAATAAAGACACAAAACAAGGTCCTTTCACTCATCAACCAGCGCCATCGGGTTGCCGAGTTGCAACGCTTTTATCTTCCAGATATCTTGCAGCACAGGTAAGAGGTCGCGACACCAGGCAACAAACACCGTGTCATTAGATCTGTCAAACACTAGGGGCCTCAAACTTATCAACAGGGCCACCACAGGCTCAGTGTCTTCAGAGGGGTCCTCAGATCACTTGCCTCCGTCCTCAGCATTAATTCAAGCCATGTCAATAACAAACACAGATGATGTTATTTATTGATGCATGAAAAGTATGGCTGTTCCAATCAGGTTTTTAGCTGCTGATCACAGACGCGTCATATGGTTTGGCTATCAATTTCTAATGAGACCTTCTGGTTACATGAGGTGGAGAAATGAACCATAAAACTGCCCTCATTTGGACAAACATGTTATATTTATCCCAAAACCTTGAGCAACTATTCAGTCAAAAGGAGCACTGAAAACGCTGTCACTTACATTGTTGACCCCTTCAATAGTGTTTCCCCTGCCATGTATTACTGTTGAATGCGCTGCAGGGTGAGTGGGGTCAGGGTCAGGGTCAGGGTCAGGGTCAGGGTCAGGGTTAGGGTCAGGGTCAGGGTCAGGGTCAGGACATCGGTTGAACAATGAAAGGCAGGATCTGCATTTCCCGATCACATGATTCTGGGTGGATATCGGCCGATCGTGATCGGTGGCTGATCGATTGGAGCATCTCTAACTATAGAGTAGTTACATGACATGTTGGTATGGATGCAAGCCTCTCGGACCTGTAGCAGAGAGACCGCCAACTCGACATTAGGAAGCTAGCAGGTTAGCTTCTAACACTGCGTGCTCCGTGATAACAAGTGATCATTAGCATGATTGAGGACATCTCAATGCCTTGCCGGGATCATCAGGTTCATACTGGCCCAGGAGCAGCCAGTAACCAGGTCCCAGTCACAGCTGTCCACCAGAGACACAACAACACAGCGATCCAGGCGCCTCAGCCATTATGACCACAACCATCTCAACCACTGACATCCACACTGTAACAGGGTAACAAGCACCTGTCCATCTGGCCCTCCTCGGGACTGCATTGGCGTAATGAACCAAATACACCTCCTGTTTCGGCAGTCTTCCTCTTCCTTGCTCCCTCCTCCTCTTAGTAGCTCCATGTACTTCATAGCATCCCTGTGTGTAACATAGCTAGTCCTGAAGGTCAGGGTTCACTGGGGTGTGGGAGCAATACTGTATGTTCTTGACCTGAAGCGTCCCAGCATTGACCGCAAGGTTTCATTGGCCCTCAGTATGGATATATTACATGGCATCATATCGTCCGCGTCACATGGTAGTGACGCTGCAGTCTGTTGATGACATTCACAGCATTTAAAAAGAAGCGCTTGACTCCAATTTAAACGAAAATCACTTTGAGTTAGGACACCTCTCAATGGAGAAGCGGGAGGGATAGAAATGTGCCATCTACGGAACAGTGACAGGGAACTGCGAGTAATGATGCTAGCTAACCACCAAACCTTCAACAAACCTGCAAACATATCAGTGAAGCATTTGTACCTTGAGTTTACGCACATTCCCAAGGCAAAGTCCAACATACAAATTCACTCATGAAGTTTACTGACCACTCAAGACAAAGAGGGGGGGCCTCGAGGGGGCCACACCCAATGCTAAAATGGGACCCCCTAGCGGCAGGATTTTAAAGCATTGTGTACTTTAGCCGTGTAGGTGACATGGATCAGAGGTCACCGACGCGTGCAGCGGTTCTACAGGATTAAAGGACGACAGGTGCCAAAGTACCTCCACTGTTCCGTCTTCCTGCCCGAGGACCACAGCGAAGGGCTCCAGAGACAGACTGGTGCACCGAATCCTGGACGCCTTTTCCTCAGACTGGTGCAGGATGGACCCTGAGATGCTCTCACGCACCTGGGAAACAGGAAACTGCTGGGACCACCGTGACCCTGATGTCAGGAAGGTGAAACTGACCTGGAGTCTGTTGCAGTTGTCAGCAGCAGACACAATGATCTGCTCGCCGGTGAAAAGACAGTCGGAGTCTCGTTTCAGACTGACGGCGGAGGTCGTGTGCACCTTCTCTGTCTTCCACAGCTGCACACAACACAAGAGTGACCCCCACTTTCAGATTTCATGATCACAAAGATTCTACTTTGATTGAGGACAATGTGTTTGTACGAGACATTGTAGTTGAATACTGAATAATATGGAAATTGAAGAGGAAGCAGATGAACCTGGTTGTTAAGCCTCACTTGTCCACGACACAGAACCTGTTTCACAAAATAGCTGACGTGGAAAAATGTAAGAAATCTATGGCTTTATTTATCACATATTTTCATTGCAAATTATTTGGATGTCCTGTCGAATTCTGGAGGGAGACAGACAAAACAATATTTATACGACACAGTGTCTGTGTCGAACTGCTATGTGAGTGCTGGGTGTCGCACCCGCAGCTCTGTGTGTGTGTGTGTCGCTCACGTTTGTGAGTGCGTGAGCAGCAATGTCATACCTCCGAACATACGACCATATCTTCCTTAACTGACCCGACTTTTATGTTTCTACAATAAATGGATTGCAAAGGATGGTGAGTAGAAAATGTGTAACCTTTCCATTTTATTGCCACAGAGCTGCACCTCCTTACAATGGGAGTGAATCGAGCCGGGTTTGGCAGCACATTTGTGAGTCTTGCACAAATTCTGAATATGCTGCAGTGTTCCTGAGCACATCATACGTGAGAGGACAAGTGTGACTGCAAAACCGGAGGAATTCATGTTTCTGTGGGGAACTATTTGCTCACAGCAGTTGAAGGAAAATGATTTTTTGGCTTGAATTTTCTGCTCTGCTCCTCTCTAGCAGACCCGATTACACACGGCCAGCTTTTATCCAAATCTTGTGCGGCTTGAGGCACAAAAACTACACGACTTGGCTGAGATTTCAAATTTTAGGCCAATAGAGGAGGGGTGCGGCTACGTTTTAAGCTTTCAATGGAGTTTCTGGGCGGAAGTGTGGAGGAGCGGCAAGCTGTTGAAGTGGTGGAGGTTTTTTTGTCCTCCTCCCTTTCATTTTTGAACAGCATGATGAAAACTCTAGGAGGGCAAAGCAAAAAAGGTGGTGGAAGAACGTTGAGGGTGTCGGGACTTTCCAGTGTCAGTAATGCACTGGGGAGCTCGAACTGGGGCAGTAAAAACACACAATGTGTGGCCATAAAGAACAACTCACTGACTATCATCCCGACATAATCCTCCATTAAACACACTTACTCGCACGGTTTGGTCGTCGGAGCACGACAGCAGTTGTGAGCCATCAGAGGAAAACTGGACGCGCTGGACCCAGCTCAAGTGTCCGCTGCAGTCTGCCATCTTTTTATTAGCCTCCCAGTCCCAGAGCTGAAAGAGCAGGACAGATGAGTGACGGTTCAGGAGCCTGTTGAACACGTGGTCCACACCTCCACAGCATAGTTGGAGTAGGCGACGGCCAGCAGGCTGCTGGTCGGACAAGCGTGGCAGTACTGAACCGTGCTGAGACGGTTGGTTTTGATCTCCAGCAACAAGTCGGACGTCTCCACCTCGAACACCTGGGAAACAGATTGATGAGTGATGATGGGAAACCTGCGCACCGACGTCGACAACACTCACCAACACAGCATTTCTGGCTGCACATATGAGGCGTTTGCAGTCGGCCGTCCAGGTGCTGCACTTGACCATGACCTCCTCGATGCTCTCCGAGCACATGTCCCTGACATTGATCGTCCTCCATTCATTTGCAGATGACACGTGGAACAGCTGAAGACACGGAAAGCGTTCGCCGATGATCCGATGTAGAAAACTGAAACACCATCTGAAGCAGAGACTCTGAACTCTGCGCTCTAATATCTGTCAATACTGCAGACCAGCACGCGTGTCCAGAGTCACTCAGGCTTCTCGACATAATAACACCGGAATGATTGGTGCTTTAATAGACAGTTTTTAAAAGCAGAAAACAAAGGACATCTGAAAGGATGACTTCACCAAGAGGGACGAGACGGAGATGGAAAACAAGTTTCTGAGTTAGAAAGTGATGCTTCATCAGTCAGAAACTGGTTTGCCAGTGTGGTATGACATGTTTGAGTCCCATTCAAAGCCACAGTGAAGCAACTTTAGCTTCGTTTCACCTCAGGAACTGCCTCAAGTCCAACCCCAGCCGTTAAAAACAAACAGACACTTATCAAATACACATCACGGTCCAGGAGTGATTGTTACTGCAGGCAAGTATAATGTCTGAACTTCATGATCTCAGTTTGATTATTCATGTCATTTTTGTGTTATTAGGTTATTCTTTTTTAGTGTTTTTTTATTTTTACAGTTTGACGGCCATAATACCAAAATAAACCCAGGGCACAGACAGTAGTTATAAGAGGACTTTATGGTGGATCACTGACACTCGAAAAACCTGAAACAAGACGACTTTATCTTGTGATAAGCAAATCATTTGTAGGACTGAATTAATGGCGTCCCACTACCAGATGACAGCATTTCCACTTAATCCCATCGGGCTGCTACTCCAACAAGCAGTGGTTTGAAATGTTAGGAAAGTCCCTGTGACTGTCTCTGAACCAAGCAGTAATGCTGTTCCAGGTCATTTAATTTCTGTTGTATTGACGGTGCTGAGAGATTCCCTGAGGCACTGTCGTTATTTTCAGAGGTCACTAGATGGCGCTGTCTGCGGTCAGTTCTTCACACCTCCTCCAATGAAGGCTCACAGGCCTTGGAAAAATAAGGACAATGTTTGACAAAGCTTCATCAGCCCATCAGCAGCCACCATTGGAAGTGACGCTTCTAAAACAAGCATGTAATGACACGAACATCAACCTCTAATCACAGAAAATGAGTTGTTTTTCTCTCTCTTCAACAGCTCCCTCATTAATAGAGATTCATTTTCTCATTTGGAGTAGTTTGACGCTGCGATTGCTTTCGATGAAAGCCTGTGTTTCAGTGGTAGGATTAGATTTTCTTGAAATCCGTGAATTGATGAAAGGACAGCAGCAGAGTTGTTGACTTCTCAGTCAAGTTGTGACTTGCTTGTCCTGAAAGATGTTTTGACTGTTAGCAAAATGCTGAACCATTTAAGGAATAGAAAAACAAAACTTGATTCCACTCACGCATCCTAAAATGATATTCTGACCCAACAGGTTTTTAAGATGGTGGATGTTAAAGCCTCCACATTGTAAGTGAATCGAGATACTCCCACTGGAAACAACCGAATGCGGATTGGATTTTCAGTTTCACGCAGAGCAGTTACCTTGACGGTGCCGTCGTTGGAGGAGGTGGACAGATAGGCGTCGTCGGGGGAGAAGCAGCAGTGGTTCACTGGTTCAAAGTGTCCAAACATGGTGTTCTGGGAGGACGGCTTGTTGAGGTTCCACAGCTGCAGACGGAGTCACACACATACACAGGATTCATTCTGAAGCCATTCTGATTTGTATTTTCAAATGTGTCATTGAACACTATTTTGACTGTGGACCTTCACGTTCAGGAACTTGTCATTAGAGCAGGTGGCCAGCAGGAGGCGGTTTGTTTGGTTGGTGAACTGGCAGTGGTTGACCTGCTCCTCGTGCTCCACCTCAAAGGCCCTCAACAGCATGGCTCGCTCCACGTTCCACACCTGTAGGTCAAACATTGTGACTGCCACAGAAACTGAACCAGCAAACTGGGAGGAGAAACCTCAGCGTGATCCTGTGAGAATACGCTGGAATATTCGTGAAGACCTGTACCTTAACCTTCTTGTCGCTGGAGCAGGTTGCTAAGAGCCGGTCATCGGGTGAGAAGGCGCAGCAGAGAACGTCATCGTCGTGAGCCTGGATCTCCCGGAGCTTCTCCCCAGACGTGCTTTTAAACACCTGAAGAGAGAGACGTGCTTTCAAAGCGTCGAGAGCAACAGGCTCCACGAGAGAGAAACTGTCCAGGAGGACCAGAGTCATGATTCTGAACATCTGGATCAACTTATTGCATCATATCTGCGGCTAGAACTAGCATGTGGACCCCATGTCTTCATGCTACACCCCACTTCCCGTCACCATTGTTCATTGTTCAATGTCTGGAAAATATAGGCTTCAATTCAACAACCAGCGGAGGGTCCTGGAGGTGAAAATACTGATGTAAATATATTGTTAAATCATCTTTTTTGAACGTGGGGACAGACAAATCTCTCACAAGCACAGTGTATATGAGCATCTTTTAAAGCAGCCATGGTAATAGCAGCACACACCAGGCACAGCAGGCTCCCGTTACCTTGACGGTCTTGCTGGCTCCACAAGAGGCTATCTTGGTTCCACTGTGGGAGAAGCAGGCTGAGTAGATGGAGCCCTGGTGGGGCTGAATGATCAGGCGTGACAGAGACTCCACAATGTTTTTATTCCTGGAAAAGAAAGTGGTCAGCATGACTACTCTCATCGGGTTAAAGGTTCACTGCTGCAGTGAAGGAAGCAGTGGAAGAACTACTGCTCTGACCGAGCAGTTTAGCTCGCAGGGCATCTGGGAAACGTCCTTTACTGAAAATTTGATGCCCTAAAGATGCCCTGTGGTTGCCGCTCTCACCCTGACTCACCAGCAGAGAGCGCTGTCGCGTCTTGAGTCCCCACAACATTGCGTGACAGATGCTGCACGACTGGCATTTAAGCCGACAAACAGCCGCTTTAGAGGATAAGAAAACGTTGGATGTCCACTAGATCAGTGATTCTAGGGGGGCTGTGGGCCGCGAGCGCGGTTGGTGATAGTTACCAACTATGGAGAAATTCTTGAAAAGAAAAAAAAAAGTGATGGCGCTCCCAACAGTAAACACTGTTCATGAAAGCACCCGTTGAAGTATTTCGGAACTTCACGTCAATGTCCTGCACTGACCGTGATTTCGAAGTGGTGTAGCTGTGATGCATCACGGGAGCGCTCAAGTGAACTCACAGCCAGTCGAAGTACAGCCTCCCAGAGCGAGCGAGCTGTCTGGCCTGCTGCAGCGCTTGTGTGTAGACTTCAGAGGTGACTGGCTGGGACAGAGCCAGCTGAACCACGTCGGGAAAAGGTCGCTGCTCCAAGTGGTGGCCGTTCAGAGACAGAAACTCTTTGAACTGACTACAAACGTCGCTATTCTGGAGGGAGACAAAGCAGACAGTTAAAAACTCCATTTTTATGCCGATAACTTGCTTTTCTTTCAATAGCTGAAGTTGGCCTTTTCCAACTTTGGGAGTTATGACTGAGGATTTGCAAACTTCCCTCCTTTGCTGAGGCACCACTCTTGGGCCAGCTCTAGACCTGCTCTGGGTTTGGCCTAGAACCCTATAATGGAAGGCTTCCTGGTGGATCCCAGTTAAGGTGAGGGTCCCATAGCAGATAAATGGGCCACATACCAGTGTTTGCAGTTTCGTTTGAAGCTGCATCTCTTCCTCACGTAAAGTGTATTTAAACGTCAAACATCAAGGTCTAAGTCAAGGCTGATGGTGACTGACCTCCTTGTCCAGACTCAGTCCATGTTCCACGTAGTCGTTGATGAGGTGAGCTGGGCCCATGATCTGGGCCTTTGTTCTGACCCAGTCCAAAGAGAACATCAGAGAGTGAAGCTCCTGAAGACCCAGAGGTGGTGTTAGTGACAGCTGAGGTGAGAGTCACATGACCGCTCACCTGGGTCAGGTTGGCTTTGGCCATGTGGTAGGTCAGGAATCGGATCCAGTAGAGGCATTCTTCGTCTCCTGACACCGGAGGATTGTCCCTGTAGAACTGCTGGTACTGACTCACCACCTTCCTGTGAAGGCTCTGCAGAACACAGAGAGGCACTTGAGAAAAGAACATGAGCGTTACAGAGACAGACTCAAAACAAACCTCAATCTGAGCTCGGTTCTGCTCCACCAGAAAGTCCAGCTGCAGGTCGTGGAGGTAGTAGAGGTAAGGTTTGCTGTTGGTGTCCACAAAGAGGAGGGATTTGTTGACAAATTCCTGGAGAACATCTTCCACCTCCTCCGTCTCCAGGTCCCACAGCACAGACAGCACCTACCGGGAGAAGACACAGGGGTTCACCTTGTCATGTCTCCACATGTACATGGGGCAAAACTAACTGAGACTTATGGAGAATAGCAACTCCCTAAATAACCCACAATATAAAGTGTTGAATACTTTTAATTAAGGATGCTCTGATCAGGGTGTTTGCTGCTGATCACCGATACAGATGATCACCACCGATCACTGATACCGATCACGTGGACTGACAATGAATTTGTCATCAAAATGATGAGACCTTCTGTGTACATGATGTGAAAACTTCAACGATAAAATCATTCTAACTCAGACATGTTTTAATACACCTCTTCAAGAAGGAAAAAAATAGGGGAAAAATATTCTATCAAAAGGACAACTGAAAAACATTTAATTTGATGTGAGACGTGGCAGTTTGGTGAGTCTCCAGAGACCCTACTGTGTCCGTGAGGTATTGTAAGTACATACTGGCCGCTTGTAACAGGACTCTGAGACAGAGAGCACTGCACTTATGAAAGTTTCCATGGACGTTTTTTAAACAGTTTCAGATTCAAGTGGCTGACCAAGGCTGCACCCCGACTCCAAAACGGCGACGGATCCAATCGTTTCAGTCTCCGCATGAACGACACCTGAGAGAGGCTGCTGATCTAGCTCGGTGAAATTACTGATTATTTCTTGGGCAATTAGCTTAGCATTCTGAATGTCACGCTCGGACCGGCGGGTGTTGCTAAGCGTTAGCTGCGCTAACAGCCTGCTGCTTAGGAACCACCGGTCTGCCTTTCATGAGCCTGGAAAAATACATGACAGATTGAAAGAATCTTCACGGCAGACGTGCTGCTGCTGAGTGAGCAGCGAGGAGGGAGGAGCGGACGCATCACAAGCAGTGATCGGTTGTTGCGATCAGCTGTGACAGGTAGTGATCGGCATTCACCTATCACGCTGAAATCGGTTGATCATGATCAGAGCATCCCTACTTTTAATACTTTAAACCCCTACAAAACCACAACACTACAAAGACACGCAAAACGTCCTGCTTGTGAGGCACCACAGCTGGTCCACAGACCTTGGCAGGGATTTTCACATCCTTCTCCAGCACAGTGAAATCCCTGTAAAGCTCTCGGTGGTCGTCAGGCAGCACCTCGATGCTGGCAGCCATGGCCTGGTCCAGCGCCTCGTAGTCATAGGAGGAAGACTTCCGGATGCGCTTGAACTGCTTCTGCCGCAGCTGCCGCAGGTAGTAAGGCCAGCGATCCGGCTTCTCCCTCAGCAAAGCCCCAATCAAGGAGACCACCAGAGGAGATCCTGCGAGCACCAGACAGAGAACAGAGAGGGAAGATTGAAACAAAGATGCTTTCCGATCCAGATGATGTAATCCGCACCCAAACAAAACGTAATCCAGGGGTCGACACCTGAGACTGGTCTGAGGGGCCATCAAGGACGGGAGGACAGTAGAAAAACTAGAGGAACAGATACTTATAAAACAAGAATCAGGCTATGGCATTATAAGCTTATTCTTTGATTTTACATGCAGTTCATTTGAAGACTCCTAAACATTGGAAGATGGTGAATATCTGTGAAGCTATGGGGGCGAAACAAAATGATATAAAGGCACTTTTTCCCCTCAGTACCTTTAAAAATAGCTCTCAACTACTTTATTTTTCTGAGTATAAGTTGCAGTTTTTTCAGTTTCACTGGACCTGCGAGTACCCAGATGCGATTGCAATATATTAAAACCCATCATTTCTTACTGTCATGTTCTTGACAAGCATGAACAAGGAGTGAGCATTACATACGCCCCGATCGTCTTCGTTTTGTCCCAGCACCGGGTGAGGAGGCAGAAATTTGGCGTGATCACATATGAGCTTTACAACAGGAGGAATATACATCATGTACCACAGACTTGGACATGATCACGAAGGTTGTTTTTTGGTGTTTTTAAATGGAAAGTCCAGAGTGAAAAATAAATAAAATGACTGAAATACTAGAGCAGCTTGTGGATATAAATCTATCTTTTAAAACGGACATCAACCAACAGAAAAGTGTACAGAAAGAGAAATAAAGACGGGAAAAGCAGCTAATAAAAACAAGTTTGTACTTGGAATTTGCAAATGAATGATGATGAACATGCTGACAAGGGCTGCACTTTGCCCCTCTGAAGTCATGTGTTCATCCTGTTATCAACAGTCTTCAAAACTGAAACCTGATAAATAAATCTGTGTTATTTCATAGATAAAGGTCGACCATTACGGAGGTAATAATTGAACGGTTACAGCCTGACAGAATGAGGTCAACCCCGGACTGAGGACGACTCGCCGCACAAAACTGTAAACAAACGGAGGTTGACAGTTTTCCAACATCTACGGCCACAATAAAAAACGTTTATTGATTTTGGAGACTAACTGCTATAGTCAAGAGACTACTTGACTGGAGACTGAGTCCAGACCAAGACCACGCCAACACTCTGAGCAGGCAAAACTGAGTCAGACCAAGACCGACACAGATGCAGAGCGAGGAGGCGCTGGTCTATTATTCAGACAGAAAAACACCTATCTCACCTGCTACAGAAGCTACGGAAACAACATGACTCCAGGCTTCAAAGAAAAAGAAAATGCACCATTGCACCCGGGAAATAAAACTGATCACATTCATGTCACATGAGGTTCAAGCCGTCCTGCTCGACCGAGACCAGACCTTGTGGTCTTGAGACCCGACTTGAGCTGAACAACAGCGAAGCTAACAGAGCCGTGTGTTAGAAGCGATGCTTTTAGACAGTAGACACACTTAGACACACAAATAAGCTTGGAGAAAAACATCTTTGGGCAGGAAACGAGAAGAGAATGTCACTCGCCTTTACATTCGCGAACAATGCTCCGAGCCTCCTCAGGCAGACTGTGGGCTTTGTTCTGAGTGTACAGCGCCAGAATCTCCAGAGCTTTGTTTTCGTCCAGACCACTCTCCACCTCCACCTGGAGTTTGGCACCTGGGAAATATGAAGAGGGCACGGCAGGGAAACGATCAGATAAACACCAGGTGACTTGACAGTGCAATGGGATAACTATAAATTCTTTACATGCCGACATGCTTAGTGGATTAGTTTTAGGGAGTAAACAATATATTAAAAAGTGTATTAGGACAACACATAATAGCATATCCATGTAGAAAAAGGCCCCGTGAGATGCAACTGTTTCATTCATGAGCCACGGCAGTGACACGTCAGTGATCAGTACTCACCACTGACAGAGTCAGCCAGGCTCCTGTTTCGTGTGGTCAGGAGGATCTGACACTGAATGTCAAACACCTTCAACACACTGCTGTCCCAGATGTCGTCAAGAATCAGCAGAGACCTGAAGAGTAAAAACGACGTGAGACACTTGTTCTTTCTTCTGCAGGCGGAACAGCAGAGCGGCCAACAATGTTTCCTCATGCAAACACGTGTTTCCCCCAACAACCCAACAGAACGGATACTCTCCAGAACATTGTCTGGAATCACCTCAGAGGCTCTGAAGAGGCTCAACAACGTGCTGACAGCAGAGCAGTGGAAACATTATTGGCCACTCTGCTGTTAACAGCTTCATTTAAGCCAGTGATTCTTAACCACGGGGCCGGGGGCCATGTTTGGGCCGCGAGCGCCCCCTAGAGGGCCGCTAGAATTTGTTTTGTTTTACACCTCTGGGCCATGAGACGCTCCGTTTTAATACAGAAGCCACATATGGTGGCAGCAGTGAGTCACTGAATTGACAGCTGCACATCTGTGATAGTTACCAACTACGGAGAAGTTCTTGAGAAGAAAACATGATAAGTAAAAACTGTTTATGAAAGCATCTGTTGGAGCAGTTTTGAAAATTAATTAGAATATTTTGTGGCAATACTTTCATTTACACTTTACTTATATCTTCTTTGGCATTTAAATAAAATGATTTATCATATTTATTCAGTTTTTCCAATTTTATCAACAGTTTGAGTCAAGTGTATTTTTCTTTTTTTTTTCTTTAGTAAATGCGATGAACATGACTTGAACCTGCTTCAGCTGCTGGTTGGACTTTTCCATGACAAATATCTTTGCGATGGTCACATGGTTTCATGTCATTTCACAAGGTTTTGGTTTGTTTACGTGTGAGTAGGTTAAATATGTTTATTGATCACAAATGAAATCAAGAGTCATGAATCAGTTCTATTGAATGGGCCCCAGGGCCATTTGTTCTGGGAAAGGGCCCCCAGATCAAATAGGTTCAGAAGCCCTGCTTTAAGCTACCTTTAGAACAGATGCAACTTATGGGATACATTTGCTATTAATCTGGAGTTAACTCATCTTAATAGTGTGACTAATTGAGATTAAAGACTGACAGGCCTAGTATTAATCAAGCGTTAACTATAGAAACAACATTTTCCAGAGTGAACCTCCCCAGAACGACTTCATTACCGAGCTCACCTGGGATGCTTGCGCAGCATCAGGAAGCGAAGACGTTCCTTAGCTTCATCCAGAGAGGAAGGCGGTCTGTGAAGGGACTGGGCATCCAGGTTCTGCTCCAGACGGAAGCACAGCGACTGGATCTTGACCAGCAGGTCCGGCTTATCCAGCTGACCGATGGACAGCCACTGGACGCCTCCAGGAAAACACTCTGCAGAGGGAAGGGGGCTCACGCTCAGCCAAAGGTCCCACTAATGGTACTTGGTAACATGGACACACGAAGCAACAGCCCGTTGCATGTGGTGTGCTATGGCGCCCAAGTTTTTGCGTGTACAGAGCTCAGTAAAGCAGTACCTGTTTCTGTTCGTCAGGGCTGAGTATTGACTCAGATTTCCCAAGTTCATTCAATTCACAAGGGCCTGAATCGTATTTTCGTGATCCGATTTGAAGGATATTTCTCAACTCCAGTTTTGCGTTTGTGAGCTTTTATTTTCTTACTCTGGGTGGTTGTGTTTCCTGTTCTTCAACTGTTGCCCCTTCTCCAGTAATGGCACACACACAGTTCGGACCAATCCTGCAATCACAGCATCTCTTCTCCAGCTTCCTGGCTGCTGTGCCAGATGGTCATCGCTTCCACCCTGGTAAAGTTCTTCTGTTTTCTCCTGGTGCTTTGTGTAGTTTTATTCCGCGTTTCATTTTTGTGCTTCAGCCGTACGTGTCTTTACACTACGTGTCAATTGGTTTTCCTCACCTGAGTGTTTTGTAACCACCCAGAGTTTTCTGTTGTTTGGGCCCCATGTGTTTTTGTACTCCCCATTTTTGCCAGTGCATTAATTCGCCTGCCTTCTGGTTCAGGTTTTTCCCCCTCCCTATGTTCACCTCCTCACTCCGGCTTTTCGGCGATGTCTTCTGCGCAGGTGTGTGTTTGTGTTTTATTTGTGGTACCATTTTACTCTCGCTGTTCAGAGTCCAGCATCGACCAGCAATTGGGCCTGGCTCAGCGCCGCATCATGACATTGTCAGAGAACCAACGCTGCAGATGGTAGAAGAATCCTCTAACTTGGTGAATTATTAAAATGATTAATTGTTTTAAAATACTAATGTTGACATTCTGGTTCAAACCACAGGCCGTACAACTTGAATAAATTATATTGGTATTGTAAGAATGATACCGGTTCAGGGTGAATGGCGCCTGGCTCTGACGTATGGAACACACGTCTTTTATTTCTCGTGGTTGTAAACCTTTAAAAAAAGCCTTTCTGAGAAGGTTTTTACCATCAATGAGCTGCTGGTGTCGAACAGCCTCAGCGGCGAGGACGGACTTCCCCGAGCCGGCCATCCCAAAGACAGTGATCCAGCCAGGTTTATCCCTCAGAAGGTGAAGCTTCTCACGGACACGGCTGACCAGCTCTGGTCGGCTCACAAACACCACGGGCCTCTGGGGGACGCCGCCTTGGCTGAGCACGGCCTGGACTGCTCCGGCACCACAAACACAACAGTTACTGAAGAAGAAGAAGAAGCGGAGAGAAACCACAGCCAGGAGGACGTATCATCACTGACCATCAGGTACTTTGCCGTTGATGCCATTCTTCATTGGGGCTCCTGAGTTGTGTGGGAGGCCATTTTGAAGCAAAACGGCCAGATCCTGATGCTTCTCACTGATCAAGGCGTTATAGAAGGAGATGTAGGCACTGATGTCTTTCCTGAGCAGAAGGTCCACCAGAGACGAGGCCTGTTCATTCTGGGTGGGCTGCGCAGACAGGAGAGGCCACTGTCAAACGGCCTGCAGTCACATGCTAGGATCAGATAAATCATGATTCAAGAGTTGTTTAGCTCAGGGGCTCTGAACCTTCTTGATCTGGGGGCCCACTTTCCCCAGAACAAATGGCCCCGGGGCCCATTCAAGTAATAGAACTGATTGATTACTCTTGATTTCATTTGTGATAACAACCACATTTAATCTACTTAAAGGTAAAACAAACCAAAACCTTGTGAAATGACATGAAACCATGTGATCAGCGCAAAGATAAAGTCCAACCAGCAGCAGAACCAGGTGCAAGTCATATTCATCAAATGTACTGAAGAAAGAAAAAGCTAAAAATACACTTGATGCAAACTGTTGAGAAAACTGGAAAAAAATAATAAAATTCTGAATAAAACCATGTCTAAATATCATAAAATAAAAAAATATATATTTTATTTAAACTCCAAATAAGATATAAGTAAAGGGTAAATGAAGGTATCACCATAAAATGAACTTCTCCATAGTTGGTCACTATCACAGATAGTGCCGACCCACTGTGAGCCAGCCAGGACCCTCAGATCCCCAGGTGGGTCTCAGCCAGTGAATCTGAGAGTCAAGATGTCCTTCTCTCTCAGGGCTCTCCACTCTGAACAGTCTGCCAGAGGAGAACCAAAAACCCAAAGTGGAGCGCCACCTTTAGATCCCCTCTAAAAGTTCACTTTTATAGGTTTGCTTTCATGGAATATCATCCACACTTTTACTTAGTTTTACTTCACTGAGTCAGGTAAGAGCAAACTTTCTTCGCTATTTAGCTTTTGTCAACAGGGTTCTAAAAATAAAGCTTTAAAATGTATACTGTACATCAATGGGATGTTATGTTAATATATGCTATTGAAATATGTTATTATTATTATTATTATTATTGTAGTTGTTGCATTTTCCTTTTATCACAGACAAAATGTGAACATAAACAAATAAGTGGGAAATTGTTCACATCTGTCATAAATGTTAACATACAAATGCAATAAGAAATTCCTCGTTTACACATAATAAAAAAGAAATTTAAAACGCGCAGGGGACTAAATGACATTTCTGCAAATGTTGATGAATAATTTCAAAAGTTTCACAACTACGTATATGATGACGTGAGAACTGAAAGTAGAGGGAACATGTTGTAAAAATAAAAACGCCTTAGCAGAATCTGTTTTTCCCCAAAATGAAGCGGGATCGAGACAATATGAACACAGATCCACTTCCTCAGATGACAGTATGGATCATGTTTGTAATACCTGGTTCTGCGGGTAGCTGAAATGCAATTTAAAGTCAGTACAAATTATATTGAATATATGAATATTTTTTTTAACAGCACTTTATTTCGTAGCACTTTCCTAGTTGGTGGTCAGTGGGGGTCACTGACCATGGCAATAAATTCTATTCTATTCTGATGACGACAAATGCTAAGATCTTGACATGTCAACCATTCGTCCTCAATGTTTATCACCTGTTTCCTGACCACGTCCTCCTCGTCCACAGTCAGCACTTCATCACTAATCATGTAATCCATGATATCGTGGGGCTTTATCTCCTGCTGCAGCCGGTGACGACAGTGAAGCAGGCAAGTCTGTGCTCCCTCCTCCAGCACCATCATGGCAGGACATGTGCGAGCAGGGTGGATCTGGAGGGGAATGACAGCCACGCATGAACCTCTCTCTCTCTCGCTCTCTCACCAGAAATGCTGCTCCTCTTTGTTCCCTCCTCGACTGTCTGGGTTAAATCAACAGAAAATAAATAGTTGCAGAATTACCAAAAATAAAACACTAACACGATATACTGACATATTTAAGGTTAAACTCCATTTTCGTAACAGTGCTGTACCTTTCTGTTTAATGAATATGGACTGTATTTCAGTCTACGATTATATTGCTAAAGATCACTACAACATTTAATGTGAATAGAGAAAAACACAGAGCTGGAAATGCACGCCTACCTAAAAGACACGATGTTGTTGGCTCAATGCTTCTTCAGCCAGGCCCAGAAAGAAGTGAAATGAAAGTCGAAATAAAAATTCACGTCATGAATTCTCTGTCTCACTTGTCCAGACAAGTTCTGACTGACAAGTCACACAAAGAAAACGAAGACTGGCACGCCAATATCTCGTTTCTCTGAACGGGAAAGCGCATTTACGAAACTCCTGACGCCCGTTCCATAAAGACTCCTCAAGAAAGCGACCTCAGTTCACTCATTTCACCTGACGGGCGGTAACACACCCAGCAGCAGGAGAGCTTCCTGGTTCACAACGAAAACAACCAGCCCGGTAGAAATCAACCAATCGAACGGCAGATCACAGTCACGTGTGGAGTGAAGTCATCGCTTTGGTAATCTGTAACTGGGTAAACTGATGCTGCGTTCAATGACATCACAGTGCATCTCCGGTTTATTTTAAATACGCGCCACAAATAAAGTTATAAGGTAGCAATAACTTTGGTGTACTATTTTTGATCAATTAAACCAGATTACATTGTCTATCCTGCAACGCAGACATATTTTGCGCGAAAGGGTGCGTATTCATTCATGTTACTTTCATTATTATTTAAAAAAAAAAAAGCGGCTCTCGAGTAAGGCCTCGGCAGCCAGTGACAGTGGAGGAAGCTTAGCGTGTTATTTTTCCCGACGTGTGATGACGCACTGCTAATGCAATTATGAAGTGGACCTTGTGCGCATGGGAATCACAGAGGCTTTCAATGCGTCTCTCTTAGCCTCCAGAAACACACCTCGTTTAAATAGTTCACTCGCAAACGTTTCAATTTAGTCGAATGAACAATGAAAAATAACAATCGAAACAATAACTACTGTTTTGTGTCACTTTTATTTCAACATCTCTGTTAAAAATAACGCTTATACAGCAGACGCCACTTGTTTTGACATTTTATTTTGAAAGTCAAGAACACAGCATTAGTCTCCATGTTTCCTTGTAAACATGTATATAATGCTCCTCAGCACCCCTTCCTGTAACACCTCAGGTTCTAAGAGCCAACAGGTTATACTGCAACATCCAGTAAATCAAACACAACGAAAACTCCTCAAATAAGCAACATCATCGGACAAAAAACAAAGAAGTCACATACGATGCAACACGCAAGTAAAAATATTATGATCATGAACACAGAACTACTCATGCAAACCATGACATCAGTATGCAAGGCCCATTCCCATCAGGTTAAAAAAATCATGAGGAGAAAAGAGAAAAAGTAACTCAACGTCAGACGATAACGGAAATCCTAATATGCAACTTTTAGTGTGCAGAAATGCTGAGCACTGGAAAGAGGTAAAGCAGTTATGAGTCAACTTGGCACTTACTATTGTTAACGGGTCTATACAATGATATAGAAAAACGTGACGCGCTACATGGCATATAAAACGACAGTGTTTTTTCTGTTATTTTACTCAAGTTTTAGACATAAAAAGGTCCTCCCATTCGAGGGCGGATTACTCAGCACACAAGTCATGTCTATAAATATTGCTGTTGAAGTTACGCTGGAAAACATTTGTACATCTGGAACACATCTGCTGCCTGTACTACAGTTCATCAAGGGTCAGCCACACGATAGCAATTCAAGTGCTGAAATGAGACGTCTATTCCACTCTGCTGCCAGAGTCCTGGGTCGCCTCCTGGTGCGGCTGCGCTGGAGGCGAGCCGCCTTGGCTGAACATCAGCCTCCGGATGATGTCTGCATAGAAAGGTCCATAGACGGCTCTGTTGTACTTGACCAGCGAGACGAACTTAGCACCGATAACCGCCAGCTCAGGTTTGATAGCAGTCAGACCAGCCGGCACTTGTTCGAGTTTCTCTTTGCGATTGGGATCGCAAATTAGTCCCATGAAGTACTTGTGCACGCGATCCTCTGCGAAGACAGGCAAACAAACAGAGTTTTAGAGAAGTAAACACCACTTGTTGTGTATATAATCTGATAGAAGATGGAGAACGGCTTCATCCATCGGACAACTGGAAGCAGTCACAGAATCAGTGGTAACAGTATTAGCGGTTGTTGTGGCTCCTGTGACTAAAGGAGGCACCAGGGTGTGCACAATAGGGATGGATGATAACTTATCGTGCACAATATACCAGCAGAAACACTCCCAGCGATGACAATTCTGCATCTCACGATAAACTAAACGAGATCCACGTGGCTCACTCGCTGCATTGGACTTGCAAACATGAACACGGCGAGACCGTGACGGCGCCGCGCTCTCCAGCTCTGTGACACTTGTGGAGAGTGTGGTGCACTTTGGTTCATGATCATAGTTTGAAAGTGATTTTTAATCCAGGGAACCTTTGATCATGACACTGGTCGACTCTGAGTCTCTGGATCCCTGTTTCTTTGATGAGATGGAGTGGTCCTCATAGGTTCTCTGAGGCGCTCCTCTGCCTTGGTTCACGTCAACACATGCAGGTCTCCTCCTCAGTTCCAGACCATACTCAGTCCTGCTTCTCTGATGCAAAATCCACCAAGCTTTTTCAACTCTAAATTTACTCTACAGTTACTCACGTTCCCTTGTCATTTGTGCAACACAATGAACCAATCAGGAAGTTTAAAAACATCCTCTTCGATCCTGATTTGACTCTTTAAAAACTGACAATTGTTACGAAACAGTTTCAGTGAGTAGCATCATTCATGGAATTGCCCTTATCGAAAACGATACCCAAATCTATTGATAAGACCTGTTCCCCACTGAGAATCGATAAGAGAATCACTAAGGAACCGAATCGCTACGCAGTATCAGTGACAGAATCTGAATCCTATCAACTCCCATCCCAGCATTGTAGCAGGTCACGGTAGGAGCAAGGTTCCTCAGCGCCACTGAGAACCATGATGGAGCTGCCCTTACCGACAAGCATGCGGATCGGGTTGTCTGGCTGGGTGATGCTGCAGATCTGTCCCGTCAGAGTGGCCTGCAGAGCTGGGGTCAGCGGAGCGAAGCTCCTCTCCGTCAAAGACTTGTTGATCTCACAGCAGATCTGAGCAGCCACGCTCTTCAGCGACTCGTCCAGCTGATAGTCCCTGAAGAACATCACACACGAAACCTGGTTTGATAAACACACCTCTGGAAAACAAGCAAGGTCAGAGCAGGTACTGACGGCCTGTGCATGCCGTCCAGCAGCACACTGGTCATCCTCTTCAGGCGGTCAGAGAGAGACGACAGGCCCTGGATCGGTCCTCCCACCGTGCTGCTGACGATGAGCAGCACTTCGTTTACAGCTTGGCACCGCTGGAGCTGCCACTGCAGCTCACGCAGAGACGCCTCATCGGTCATCAGCGTCTAGTACGTGAAGGGACAAACATCAAGATTGGGTGGATGAGCACCGTCATGGACGGCAGCATCTACACGGTCTTCACCGCTACTCACCTCGGGCAGCGGGTTCTTACTGTGGTCCCACGAGAGGATGCACAGAAAAGCAGCATTCAGAACTCGGAAAGGACTTGGCACGAGTTGCTGCTCTTTGGCTTGTCCGCTGGGCTCATTTGGGGAGTTCATGGTCGACAGAAGTCCTTCCAGGGACGACTTGATCCAGGCTGTGGTGTGGTCCAGAGCACCTGAGGGGTGACAGGACGACGATAGTCACTTGTCCAATTCTCAAACAAACTCACTGCTGAGGCACAGAAAGATGGACTGCGAGTCCAGAGCAAAACTGGAAGGTGCCTAAATCTGAGGATGACAAGTGCGTTCTTTCAGGCCTTCATTAGTCCAGCCCCCGCCATGGTTACGAGTCCTTCACTTACTTGGTGTTTTGTCCAGAATCTTCTGGAAGGTCGCTCTCTCGTACTCAACACTCTGCCTCTGCAGCACGGGCCTCAACATCTCAATGGAGAAGTTGAGATAATCCACCTTCATGAGGTCCAACACTCGGAAGATTTCCCTGCCCGGGCGACACACCGGAGGGTTAGTTCCAGTCACCAGAGCCGGGGCAGGGATGAAGAGCTACCTGAACATGTGGACGATGTTGTCGGTGTTTCCTCTGAGCTTCTTGATTTCCTCTTCTCTGATTGGTGCACACAGCTTCTCCATGGTCGTAATGATATATGAGGCGAGGCCATGAATGTCTACAGCGTCGTTCTCAACCTGCTGCCGGATCAGGTCCATGTCCAGAACCTCCATGATCTGGGTGCGCATACGATTATGTCCAGGATTGAGGAAGGACAGCAGGATCTGTCCAGGAGGAGGCCTGTTGTTTAGCAAGAAGAAAACACGCTCCATCTGGAGACTCAGACTTCCCCTCACCTCTCGGATCTCCTCCAACAGCCGGATGGCTTGTTGGTACTCCGGTGGGTCGTCATTCAGTTCAGACTCCAGAATGTCCCAGAAGGCCTTGTGAACGTTGTCCCGAACCATTTTCCACAAACTACGACGAAGCACGAGAGTAAACATGAGCTGACCACCTTTGGTCCGGACGAATCATCTACATGTGTCATGAAGAGACTTCACTTCTGATATATGAAATTATCAGTTAAACAAGGGTGAGGCATGTTCTGAGGAGTCACAGCAGGAAAAACTCATGGACGTGGACATCAAAGTTTAACTTCCTGACTCACTGTGATACAGATATTCTACCGGCCAACTGACAAATCCTTGGTTTGTGTGCTCAGCTGTAGCGTAAACAAGACCCTGAGCAGGTGAGAAAAGCAGTTTAAACAGTGACTCAGCTTCTTCAGACTGGACACTTGGTGACAGTTAAGCTTCTTGGCAGAGAGAGGCACTGCAGTCACACCATATACCTTTTACACGCGTCGGAAAGAGAACAGAGAATGACCTGAAGCCACCTGCTGCACACGTCATCAACACCAGCACGCACATGGTCTGTATGAGTTTAATTAGACTTTGTGTTTGCTTCTGCTAAGAGAAAATAAAATCCAAACAAGAAATTTGTGTTTGTGACTGGCTTCTCTAGAGAGTGTTTCTCACGGATCTTCACGTCTCTGTTCACAACACACGACCTTCGGGATCAGCGACCAGACAGATAGGGCACTAGTGTTGTAGTCGAGACCACCAAGCACAAGACCCAGTCGAGACCAGGTTCAATGAGGGGGATGAGACCGTGACCAAGAGTAAGACTAACACCAATGAGAGGGTGAGACCAAGACCAATGGCTAATAGACACATGCCTCTGGATTCAGTCTGATTTCAGTCCTTGTGTTGGTTTCGTCTCTCATTGGTCTTGGGCTCTTGCCCTCAACGTCTAGGACTGGGTCTCAGGTTACATGGTTACATGGAAAACTTCAGGGCAGAGGCATCATCTGCTTCAGAAAGTTACCCTTTCACTCAACACATGTTTAAACTGTGCTCACTCTAGAAGCCTTTTTCAGAAAGCATTGGCCCCTGAAGACTGAAAACGTTCAGGAGGACAAAACACAGAATGCCATGACCGGCTCACTCAGCACAACAAGTTTCCCCTAACACACTTCTAACTTTCAGTAACATATTTCGGGGACTCACCTGCCCTCAGGTAGGTTACCAGGCTCCAGGCGAAGGTTGTGGTTTACAATAATCTCATGTGCAAAGGAAAGATTGGACAGGTCCTGAGCCGACTCCATGACTTCGTCCAGTGTGATGACTCGGGGTGGACTCGCTGTAAAAGCAGGACAAACCTCAGTTTCACAGGCAGTCGCCTCTTCTCTGCTCGGTCAACCACTTACAAGAGGGAGTGCAGTGTTTGCTGGAGCCTTCATTGGTGGAACTCTTCCTGGAGCAGTCCAGGTCACTGTTGGACGTCATGCTGTCGCAGCGTCCTGACGTCGACTCGGCGTCGCTTCCCTGGTCCTCGCCGCTGGACGAGGTGGAGGGACACTCGTTGTTGAGGGGCATCTTGGTCTGTAACTGGAAACCCACAGGTGAATCAGTGACGTGGAGGCCCTGGTCACCTGTTCACTCTGGCTACATGTGTGCGATGTCATGCCACGATAATAAACCCAGAACTCTCTGAGGAGGTTCAACAGATAGCACTTCAGAGAGTCGATAGAAACAGCCACTTCTCTAACCCGGACACAATGAGTTTCCCCATGGAGTCCAGACATCAAAAAGATCAGGACATTACAGAGTTACTCACTCTGGGTCAAAGCATGACTCATCCCCCCATTGAACAGTATCCTGCATGGCTTCAGGACAATAGACTGTTGTGCAGGCAGGTGCTCAGGGGCAACAGCAGGACAACGAAAACGGCTCAGTTGACCAAAATATCTGGTTACACCTGTCCCTGCTGCTCTGCTCCTTGTGAATCACCATACAAGGCAGAAAAACGAGTAAATCTTCTTCCATTTCTCATCCAGAAATGCCCTATTTTAAAGTCACCCACCGCATCAGAATTGAGTTTTACTGGCTCGAGCCGGGATAATCAGTCCTTACTATGGGTAAAAAATAATAGGAGAAAGTGATCATGACACTTCCTCACTTCAAAAACAACACAAGGTGCCGTCACTGACTATTCTATCAGGTTTCACCCCAATCGTTTTAAAGCAATAGGGAGGCAGTGTTTTCAAAGTACTTGGACGTGGAGTGAAAATGTTCTGCCCAACTATTTACAAACTAAAGCAAAAAAAATGTTCCAGATACATACTCGTCTTAAGTGGTTGGCCAGGACGGGATCTTCTGGCAGCTCTAGCTTTACTGCGAATGCTGAGTCAGCATTCATCTTGATCATGGTTTCATGAAAAATACATTCAACAATGCTAAAGCAGCATCGCACTGCCGCTGACATGGAACCTATTTTTTCACGCCGCACCGCGGGAAATGCCACTTTATACACTTTTGCCGACAAAAGGAGCTGATCAAAGGCAAAAACACTAAAGGCTCCCTTCAACATCATTTTACGAAGGATCCTTTCATATCAATTAAGGATGCACTTCAATGCAAACATTAAGTTTTCTCTATAGGGAAGGTGAATGATGCGCTCATAATTTTTTTTGGAGTAAATATTTGCACACCGACATCAAGGCCTTTCACAGAAGGCTGATTATTATTATCAATTTTTTGTTTTTTAGAGAAAGGAAAGAAAGAGTTAAGTGCGCGCATCCTGGACCCCTGAAGGAACAGACCTCAGGAGAAGGGCTGCAGACTGGACTGAGGTTGGAGCTAAAAACATATCGTTGCTGGCTTAGCAGCATCAACCATTGAAGGTAAACATTTGTATTGCAAGTCATTCAAAGCAACATGGATGCGAATTACTTCTATGATTTAGTTTGGCCTCTAGTCTTCTTTGAAGGAGCAGGTTTCTCGGGCCCCTTTGGAGCCACCCAGCTTTGGCACAACATCATTCGCGGCCTCCACACCCAAGTGGAGGTTCGGTGCTGCCGCAGACACCTACACACCCTTTGCTTCCTTGTTTTTCTGTCGGATCGTTCCGACCCTGTAGAGTGGTGGAGGACAACCCTGCGGTTATTAAATGACGAGCGGTGCATTTCCGCTGACATTAAACCTGAAACTTGAGTGCGAGACTGGAGATCTATTTTTAAGGACGCTCCTTATCTAAAGATAGAAAAGTAGATGTTGTCTGAAGACAAAGACTGAAATACATTAGTCGCATCAGGATGTGGCGTCAAAAAGGAGAGTCACAATTTTTCCATTCGTACCACTTAATACTCAACGATGTCATGTGACTGACAGCTGCTGGCCAATCTGCTGATGATGGACAGATTATTATCATCCTAAAACCTGCCTCCTTTAGTGTCACCAATCCAACGATTCCATTCACATTAGAATTTAAATATTGGCTATAATGGAGAAAACTGTAAACTTATGAGGTTTATTCTCAACGTGAAGCCAAATAAATGTAAGAGAAAAACACACGAACAAAGGAACAGGACATCAGAGCTGCTTCTGGTAACAGTTATCTGCAGTCCAAAACGAACGCACACTCCCTCGCTGCTCTGGTGTAAAGATAGCACGAGAGGTTAGGGGGGTGTGGGTCCAGTGTGACTTTGTCAAACCCCCGCTGAGCTCAAAACTCATTACATCATCTGCCCGACCACACAGCTGGGTCGGTTTCTAGAGATTATCAGCAGTGGAGGGACCAGAAATCTTGTTAGGGATTAGGTCTTAATCGTCTGCCACACTATAATGCAGAATCAATGTAATGATGTGCGACCATTGCACACAAAGAAATACATTCTGTGGTGGACGAGGAACCAATAAAAACTTAATGCCCAAATCCCTTTTTGTGTTGAGAAATAGAAGGACAGAGTGACATTGTGGTGGCTGATATTTACTCTCTACCATTTTAATTATATTTTTTGTCTGAGATGGACACAGAAAAACATTTCTAATGTGTGTGGTCTCACTCTTATTACAGTAGACTTCACAAATTTACAGCAGAAAGACATGAAGCAACCAAAATAACAGGAGTGAAGACTCACCCTGGACAGACAGCAGCTATCACACAATGTAGTAAACTGATCCATGCACCTTTTATAACATTTGGTCTGAAGTCGCTTACTTTCTCAGTCTTTTCTGGCCGTACTGACAAGCCTTGGTTTCCTGCATGTCTTTTGTACTGGTGGGTAGAGACCTCTGCAGACAATAATGGACCCAGAAGAACCGTTTTTGGTGGCACAATAGGGTCAGCACAACATTTATGGCACGATGGCCAGTGCAGAGATATTGCAATAATGTCATTGTGCCATTTAATGTACCAGAGACCACCAAAAGACGCCCCTGAAGCACATGTTTTCGTCTTCAAGGACACTGCAACTGTCAGTCTGTAAGGCTAAAATAGAACACAAAAGCTGATGCTGATGCAGCACCAGCTGAAATAAGCAGAGGTTTCCCGGGTAACACATGCACCCGACGTTCCAAAGATGCAACGTCTAAGCTTGGCGATAACAAAGAAAACCTGGGATCCATTTTCTACTGCAGTAAAATGTCAACAAAACAAGTACACGTTGGGGGCGGGGCTTACGAGGAGCAGACACTCGTGATTGGCTCCAGCTGGTCGTCAGTCACGTGTGTGTCGCTATTCTATGGTTACTCGACTGTACACATGGATGAAAAAACGACCCACACACGCAGAAGTACAGAGTACACGTGATTAAGTCCTCGACCATGGGGCTCTCAACATGCTTTTAATGCTGACGTTGTCATGTTGAAGGGTTGGTGTTGTGTTATGTCAGTAGAAGGTCGTGAATGACTGGCGACGGGATTAAAACACAAATATACGGCTGTCCAGAGAACTCATTCCAGAAATATACTGTACATCTCCGCTGGTGAAAAAGTACATATCGTTTGCAAATGAAGTCAAGCAATAAAGTTGTGTGCATTTACGCTAATTGTTCGACGTCCTGTTGCAAACATCGACGAGTCACCGAGTTTAAGAGGCGAACACGGAACCTGGCATCAAGTAACCACTGTTTAAAGGGCAAGGAAACAACAGTCAGCTTTACGCGACACGGTACGTTACCTCATGCAACTTTCCAAACGGCGAAATGGCCTGAGACGGTGCTCGCCGTCCAGCTTCACTCCTCTCTTTTTAAAGGTCCTTCGTTCACCCAGGAGCTGCACAAACAAGCGAAACCATCGCAGCGCTGTGTAGGGGTGGTGCTTGCTACCTCTTATTCATTTCCTCAAGTTAAAGACGCACACAAACAGCGTATTCATGTGTATTGTTTGCTTAAACATATAATGGAACTGTAGCACTATCAATCGACGGGGACAAATATCGCGTGCAGCGTGTGGGTGTAAGAAAATGGTACGGTCCCCACTGAGTCACGTGGTCGTCTCTGTTTACGGATGTTGTTCCAAGTATGTGTCACAACACGTTATCAGTCAAACGAGTACAGTATTTGATACAACAATTCTCCTTTTAATAGGCAGCAAGTCCGTCTTAAGATATATCTAGATTGTATTAACAGACACATTTTGTTTTCGTTTATAAATTCCGGGAACAGTTTAGAGGATTAGTCGAACTGTGAACACTTTAAATCCATATTTTGGTTGCTGTTAGAACATATCTATTCAGTATGATATCGGACGAGGAGCGGATGTTCGATTTGACAAATAAATAAATCCAAGATATTTAACAAAGGAGGAGGTTTGATTTTTTTCTGAAGATGTTTTGTTGTTTGTTTTGTCCACAGGACGTGAGTCAGCATCCTCCACTTTAACCTACACCTTGACCATCTACCGAGTCACACTAACACTGTGTTTTTCCACACCTGCTCTTCTTGTGCACCACAGCCATGAAACAAATGCGTTGCTTCTATGACCTGTTTTCATTACCTCGACACCTTCCTCTCTCATCCATCCGCACCCCACTCAATTCAGGTCAGTTCATTTGCTCAGGGGCGTTTTAAGAATCTGCACAAGCTGAATTTACCAAAACAAAAATACATTTCCTGATAACTAACGTGCGTCCTCTCATAAATCACACTTTGTCAACAGGATTTCTCAGTACAGTTGTGGGAGGAAGGTGTCTGAATGGATGTGTGACCCCATGCAACACTGACAATTGGAAAAAAATGAGAAAGAGCTAAATTCAGATTGGGGACCCAGTTATGTCCGATTTGAAGCCACTCAGGCCCCTCTGGCTCCATATGACTGTTTCATTTTATGACTTGAGCTTTGCTCTTTGAGTGTTTATCTCAATTGATGGACTGAGGACAATCGTAAAATGAATTAATATACGGATTATATACTGAATACTTCCTCTCTTTGGGTCTTTTGTTCTTCCTCATTTTCATTACAGGCCTCTACTTTTGTTTGTATTGTGTTTGTATTGTCTTCTACATTATTATGATAGCTCTGTTTCTTATTTTTGTGTAATTGTTTTAAATTTTTTTATTCTATTTTTGCCTCAAAAGTGTGCCCTTGTTCTTGTGGGTATGTGAAACACAGACTTAGACTTTCTTTATTGTCATTGCACAAAAACATACCACTGTATTATGGCAATGAAATCTAGTCTGAGGCCTCCGGTTTCCAAAAACAAAAACTATATGTCCAAAATAAATAAATATCAGATGAATACGAAAAAAAAAATATAAAATATATATATATATATATATATATATATATATATATATATATATATATATATATATATATATATATATATATAAACAAATAAACAGTATTGCAGCTATTGTCCAACGTTCAGCAACCTGACAGCACCAGGGACGAAACTGTTCCTGTGTTTCCATGTATGTATAAATATTATATTCGATTGAAGAAACTAATGTAAATAATCTCATGCAACCTAAACAGAAACGGTAGTGGCTTACATGCAGTTCGGTGTTATATCAGTAGAGGGAGCAGCGGACAGGAAAGCAGTCGCGTCAGACGGGTGACGTCAGTGACAGCTCATCATGGCGGTCGATTTGACTCCTCGGTTCCGAAGGTTGAACAGCCAGACGCGGAGTTTACGTGAAAACATGCACCAGGGTGAGTGTTTCCACTGTTTAAAAGTGTCTCCAACTTTAGTGAAAACAACCTCAACAGGCTATGGACCGAAGTACCTGAGCAGCGAGTACTGGTTCGTGACAGCGACTCAGTTTGACACAATAACCTCTGGGATATTTACGTGTTTTACAGAACCATTTTGTTCACGTAAAGGACCCTACTTTTTGCACAAACATAATGATGGCAGAATTATAATTTCATTCATGGAAAAATACTTCACCGCCTTCACAGCTGGAGGCTGAAGCTAAAAACCTAAAAAGACCACCATTGAAGGTCAACGTTTGCATTGCAAGTCATTCAAAGCAGCGTAGATGTGAAGTAAGGTTTACTTTACAGGTTTACAGTTTGACCTCTAGTCTTATTCTTTGAATATGGGAGCAGGTTTCTCGGGCCCCTTTGGAGCCACCCAGCTTTGGCACAGCATCATTCACGCCCTCCACACCCAAGTGGAGGTCCGGCGCTGTCGCAGGCACCTACGAATCCATGCTGAGACCTTCACGGGCTCCGACGCCGTGGATGCCGTCCTCAGTTATTTGATGCAGAACGTGGCCTTCTGCACCAGCGAGGTGTCTCGGCTGAAGGCAGCCAGACTTTGCCAGGCTCTGATGGAGGCCAAAGTCTTTGAACCGGTGGGGACCAAGCTCTTCCGCAGGGACAAGGATGTTGCGTTTGAGGACAGCAGTGGCAGCCTTTACCGCTTTCTGGACTATAAGGGCTTGCAGAGTGATCTTCACAGCTCAAGCAGTGGCTCAAAGAACTTGACAAACCGGCGAGTGGAGATGAAAAGAAGCCATAGATCCAGGTACATTAGTCTGTCTCAAAAGTCTCAAAATGAAAAGGTCTGCTTCCTTTTTTTCGCTCACCTCTTCCTCACGTTCATTGTTTCAGGCTGAATGAGCTGAGAACCATCTCCAATCCTCTCACTGTGGGACCCTCGGACAGAAAAGTGGAGAGGCTTCTGAGGACTATAAACCTACAACCATCTCAGAACCAAGTTCCCAATGATGCGTCCTTCCTGTCCAAGACAGGTAACAGGCTCTCTCCACAGTGCACCATTATTCTATCAGAGTAAATATGTTCATTTATACCTTGCTCCACTGGCAAACCCTGGCCACATTTAAATGAGTGAATACAGGTCAGGCCAAACGTTTGGACCCACCTCTCATTCAATGCATTTCCTTAGTTTCCACAGCTATTTCCATTGAAGACATATGGAATTATGTATGTAGTAAACAAAGAGTTTTGAGTTTTAATTGTACACATATTCTGCTTCATATATCTGCTCTCTTCAGTCTGAATCTACAGTGTAGAGAGTAATAAAAATATAGAAAAAGCACTGATTCTGAAGGCGTGTTCAAGCTTTTGGCCTGTACTGTGTATCACAGATCTGTAGCCTTGTGTGGCGTCATCATCTCAACTGTCCCGTATAGATATAAAATGTGATCCAAACATGACTAGCAAGGGTTGAGCGGATACTAAGAGCCATTTATCTCTGTCCATCTGCTCATGCAGTGGTGGAGGAGATTTGGAAGCAGCAGACATTGCTCCAGCTGCTTCAGATTGTGGAGCTGCCCATGCTGGACTGCATCCTGACTTCACCAGCTAGAGTTCACCTGGATGCTGCTTCTGCCAACCAGGATTTGGTCATCTCCAACACCTGCCTGGAGCGGGAGCTGCCAGAAGCCCTCAAACTGTCCCAGTTAGTCACAACCCAGTCGGAGCACGACGACCCTGAACCCAGTAACCTGCCAACTATGTTTCCTTCCTAAGCCTGGACGAGTGGCTGTCAGCAGCAGCGGAGTGTCTGGAGCTCTTCCCTGACCAGCTCATCGTGGTCACTTCAGAGCAGCTCCACCAGTGCAGCGAGCCAGACTCCTCAGATGAAGGGAAGATAAGCCGGAAAAGCATTCTGTTTGACATCATTGCCAAGTACTACGGCGGACAGGGCAGGGCTTCCTTCTTGTCTGGACGCTACCTGGACATCCATGTGGCCATTCTGAAGCTGCTAGGTACACGTGCATATCTCGGAACTTTTGTGGGAGGAAAGGTCCAAGTATGTGTTGGCAAAGCAAGAACTAAATTACTTTTGGAGTACCAACTCCAGAAGAGCTTCTTTTTGATAGTAAGGAGTAGGCAGTCACAGTTCATTCATTCAGCCACATTATTTACAGCGACAGTCGTGAGGGGCCGAAAGGAAGAAGACTGGAGAAAATCTTTAATAATCTAACTTTAATAAAATGAATATAAATAAAATTATATGGTAGTGAGAGGGTGCGTTCCAATTCCTTCCGTAATCCTCAACCTCTCAAAAATAGTCGTTCTCGCGAGGAGCAAGGACTATTCCAATTCTTAAGAAGTTCAGTTGAGGAACAAACTTGTGGAACTTCTTCTTCAGAACGCTGCTTTGGTGTAATGCTGCCTTCAAGAGGAAAAGGACGTACCTATCATTGAGGAGTGTCCAGTTTCTAAGGGACAAAATCTTCCTTAGCCCTTGGTTTTAAGGAATGATGTTGAGAGTTAAAAAGGTTGAGGATGAGGATTAAGGAAGGAATTGGAATTCACCCAGAATGACGTGGACTAAAAATTATTCCAATTATTTCAATTCATATACGTTTTAATTGAAATATTCTCAGCATAAATCCTAAAAATTGGTAAATCTTTCTTTAAGCTTGGTAAAGAAAAGATTTATTGTCAATGTTAGTGAGTCATTCAGTAATGAACAAAATAAATTTAAAAATGAATAAAAAGAAACAATAATAAAATAAGTAGTTAACAAATAAATAAACGTCAAACAGCGAGAGCTGCCGATGTGGAAGAACCAAAGACCAACAATGGGGGAGAAAGGAAAATAAGATGACCTAAAAATAACTGTGCTTTCAATTCAAATGGTAATGAACTGTGGAGAAAAGGCTTGTAGTTTTTTTTTTCTTTGACCTCATGAAGGCCATGTAAACACACTCAAGTTAGTTCTGTGTTTCACACCATGTTTTCGGCTAAATCAGTGTCATGTGCTTCATGATCGTCATAGGATCACGTAGTCATGCAGAGAATAGCCTGCCGCTGTTGGTGTGTACAGAAGCTGTTTTCCTGGTCGCTACATCAATGTGAGAACTGTGACTGCACAGATATTTGCACATCATTTTTCCATCTTTCAGGCTTGTGGCAGGGTCATCACCTCACTGTTATGCTTTCAGTGTTCTTCCAGAAAATTTGCCAAAAACCATTAAACGTATGGCCCCACTGTTACTGGACTCCAGTCTACTAAGTACAATTTGAAAAAGTGCCTCCAGTTCCTGAGCCCAGTTTGTAATAATGTCAGAACAAGTCGAAACAGCTTCTCTGTTCATAGGCAGTTTTCCTTACCTTCCTCTTCAGGTGATGGGAAGATGCCTGAAGCCCTCACAGCTTCGCAGCTCTGCCTGCGGCTGCTGGAGCCCAGTGTGAGGGATGAACTTCGCAGGCTTCTGGCCTTCATGGCTGCCGCTGCTGAGCCGAGCGCCTGCCGTCTTCAAAAACAGGTCCATCAGTGCTGCCGCTTCTGACCGTCAGAATGTCTCCTGCATCTGAAGCAAAGGGATTAACAGTGGGCGTCTGCTTCTCATCCCAGACAGATAACAGGGCTCTGGTCGTCCGCACCTTTCAGCGGGCTGTGGTCCAAAACCCAGAGCTGACGCGATGGCAGTGTGAGACCCTGGTGCAGTTTCTGATGGACAGTCACACCACACTTTTCCAGGTAGAGATGTAGCTCACTTTATCATGAGAATATCTCACACACGTGGGGGATTTTCTATAAATAAAAGTGTTCATTACCTATCCAGGTTCCTTCCTCTCTGACTGACGCTGTTCAGAAGACACTCAGGACAATGCAGAAGGGCGGAGACTTTGACTCCATCACCAGTAAGCACTTCTTTAAATACATCACTGTTTTTCTTGGTATAACTCATTTTTACCTCTAGATTTTGTGGTATTGATGAAATGAGCTTGACCTCAGTGCAGTTTTAAAACGGTCCACATGGGTGCGATGTTCCCCCGATCGTACTGGCCCCTGAGCGCATCCTCCGCTCCTCATGTCTCCATTCTGCCCGTTGTGTTGAAGCCTTCACCTTCTGCCAGCAAGTAACGCCCCAGGAGTTTGAGGACCGGCGGGAAGCTGCCACTCTGGAGAACCTGAAGCAGCTTCTTCACCATATCTCCTCCAACAAGGAGCTGCCCGTCAAGGAGAAGAGGCAGCTGCTCAAAGAGTTTGAGAAACACCATCCTGTCGTCTTCCTCCAGCATCTCTCCAGCTCCTCCTGACACCCTGAGGGAAGCGCGGAGAGCCCAGCTTGACGCACTTGACTCTTGATTTTCAGCACTTGCCAGTTCTTGAAGGTCTTTTTAGATTTTGCTCTCATGATTGATGTTGAATCAGTTTTAATACTTGAGCGTCATCTACACTGCTCATGCAGATGTTGATCCAGTGATGCCTTTTGTGTGCACTCATCTTCCCAGAAACTTTGGAGGTCGTGGATGAACTAACTGTAAACAGGTTAAAGATAATCTGATCCACACTGTTAGTTAATAACAAAATTGTGTCAAAGGGAAACATTGTCTTTTTTATAAAAAATATGTCTTTTATTGAACTAAATGCTGTGCATTGCCTGCTGAGAGGGAAGGTTATAATCTCTAACTGAAGTCTGTAACCTGTGAACCAGAGGGGTATTTGAGTCATTCGCAAACGTTTTCCTTAATTGTTGTTTACGCATTTTTGTACGATGGCTGGAGAAAACTGGCATGTGGTTTGTTAGCTGGTTATTTTTATATTTAAAAAATAACCCTTTCATCTGACTGCGTCCTGTGGTCAATTTGCATAGAATTGAGCACTTCTACTCTCAGGAATCTTCTGAATGGCAGTCTTCATTTGTGCCGTTTCATGAACCAACCAGCTGTTAAATTAAAAAAAGCTCACATCGCTGGTCAAAGCCAGTATCAGATCATTCTACTACAGACAAGATTGGTCATAATTTATTGGTACTTTTTATTGTTGGCTGAAATCCCATGTTTTTAAGGCATTCTTTAAAATATTCATTTCGACTGCGAACTAAGAAAAAGATGGACTGAAACATGTTAAATATTAATCCTAAATACTTCAGATTATCTGTAATAAAAATAATGTCAAGTTAAACTGTGGATCGTGAATAATGGACATGGAATAAGATTGGATGAGGCACAAGCTGTTGCTGATTTTTAGATGACTCAGAATAAAATTGTGTTCACAGCAGAACAGCGCACGTCACAATGAGTTTATGATCATATTAGTAATAAATCACTGAGGTGATATAAATGCATACGAGCTCGTCAAAACTGTGACGTCGTTTCTCGAGGATCGCACGTTGAATTACGGAGGAATGTTTATCAAAAAAACACAAGCACGAAACAATTCAAAAAGAGAATGGAAAAAATGAATGAGGAGGTAAAAGGTGGATGTTAATGGAGCGTATTTCCAAACGCTGTCAGGCGGCAGTTCTGACGTCAGACCACCTGACTCACTCGGAAACCCGGAAGTAGGCTTCTTCTACAGCTAGCTTAGCGGTAAGCTAACTGACTTCCTCTGCGACTGAAGACATGGGGACCGAGTCACAGAGCCTCCGCTGACACTCAACTGACTCCTCTTCAAAGAGACCAGTGTTCCGCCAACTGTACATCAGTGGGTAATACGTCTGTCTGTGTGTGTGTGTGTTGGAAATAGCGCTCATTATTGACTGAAACGTCACTGTCGTGTTGATGGCTAGTTAGCTGAGGGATGTGTGCATATCCACGATTCGCCAATTCTACCGTTTCCACCTCCATACGACGTGTTCAGAAGTGTATTCTGTTTGATAAACGAGGCGAAAGCAGCGTTTCCAAACTGCCAATGTGATGTGTGGTTCGACATGGTCTGGATACACTTGTATCGTGGCTTGCTCGAACTAGTACGACTGGAAATACTGTGAAGCTCAGGTGCCTGACGTGTTACCGTCTAGTGAACGGCCAATCCGTCGTTAGTCATACCGTATCATTTATTCATGACAGGTTTGGAGATGAGCTGAAATGAAAGGGGAACACTAGCCCTCACTGGCCTGAGACATTTGTGACTTTTCTCTGATGTTTTGGAAATGATTACTTTTATTCTTGGCGCCCGAGTCAAAGAGTAGAATGCGGGGTTGAAGTTTAACCACTTGGTGAAGAGTATTGAGGAGTGGAAATGGTTTATGAAGTCAATTATGTATTTATTTTCCTATGGAAGACGATAATACAATCTTGTCTTTGTGCACCAAACTTTCCGGAAGGAGATATGAAGTTGATATGTATAAAAATGAGGAACATTTTATGCAGATCTCACAGTGAGGAAATTGTTGATCAACTCTAGAAGAAATGTTCAAGAAACAGTTTTGTAATATAAGAACTAGACATGGTTATCAGGCTTGATCCAGGCAAAATTCTAGAATCCAGCTGATCCCATGCATAAACTCAAATCCATTCGATTTTGCTTTACGTGACATGCTGTAATGTCATCAAACAAGGTCTACAGCCTAGTATTTTTGTGTTGTTTATTATAATATTAGTATATTATTTCAATATTTTTGCCACATTTGACATCTATTCATGCTGGTAAAACATGTCATGCTGTCTTTACATTCTAACAAAGCCAAAGCAGTTCACCTTCAGTGCTGTGCTGTTTTTAGGTGTCACTATTTAGCAGTTCACGTCCATAAACGTGACTAGTAGAATGTATCGGCTTGGTACCAGAGGGGAAAAAGAGCCATCCCGAGTAAGAACTGTACATACCCCGAGAGTTCCACCTGTCTGTCTCACCTCACTGTTCAGAGGAAACAAACAAAGAAAGACATTCAATGCATTTTGTTGATAATAAGATTAAAGCCATGACCTCGAAAGACCAAAGCGGAGTGTTGTGACAAGAGTATAGTCATGTTCTCGTCACAAGGACGCTCAGAAATGATGTATTATAGTCATATAAATGCAGTGATTGACAAGGCTGCAGTTGACTGGGTGACCCTCACCCGACGAAGCAGGGATTTGATCCAGCACCCTGTTAAGATCATCGGGTTTGAGGAAAAATAGGTGACATGATGAGAGAGAAAAAGTTGGCTGCAGCAGAACTATTGCTAAACTAGGGCCAGTTCATGCAACAGAAGTGCTGCCCAGGCCAATGCAACGTCAGCTGAGAGGAAAGCACAAGGGTCCTCTGGCAAACATTTGTTTGATGCTGACTAACGTCTTCTCCATTAAGCCGTCAGTTGATGTGACTGTCTTCCGTCATTCGTAGACACTAACTGTACCTGCTCCAGTTAATAAAAAAGGACTCTGATTTAGTGGCTCAAGATCCACCCACAGTATTTGCTCATTTTCCCCACACATCAGCAGGAATGTCTGCAACTGTTCATGAACATATTGGACGACAACGCTCCAGACCCAATCACCACTGGTTGGATTTGGATCAGGGTCTCTGGAAATCCTTACCTTCTCGCTGATCTCTCAACGTGTGGTGATCATTGTCCACACTCTGCCTTAGGAGAGTCAATATCCTCAGTGAAGTCTTGTTTTGAGATCAAAGGGATTGGCGTCGATCTGATCTCGCGGTTGCTGGAGTCAAACACAGGCGCCGTGCTTCCTTTGTCTCTGTATGACGTTGCATTGTTTCTTGGCCCACACCTCAGAACGTTGGCCTGTCGGCCTCATGTCAAATGAAGCTGCCACAAATGTCCTCATCATTTATTGGCTGCGAACCACAGATCCCACCCTCTCAGCTGATCTAAGTCATGTTTGTAGTTTGGTCGAGTGTTTGCTGCTGTAGCCCACCGAGAGCAGCAGAATAGTAGGGCAGGAAGAGATGTTAACATCAAGCTGGCTTGGATCATTTTTGTGAGACTGAGTGGAGCTTCACATTTTAATCTCAAACAAGGGTTTGAGCCTTGACAGGGGCAGTGTGCACATGCATGGCACGAGACTGAAAATAGGGTGTAACTTCTGCACCTTTGCGGGACAGTAATCGCACCAGTACAAGTGTTTAGTTTGCTGGTGTTGGAGTCGGACTCACAGCTGAGCAGGAAAGGGGCTTCCTGAGAGCCATTTAGGCCCAGAATCTGTTCCAAGTCAAACATTAACTAGTTGCAGGACAGGAAATAGTATCAATAAAACTTTGTTTTTAAATCAACTTGTTGTAGTCTCATCATGTGTCACTGTTTCACAAAGGACAGCGACTTGACTCAACTCTCTGGTTCAGGGACCAGAAGCAGGAAAATTGTTGCTCATTCTGTGTGACTCAAAAGCCGCTGTCTTCTCTACTCTGCTCTGATCAGATCATCTCGGGCCTGAAAATGGAGTCCATGTTGAACAAGCTGAAGAGCACCGTGACCAAGGTGACGGCCGATGTCACCAGTGCCGTCATGGGCAACCCCGTGACGCGGGAGTTTGAAGTGGGACGCCACATCGCCAGTGCTGGTCCCAGTATGTGCTGGAGGATCTACAACGGAACCAAGAAGTCCACCAAGCAGGTCCGGCACGTTCCGAGAAAAGAAGACAAGCAGCGTCCTCTCTTGAAGCTGACGTTCTCGTGTTCCAACAGGAAGTAGCAGTGTTTGTTTTTGACAAGAAGATGATAGATAAACACCAGAAGTTTGAGAAGGACCTGATCATCGATTCTCTGAAACGAGGGGTCCAGCAGCTGACCAGACTGCGCCACCCGAGGCTCCTGACCGTGCAGCACCCCCTGGAGGAATCGCGGTAATCCCCACACACCTGGGTGAAACGCTGCCACCAGCCCAGTCTGATGAGCTTTGCACTTTGTCTCCTCTCACTCCTCTGCTACCAGAGACTGTTTAGCATTCTGCACCGAGCCGGTGTTCGCCAGTCTGGCCAACGTCCTGGGCCAGTGGGACAACCTGCCGAGCCCCGTGCCCAATGATATCAAGGAGTACAAGCTGTTTGATGTGGAGACCAAGTACGGCTTGTTACAGGTGAGCGGCTGTTGCTGATGGTCACCGGTATTCAAGACTGAGCTTCACTCTATTCTTCTGTATTATTTATTTCTGATCTGTTCCACCGCGCTATTGTACACTGTGTTCCTTTCTTTTTGACAAGGCAGGCCAAACCTGAATCAGAATCTGAATGATGAACATGATGTCATGCTTCATGACCTACTTTCAAAAATGCTCTGGGGTCATATTCGACTGGTCTGTCTGCAGATCTCGGAGGGTCTGTCCTTCCTCCACAGTGGGGTGAAGATGGTCCATGGGAACCTGGCGCTGGAGAATATCATCCTGAACAAAAGTGGATCCTGGAAGATCATGGGCTTCGATTTTAGCATCTCCTCCACCAACCCTTCGGACACAGAGGTGAGCAGGTGCTCACTCACTCCATGACGGTGGTAAAACGGGTCATAAAAAAGCGCTTCACATGTGTGCTTGTTCTCTCTCAGCCTAAATACACCTGTAAAGAGTGGGAGCCCAACCTTCCTCCTCTGGTGCTCCCGAACCCGGAGTACCTGGCCCCGGAGTACATCCTGTCTGTGAGCTGCGACGCAGCCTCTGACATGTACTCGCTGGGCGTGATCATGCACGCCGTCTTCAATGAAGGCAAGCCTGTTTTCCAAGTCAACAAGCATGACATTTTTAAAAGCTTCAGCCGACAACTTGACCAGGTAAGGGGGGGGGGCACTGGGTGTGTGAGGGGAGCAATGAATCCCATTGTGATTAACTTTGTATTTATATTTCTGTTTTCAATTAAACCATTAATAATAATAGAAAACAGAAGTTCACTCTGTATTTCTGTTCACCTTTCCTCACAGAGGGTTAAAAATAGTGAGTAGCTTTCAATGACACAATTTCTTTTCATTATTGGTGACTTTTTTTTTGCTCTTTTTAAATTTTAACATGTACTGTAGTTACTCTTGGCCTTATCATGAGTGTTGAAACTGACGGCGGTGTTAGTGGCTCGAGACGTCATAGTGGTCAACATGGTCTCCTTGGTGATCATGAAGATTTCAACATCAGTTCTGTCAGTCGGTGTAAGCCTGTTTCTCTGGTTGGTGGAGCCTCAGCGTCTGGAGACGACCTTTACCAGAAGTCACAATTACAGGAGTGTTTTATGTTTGTGTCGCAGGGGAAATGTTTTCTGACGCGTCTCGTGTTGCTCTTCTCTTGAACCTCTGTAGCTCAGCAACATAAGTCCTTCAATGTTGAACAAGATTCCAGAGCAAGTGCGGGAACACGTGAAAATGCTGCTCAGTGTCACGCCCAACGTCAGACCTGACGCCGACCAGATGACCAAGGTCTGAATTTCTCTGAGTTGGTTTGCTGTTCAATGTTTGCTGTTGTGTGCTCCCGCATTAGTGACGCTTCCTGAATCTTTTTCCTTCGTTGCCTGTTGGACAGATTCCATTTTTTGACGACGTTGGAGCCATGACTCTCCAGTACTTTGACTCCCTGTTCCAGAGGGACAACCTCCAAAAGTCCCAGTTTTACAAAGGCCTCCCTAAAGTCCTTCCCAAACTTCCTAAGGTTGGTGGACCGAGTTCCTTGGCTGTACTTGTGATGACCATTGGTGTCACATGCTCAGTAGGGCTGAACAATATATTGTTATTCTGTCTATAACGTGACATGAAAAATGAAAAACATTCACCATATTAACATCACAAAAACAACATCAAGTCTTCCCCGGCTAGGGGAAGATATAACAACGCTAACAAACTATAATATAATAAACTTAAAAGACATTAATTGAATCCATAGTCGATGCTTTTGTTTGTTGATCACCATGTGTCGACTGATCTTGGCTGTTCTGTATGGTCTGGAGGTGGAGATACACGTCATGCAATATCGACATATGAAATTCTGTCCATGTCGTTCGCCCTAGTCCTCAGAGTCTCTGCAGAAAAGTCGGCGTGAATGTTGCCAGCTCTCCCACCGTGACCTTAGTTTCACTCGTCTTCTGGCCCCCACAGAGGGTGGTGGTTTATCGAATCCTGCCTGCGCTCACCTCGGAGTTTGTCAACCCGGACATGGTTCCATTTGTGTTACCAAATGTGCTGCTGATTGCTGAGGAGTGCACCAAGGAGGAGTACATCCGTCTGGTGCTGCCGGACCTCACGCCCGTCTTCAAGCAGCAGGAACCCATCCAGGTAGAGGCCGACCCAAAGGTCCCAGTGGCATGTGAGGAGTGAATGATGGGGTTATCAGGATGTGATCGTGGGCCAAACGCATCTTCTTAATGGACTAAACTCAACCGTACATTTTTCTCTGTATTTTCTTGTGCTCCTGCTTCTTCAGGCTAGTAACATGGTGAGTGCTCACTGCCGTGGTTTTCCCTCTCTCACATCAGTGGTTGTTGTCTAACATCTGCATGCTTCACGCCCACCTCAGTCCACCGCTAAAGTCGGGTGCTAGCTCAGTACTTTGAGGCGTTGTGGTGAAGAACTTCTCTGCTGTGCAGATTTTGCTGATCTTCCTGCAAAAGATGGACTTGCTGCTGACCAAAACCCCAGCGGAGGATATCAAGAACAGCGTGCTGCCGATGGTTTACCGGGCCCTGGAAGCGCCCTCGGTGCAGATCCAGGTCGGAATGCGTGTCAGGGTCGTGCTCTCAGTTCAGTTTAAGAGCAGTTTAAGAGCGGTAACATGGTGTCGTCTGTGGTGTGACAGGAGCTGTGCCTCAACATCATCCCAACATTCACCAACCTGATCGACTATCCATCCATAAAGAACTCCCTCATCCCTCGGATCAAGTCGGCCTGCCTGCAGACCTCCTCGCTCGCGGTAAGTCAGCCTGGGCCTTTTGGAACGCCGACTCTCCCAGGCAGCTCTTTTTAAGGGGGTTTCTCTCCAGGTGCGGGTCAACTCGCTGGTTTGCCTCGGAAAGATTCTGGAATACATGGACAAGTGGTTTGTCATCGACGAGATCCTGCCCTTCCTGCAACAGATCCCCTCCAGAGAACCCGCCGTGCTCATGGGCATCTTAGGTAACTGGGTTTCACCGCGTCAGCATGAAGGAAGCAGTGGGACCCTGCAGCTCAACGTCCTTCTTCTTCTCCAGGCATTTATAAATGCACCTTCTCCCACAAGAAGCTGGGCATCCCCAAAGAGCACCTGGCCACCAAAAGCCTGCCCCACCTGGTGTCGCTGAGCATCGACAACAACCTCAATCTCAACCAGGTGACTCCCGAGGCTCACGTTTGTCCTGCACTCGTGCAGCGCTGGTCTCACCTGATGAATCTTGGCTTCAGTTCAACTCATTCATGGTGGTGATTCGGGAGATGCTGAGTCGGATGGAAGCAGAACACAAGACTAAACTGGAGCAGCTGCACGTCATGCAGGAGCAGCAGAGGTACGCAGGGACTCGCACCACGGACCCATGTGGTGCTCACATGAATCACCATTTCAAGTGTCGTCTCACACCGACAGGAGTCTGAATATCTCAAACCCGATGGGTCATTCAGAGGAGAGAAAGAGCCCCCCGTCTTCTGCTAACCAGGTACCACTTTCTCACCTGTCATCGCCTGGATTCCACAAAAGTGCTGAAATGATGCGCTACCAGACGTTCCTCGCGGTCTCATCTCGCCTGGCCTGTTGACACTAGTGTTGTAGCCATCTGTTTCAGAGCTGGACCAAAAGGAGCCCAGTCATGGGGGTCATCCTTGATAGCACACTCATATCACTCTCACTGGTCCACACTGCCTCCGCCCTCCTCCACAGCCTCTTCTCTAATTCAGATCTAGAAACTCTTGATTTCCCTTTTTAAATCGGGCTGTATTTATGGTCTCTCTAACATAAATAATTGACAATGTGTAAAAAATGTGCCTTTATGTCATCTTGTTTTAGCCATAGTTTCCATGATTTCAGAGATTCTCTAATATTTATAGAATATTTTCTGAATCCTTAAGTAAACGTATATAAAATTAAAGAATCTATTTTGTCTAATAATATATTCCAGGTGGCTAATGTGATGGTATTACACTTCCCTGTTTGACAGTGCTGAAATAGTAAACCTCAGCTTACATTTAATGCTGTTTTTCTTCCGACAGCCTGTCTGTATATCATGAGGCCTCTTGAGGAACTGAAGTTCCCTCTGCTGCCTCCATCTCTCTGGTGCCTTACCTCACCACCTCACAGCTAGCGTTCAGCTGCCCTCCTTCCAAACTCGGGGTCGCTCTACCACTCAACACTCTGTACAAATCTTTTCATTTTATTCTATCTGTCTGGTCCATTGCTATGTGTAGGATTTTATGCTTTTGCTCATCCTCCACAGCTTTTTAAAGTGTCCTTGAGGATGACTAGAGTTACTGATGGACTGACTTCATGGCTGCTTTCGTGCAACAGGGTCTCAGGGTTTCAGAATCCACTAGATGGCCCTATCTGCTCGACAATCCTCGGAACTGAACTGCTGTTTCAAGGAAACCTCTCATCATTTTTAAAGCAGGACTGCCCTCTGGTGCCCTCCTGGGCAGCCCATGACTAGCTAGAGTTAGCATGAGCGGACGGAAGGTGGAGAGTGACGCTCAAATTCTCTGCTTCCTTCAGATCGAGGACATTTTTGGCAGCTCTGCTGTGAACGGGAAGGAGAACGGAGCGGCCGCTCCACAGCCCAACAGAGTAACCGAACCGTCACACGCTCATTTCTGCACATGTCTGAGATGTCGGGGCTCCAACACGCTCCTCTCTCTCCTCTCCAGATGTCTCTCACCCTGGAGGAGAAGCAGCGTCTGGCCAAGGAGCAGGAGCAGGCGGCCAAACTTCGGAGCCAGCAGCCGTTAGCCCCGCAGGCCATGAAGGCCGGCAACAGTGGCACCGCGACACAGGTAGAGCAGGCGCCGTGCTGCTTCTCTTCTCATCTGTCAGTGAGGAGGAGGCTGCAGCGAGCACCGCCATCCTTGTTGGTCCTCGTCTGTCTGCATGTGCTGGGCTGCTCCGAGCAGAAGAGCCAGTCGTCTGCCTCCTCACTCTGAGCTGTGACTGACTCACTTGTGTCCCGTTGCAGGCCAAAGACCTGACCAGCAGCCTGATGAGCAACATGAGCTCGCTCAGCAGCCTGTCGCTGGCCTCCACGTCCCGGCCCGCCCCGCTGCAGGGCCCCACCATGTCGGCCTTCCCCTCCCCCGCCTCCATGCCGGCGGCTCCGGTGGCCAATGGCTTCAACTCCCCCATGGGCTTCCCGGCAGCGGG
Organism: Synchiropus splendidus; assembly: GCF_027744825.2. Classification (NCBI taxonomy): domain Eukaryota; kingdom Metazoa; phylum Chordata; class Actinopteri; order Syngnathiformes; family Callionymidae; genus Synchiropus; species Synchiropus splendidus. The sequence goes on from NC_071337.1 coordinate 2,118,092, forward strand.
CATGGCTATGGGCGTGCGTCCGCCGGCGCCCGGCCCGTACGCCGGCATGGCCACCACCACCAGCACCCCCAACTTCGGAGCGCTCGCCCAGAACCACATAAACAAGCAGCCCGACATGTCGGCGCTGGACAATCTTTTCTCAGCCAACAAGCCCAAGGTCAGCCTCAACCAGATGGGCCCGCGGCCCGGCACCCCCTGGCTCAGCCAGTTCGCCCCGGCCCACAGCCCTCAGACGAACATGCAGGGGGCGCCCATGAGCATGGCAGTGGGCGGCGCTGGCTTTGGGATGCAGGCCAACCCCTTTTTTAACCCACAGAACTTCCCCCAACCCGCCGCGGCCCCGACCCAGACGGGCATCAAACACAGCGCCTCGGTCAACAACGACCTCAAAGACCTTTTTGGCTGAAGCGACACATTTCACTCGGAGACTGACCGACGAGGCTGGAGAAGCGGAATGTGACCCCACGCTTTGTATTCAATCCTGGGTTTAATTCAGCTGCGAGTCCAACCTGGCAGCCCCAGTCTTCTACTTGAATTGTGAACTCTGATGGAAGGGAAGTGGTGTTTTTCCTGTATGCTGTCTTCTTCTTGATGCTGTGGATTTACTATTGCCCCGACGCCACATTCCTGAGAGCTGAGAGTCACGAGCGGCGCCGGTGACTCGTGAGTCATGTTACACCTGGAGATCCGTTGTCTTATTCGGACACTCTCACGCATCAGTTTCTTTATTTTTTGCATGTTCGGTTCAGAGCTGCCGAGGAAGCATCACGTGTAGCACTGGCCGCCCCCAGTCTGGGAGAGGCGGTCGCCACGTCACCTGACCTTAGCCGCAAGCTCGTCCTTCACAGGGTTGTGACGGACACCGGTCATTCTTTAAATGCAGTGAGAGCGAGTCCGACGGTTGGTGATTCGAGAGAGAGAGATTGAGAGATTGACGTGCCTTCATTCCCAAGCGAGACAACCGAGGTGCTGCTCCTCCTCTAACTGCAGGGCTCAGTGATGAGTGAGCAGCCCGTGGATGCTGAGCCCTGTTCCACAGTGAGCTGCTTATTCTGGTCCGCCACTCACGCTGAGATTAAGGACCATGTGGAGTCAGGCAATATCTGAAGCCAGATATGCAGAATCGTAATCTTAATTTGAGGGATTTTTAAAAAAAATATGACATGACATTTCTCATGAGAATTAGCTTTAAAATGAAGGATCAGAAGGTTGTTGATCTCATGCAAACTCATCGGTGCACAGTGTCATTTCTAATGGTCCAGAATTAAAGATGAAGTCATGAAAGCACTGTTTTGATTTTAACAAAGCTTTTAATCTAATTTAATCTGGAGGAGCTCTGAAGCATACTTATTCAGGGACAGCGAAATTAGTGACTTCACATTAATGCATCTGATTCATAACGGGATTTCGTTCTGGATGAACCTTGTAAAAGAGCTATAGATTCACCTGTGTTCCCGCTGCACAGGTGAGGTGACTCTTCTGTTTTGCATCTGAGGGCCAAGTCTGGCGGAGCAACTCGGAGCTTTGACGTGAGCAGGCCGTGCTCCCCGCCGAGACCTCGGGTTGGTGAGTGACCGGTCGCGGACACGATGAGGGTGTGAGGTGCCCCTCTCGGGTGTGAACGAAGCCAGACACGGAGAGTAGGCGCCCTCTTGGCTCTTTTCCCGAGGTGTTTTGGAGACAATGCGGCCTTAGGTGGACCTAGTGCAATAAGGGATCGGACTGGAAATCCATCGGGAAAGAAGCTTTGTTGCTTCATGCCTCCGAGACATGAGGCAACAGCTTCTCTGTCTTTATCTGACTGAGATCGATGGGCTACATGAGAAGATGTGCTCATGAAGACGCATCTGCTTTGCTCCGTCCTGGTTTCGCTGAATTTCTCTGGACATTTAGTTTTCTTTTATGTGTGTGACGTCACATGTCCCACAGCAGAGGAGGTTTTCTTCTACAGAGCCGTTTGTATTCTACTGTCGTTTGTGTTTTGTGGCCAATTTCAAGTGTGAAGGTTGTAGTGGCTTCATCAGAACTAACTGTACATATAAAGACAGATCACTATCTCATCGTGTCACTCTGGCGTCTGCTTTTATAAAAGGGTCCGTCTCTTTCCCCCGGATGGGGCCGCCTCACCACCCATGTTTAAAGACAGCCGTGCAGGAATCAGAACCCAGGCCGACCGGAACTACATATGAAACACCAAAAGTGTTTATTATTCTGCATTTCAGGGTCGAAAATCTGTTGTCTGTTAATGGAGAACGTCGGGAAAAAGTGTGCAAATCACAAATGTACTGAAGATAAAATGGGAACATTTAGAAAATTCTGAGCACAGAAGGATGACTTAATGATTAAAGTCAATGAATGTGAGAGACAAATCAAAGTATATGATTTATTTTAAAGACAACACACAGAAGTATTTAATGAAGCTGAGCTGAGTGAAACAACAATATTTATCTGACTCGCAATTTAGGCACAGTCACAGTTTCATTTCCAACACCGTGTTTTCAGAGTTTTCTACGACCGTTTCTACTTCACTTGTAGCGAGAGAAATCGCCAATACATCAAAACCAGAGTGTTTTGCCTTCCGAATCCCTGTCAACTACAAGTCCCATGATGATACGATGACATGATGATACGGCAAGTCCATAGGGACAAACTGCTTCCAAACGTTCATCGCTCAATTTGCAACGTTTGAATTAGTTTTGCGAAGTTAGCGCTAGGTCCATATATTGTTAAACCTCAGTATCAATGTGTGGAAATACAGTTTACTTGACGTTTTAGTGAAAAGCCCGTTGAATTTGGTTTTACTGGAGATTTTGCTTTTGCTTTTTTGCTGCTCTCGCTGTAAAAGTAATGGGTAATTGTCAGAACACTGAAGAAGAGAGGGGATTTTAAAAGCCCAACGTTTAAATATAAGCTTTTAAATAAACCAATGAAACGTGAGTGGAAGACAGAAAACAAAGAAGGCAGAAAACACAGCGCCGAATGAGATCCTGAGGACGGTGAGCTCGGTCCTGCAGGTGAGTCACAGCAGAACTCGCCGAATCCTTCGCACGTTCCGAGTCACGAGGTTGGTTTGAGTCATCTCTGAAATACAGAAGACACCAAGATGAGGAGGAGTCACTCGATCAGATTCATGCGACTCAGAAGCCACATCACAGGAGGGAAGGCAAGAACGCCGCTCTACCGCCGAGGTCCAGCTTGTACGGTTGACCCCAGACGCTGAAGGTCACTGTGGCCCGTGGGTTCAGCTGGTAGCTCCTCTCGATGTCGTCACTGCTGAGCGAGCAGACGGCAGAGGCGCCCTGCAGCAGAGGAGCCGGAGTCACATCTGTCCTCCGGAACTGGTTCCTGGTTGCCCACCCATCACCACCAGAGAACCTCAAAGTCGCACCACACGCCGCCTCTGTCCCCGACAAACTGCCACCGCGGTTGGCTGCGGAACATCTGCCCGAGGGCTGCGCTCAGGCTGCTGTGGAGTCAAAGACAACCGTGATCATTTGGAGAGCAGAGGGCGCCAACTGGTGGCCACTGAGCTCCCACTGTCCAGTGCAGACGTGGGCATGACCTTTGACCTGTGCTACTCAGGATCTCATCCTCAACAGACTGACATACTTCTGAACATATTTCCTCAGAGTCAGGTCCAAACTCAGTGTTTTCCTCACCTCATCCCTCCCATGACAAACCACTACATCATCAGCAAACATCACGGTCCAGGCAGAACTTCAGAGGGCTGTTTCCGGCTCGTCCCAGAACCAATCTCGTCGTGCTCCTGAGAACCTTACCTCAACACGAATGAGGTTTTCTCTCGGTAGCGCGGGCGGCGAGCGACTCTGGCGCTCAGGTTTGGGCTCACATGCTGCATATCTGCGGGGGAAAGACGAATTCTCACTGGTTCGTCCAAGGCATTGTGGAGGTTGACTACCTTTAAAGCTGACAGTGAAGGTCCAACATCCGTTGTTGAAGGTGCAAGAACCTGTTGGATTATTCTGGAATTGCTCCTCGATGTCTGAACTCTTGACTCCACCGGAAGCTCCGTTCAGGTCCTATCACAGTCGCACCAGAGTCGGGTTCACCCACGAGTTCCAGAGCATCTGCTGGAAACATCTTCCTTCCCCAAGATCATGGCTGTGACCAGTCCTAAGCTCCGTCCCTCTGCCCCGATGATTCCCGGGACAAACCAAATGACCGACCTCACCTGCGCCCCGTACTCCACCCACTTGGAGTCCAGCTTGCAGAACCACAGCCACTGGGTGGCGCCGTCGTCCAGGCGTCTCATCCTCAGGTCCTTGCCCTCCACTCTCATCCTGGGGAAGCTGAAGGTGACCCTCCTGCAGGAGGACCTCACCGTGAGTCCCGTCACTGGCCACTGGCCCTGAGGCTCCCCTGGACCTCTACCCGTATGGAGTGTTGAAGACCGTGATGGAGGCCCGGTGGGGCAGCGAGAACTGAGCCTCGATCACGTGGTCGTTGCTGACGTCCATCCAGGAGCTTCCACTGCTCAGCTGCCACTGGAAGCGCCGGCCGTCGGTGAGGCTGGGGGCTGCAGCGGGGGACACGGAGGTCGGAAGTGAGGCTGAGAACTAGAGCCAGGCCTCTGTTCATCCCTCACGCAGACATTTGCACTTCGAATGTATTTCATTTTTAAACTACCAGCTTGTTTTTTTAGGTCTTTATCTCCATTTTAAATTGGATTCTTCCAATATGTGATGCTCATTTTGATGCTGCTTTTGGTCCCTAAAAATGTGATGATAAATAAAAAAAAAAACTTAAAGTGGCTGTATATCATATTTTTACGTCCAAAGTTTCCATGATATTCACTGCTCAAAGGAAGGTCCGATATTTATGATTAATGTTGAGAAGATTTTATTCAGATTCAGACAGAATGAAAGCATTTCTATGATACTAAATACTGTAACTGGAGCACCTAAAATCATGGCTGAGTCACACTTTCCTGTTTCATAATAGTGAAGTCGCTGGGACTGTGGGAGGAAACCAGAGTGCCCAGAGGTTCACTCAACCCATATTCTGGTCAGGCTGGATTCAAACCCACCACCTTCAGGCTGCAGCACGAGCCACTAAACCACCGTTCAGAAGGAGGTGACGCTGGATGGTATTTCGTCTTCATGGTGTTGGGCCCGCCCCTGGAACAGGGGTCAAACGGGGTCACGATTTCATCTTAAGCTAACGCGATGTTTCAAGCTCTCGCGGGCCACAGACTGGTGGACAGTGGTCCAGGTTTGGACCCCGGACCTCAAGTTTGACGCGTGAGGGTGAGGACTACATCACTCAGACAGTTTTTCATGTGCGTCCCACAGGAATGCGCCATGCGCCGCACCTCCTTACCTGCAGAGGGCGCCTGCTGGGCGGAGCCGTCAGGGTGTGTCAGTCTGCACCTGTTGCCATAGCGACACCTTCCTTGGACGGCGAAGACGCAGACGTGCGGGTACAGACACCTGCTGCCCTGGCGACACCCGCCCTGGTTGTAGTACCTGCAGGGAGTCTGGTGCCCCACACACACAGGTGGTTAACTCCCCCACGCTCCGATCTCACACACACACGTCTGTGTGAGAACCTCTCCTGGCCATCACCCTTTCCCCAGCCCCTCCCCCTGAACCCAACCAACCGAAACACATGGCTCACCTGAACCAAACTGACTGACTATTCTGAGGTTTTCACCCTCAAACTGAGGCTTAACCTAGTGGGGACCGGCAGAAATGTGATGGCGGTGTTCAGTGAAGTGTTGGTCCCCACAAGGACAGATGAAACACACCTGTACTTGAGGTTCCGGGTCTTCATCTTCAGCATCTGAACTTGAACGATAAATGTCCTCTTCGTCTGATGATGCTGCAACAACAGACACGAGTGTATTCATGCTCTTATTTCATCCTCTTCAGTGGCGGCCATCTTGGACAGGAAACACCCATCTGCACCTGAACATCTTTGTACAGGAGCTTCACCCTTTCACTCCTCCACGTGGAGTTTGGGAAATATTTTTATATTGTATTTGGACACAGTTTTGCCCAAAAAAGCCTTATTATTTTCATCCATTGATTTTTAAAACGTATTATTAAATTAAAAATATATAAAGTGGTGCCTCGGTTCTCCACCACAATCCGTTCCTGACGGCCGTTTGAGAAGCGAATTGTTGGAAATCTGAATGGATTTTTCCCATTACAATGAATGGAAAAAGAACTAATGCGTTCCAAGCCTTAAAACAGTCTTTTGTAGGAGTGAATGTGGAGTGTCTGCTGCAGGTGGCTGTTCCTCTATGTGTGTGGCCGCTGCATGTGGGAGGGGTTGCCGAGTGAGTGAGGTCTCTCCAGAAGGGAAGAGGTGCCCGGTGCGTGTCCAGCTCTGAATGTGCGCTTCTGTGCAGTTTGGCTGTGACCAAGTCATAAACCAAGTCACGCTCTGTCCCAGACTGGCCTCATCCCTGTCCCAGCTCCAGCCCACAACAGAACATCAAACCCTGGGGTGAGCGCTCCAGCACCTCCCCTGTGACCCTCTACCACGGTCCAGTGTGGAGACAGGAAAGGTTTCACACCTCAATATGAAGAAAAAACAGTCAGTCAATGGAGCTAACGGGACACGTCTGCGTACAGAGGCTGCGTTAGACACAATAACAGAGCGCATCGTGGTCAGCTGGTCGGTCCACGCACGTGATGGTTTTTTGGGGGGGTCCGTTCCAGTTCTGGATTTATGTTCGAAATCCGATGCAAAAAAAAAAATCTAGAAATTTTTGTTCGAATTCCGGGACATTTGAAAACCGAGACACCACAGTATATCAGAACCAGTTTTAATACAAGAGAACGATTGACAGGACGAGTGCCCCCTGCTGGCCGTTGAAGGTACATAGCATAAATTGGGAAATAAAAACCAAAATCCATCACAGAAATATCGCAAGTGAACATCAAACACTCGCAGGGGAAAGTGCTTCTGTGCCTCCATTAAATGCCAGTCCGAAATACAAAGTTTAAACACAAAACACATGCAAATGTTGCGGGTAGCTGCTTTCGCGACAGGTGTGGAGCGTTTTGAATGAAACACTGTCAATAATTCTGACGTTAACGCAGTGAAAATGCCGATCAAAAGTGGGGGAACTCGGACACAAACGCCACCGGGGGTTTTCACAGCGGATACTCACGACAGGCGGCGGCCATTCTTCACCGGTGAGCGACTCAGACCTGCACTTTCGCTTCGTCACTTCTGATCCCGTGGATCGTGACGTTTGTCCGGCAAATATTCGCTGACGTCACGCCCCAGCTGTTGGGGCGAAACATCAAACCATCAAACCAATCAAAACCATCATCACACGTGTCATATTCTCCAACTGAAACACTGACTCCGGGATTCTGCCTCGTGTTTCCACAGGAACACAACAACGCGTCACAGTAATGACGGCGATCAGGTGTCAGCTTCAGAGGGCGGGGTTTGCCCTTCCTCAGCAGTGGCCCCCAGGAGCCCGTCACTCGCACTGAACAGGGCTTTGCAGTGACGTCAGCCCCTCACAGGGCCAGGAACTGTGGGGCCCCTGACAACACTCCACCCCACCACCGAGACACACGCCTGCAACCACAGGTAACACAACTGTTACCTGGTTTCACAGCTCCAGTGGATATTTACGGGGCCCTGGAAGTCACGTGTGTGACTTTATTTTTTTATCTCGAGATGACAGTTATCTCAGGATGAAAAAAAATGAAGTCATGCATGTAGCGTTCAGGGAGGCGTAACACGTATAGCTCAGCCACATATGCTATTATTTTGAGTAAAAAGCACTTGATCAGGGTGTTAAAAGGCGCCGAATGACAACGTTGACCAACGTTGATATCTTTTTCCATTCATTGTAATGGGAAAAATCGATGCAGATTTCCAAGAATTCGCTTCTGGAACGGCTGTCTGGAACGGATTGTGGTGGAGAACCGAGGCACCACTGTACTGTTCAGTTTTGTGCTACTAGCAATACTAGTGAAGCTTAAAAACGTACGAGTGATCATTTCTCTACTAGTCTACTAGTACTCCGACTAACTCAACATTATCTACTAGTAGACTGTTTTGCTTCATAGTCTCACACTAGTGTGCAAAGAACGTCGCTAGTAAAACCAGTTTGTGTTTACTAGCAGCTCTACTACAACAAAAATAGATACACGAGTAGATTAGTAGTTTTTGGTTCACTGCCACTACTAGTAAAAACCAAGCCTGCACTAGTACTAGTAGACCAGTATGTTTACTGGTGCGACAGGTGAGTATTTTTATGTCCCTCTACTAGCAGTACTGTTGGCTTCACTAGTGAGGTATACTTGCACACTACTAGTCAACCACAGCTGAGTACTAGTGCTCCTAATGTAGTTCAAGTCTTGCTTCTCTCTTTATTCTCTGGATCGTCGCTCAATGAAGAGATGACTGCAGGTGGTGGAAACAACTTTATTGACTGGTGGTTTTTCCATACAGATCACACGACAGCCCTCCTTCCCGCCCAAACATGGCCGACCGGGGGGCGGAGCCTCCGTGACTGGACTTGAAAGTAATTCAGCCAAATGTTCCAGTTGGTCTCAGCATAAATGTTTTTATTTTATAGTACAGACTTCACAAGTTTAGATGCAGCTCCCAGCCTCAGCGTCGCGATGCTGGTCGTACAAGTGTGAGTGAAATATTCATCATTATAATAATAATAATAATATATATATATATATATTTTACAAAACAAACATCAACAGTGTGACATGTTAATTGCACGGTTTATGAACAGACGTCTTCTATCTTTGGATGCAACCGTTCCGTCAAGTCGCGGAGTGAGTTTGCTTCTTAACAAAAGTGTGTGTGTGTGTGTGTGCGGTTGGAAATTGGTTTGACAGGACACGAACATGGAGGCGTGTGTGTGTGTGTGTGTCCTCGGTGTCCAGCACGTGGAAATATCCCGCTGAAGTGTCGGTATGTACAAGGGCGTGTGGGTGGGGGTCAGAGGTCAGCAGCTCAGATCAGGTCCCCGATGGGAATGCGGGGCAGGCAGATGTAGGCCTGCGGGGTCCGGCTGAGGTTGAGGGGGTTGCCGTCCAGACGGATGTCCTCCAGCGCGTTCCTGATGTAGCTGAAGTCCCGCAGGTTGCAGAAGGTGTCCTCGTGCATGGACTGGATGTTGTTGCGCTGCGGGGCGACACGACACACGCGTTACCACTGTGACCCGCCTCTAGAACCTCCGTGCACACTCGCCCTGGGCTTGAGTCAGGGAGCAGTCGCCGAGGCGTCATGTGGCCACCAGGTGGCGCTGTCTGCTGTAAACTGTTTGCACTTGGAACAGCTCACTCAATGGAACCTCACATCATTTGTAAACCAAGAGCGCCATCTAGTGGCCTCTGGAATTGAGGACACTGTTTCACCAACACTGTGTCACGATGCCTCAGCCACCCATCGCCGGTGCCCGCCCCCTGCTGGTGTAATGTATCTGTATACTGTATGTAGCAGTATCTCCTGCTGTACCTCAGTCAAAGCTAACGTTAGCGTAACAGCTACGGCTCACAACGTGAGAGAAGAGTCAAGTTAGCGTCAAACTAAAGAAATCTATGATGGAAGGAGTCAAAGTTGTGGCGTCAGGTTTGAGGTCACACGTCCCTCTGCGCTTTAGCAGAAGGCTAAAAGTGAGCATCTTCTGCCTCATGGTGACGTGTAGCCGTCGCTCACCGTTGCCCTCTGCAGAGGCGGAGGGAGCACGGCATGGACAAGTGAGTGACAAGTGGGCCACGTTTGACGGGACACAGGGAGAGACTGGGTTTCAAACGGACAGTGATAAATAAATAAATGAGATTTTATGTCTGCATGTTTATTCACTCATTCAATTCATATATTTTTTTCAATACACGGTATTCATTAAATTATTAATTCTCTATTTACTTCTTTTTTCCCCTTTTCATATGTTTTTGTTTTCCTCCTGTCCATGTCTATAAAATAAATCACTGCATTGACAAGCCTCTAGTGTGTGTCACAGTGTGAAGACATAAATCATATTCATCCACAATATCTTCCCTTCACTCTCCCACATATTTGCTACATAAATTACTCCATTTGTTGTCATTGTATTTTTCCTCATTTCATTTCTTGACTCTCCAGTATTTATGTTTGTAGTAATAATATTATAATTAAAACAAATTTTGCATTTTTTTTAAGGTAACTTTTTTTCCCGCTTTTTTCTTTATTCCCACATTAACAAATTCTCACTTTTACTTTCCAGCTACAACTCAGGAGAGTCCGAGAGTGAAGGCATACGAAGACATTTGGCGGGACACGGGGACAGACTAGTGAGCAGCTCGGACTCAAACGGACGGTGGATGAAGCGGAGGGTGAAAACAAGAGAGCAGGTACCTGGAGGTGCAGAGACCTCAGGCTGTCTGGGAGAGGCACCGGAACGTGGTCCAGCTGGTTGTCGGTCAAGTACAGGTACAGCAGTCCGGTCATGTCCTGGGGATGCACAGAACACAGGTTTAAGCTCCACCCACTGAGGGCGCAGCTGGGCCCATACGGCACTGCAGCAGTCAGAGTTGAACTCTGCCCGGGGATCAAAGGCGCGAGCCTACTTTAAAGGCCTCTCTGCCAAGTCCCTTGGAGGCGATGCTGTTGTGGCTGGCGTCGATCAGGGTCATGGTCTCGGGCAGAGCCGGCAGCTGTGACAGGCGGTTCTCCCGCAGCACCAGCTCCTCCAGGTTGGGCAGGCCCAGGAAGGCCTTGTCGTCCACGCTGGCGATCTGGTTGGCGGTCAGGTCGACGCGCTTGAGTTTGCCTGGCGGAAACAGGGAGTGGTTAGCATGGCGGGCGCCGGCGGCGGGGACTCGCAAGTGGGGACGCACTCATGGCGGCGAAGTCGGACTTGTTGATCTTGGTGATCCGGTTGTAGCGCGCGTAGAAGTGCGTGGTGTCCTTGGGCAGCGGCGGCACCTGGTCCAGCTTCAGGTCGTCGCAGTAGACGGAGCCGCCGAGGCAGGTGCACAGCAGGCAGGTGGGCATCCCTGCAAGAAGGGCCACAAGCTTTGCTGAGCGGCCGAGGCTGGCGCAGCAGACGTGGAGGCGTCAGCAGCAGCCAGGTCCCAGTCCTCGCGCCCCGCCGTACTAACCTCGCCGGTCGACCACCGCCTCCTCCGGCTCAGAGCCGGAGGCCTCCTCTACCCCTCCAGCCCCCTCCTGCGGGGTCTCTGCTGTGGTGGGAAGAAGCCCCTCCTCTTGTTAGAGAGAAGATCAGCCGTTAAGGAAACAGGTTAGAACCACATTTAACCGACCAACCGCAGTTAAATGAGCGCTGCAGCGCAGGCCGAGGCTCGGAGCGGACAGTTGGAGGCAACGACGGCAAGAGGCACGTGCGAAGGATGCTTCCAAACAACACGCGCCGATTTCTGCACCTTTACCCGGTCATTTAGTTTATTTGTCTTTGACACAGTGCATTCATTCATTGGCATTGTTTCATTTTCCTTTTTCTTTTTAATAAAAAAATAGTTGAATTTATTCTGACCTTTTCAAATGAACACATTTGAAAATTAGTTTCTACTCCTATATTATTTAATGAACCTCCAGAATGATTCCATTTTTTGTATCGTTTTCCATGAATCCTCCTGGTCTTCCAACATGTGCTTGTTACTGCTCGGTGTTTCCAGTGTTTCCAGATTCACTCCCAAATAAATCAATGATCTTTTATTTCTGCATGTGTATTGACTCATTCAATTCATATTTTTACTTTTCAGGTAACTTTTCCCCCCATTTCCACAAAATGTTATTTATGACCACGGTAACAAATTGTCACATTTACTTCCCAGCGAGGACTCTGGAGTGCATTATCCCTTATTTTCCCTTCGTTTTGTATCTATATCTCCAAATAACTGAATTATTTTACTTTCAAACACATCCATTTACTGACTTCCTTTACTTTCCACATTGTTCTAACTTTTTCCTTTCGTATTTATTGACGTTATTGTTCCATAATAAATATGTTCATGTTATCCTCCGAGCTGTGTTTCAGTGATGTTCCAGGCTTCTCAGCGTCCCAGCTGTGACTCCACCTGAACTGACCGGTGAGAACTTTGTTGTGTAGCTGGTCAAACACGTGGGTGAGGGAAGCATTGGCTGGGAGGAAACCAGAGTCCTCAGCAGCACGACGCCACCCGAGATCTGGCAGTGTTCTCCAGCCAAACGAACTGAGGCAGGTCGCTAGTCTAACCTCACACCTTTGAGTCTTCAGAGCTTCAGGTACTGACCTTTATCAATATCAGGAACCAAGGTCACACCTGGGACCTCCTCCGTGTCTCCAGACCCAGAGACCACAGAAGTCCCGGAGTCTCCTGAGACCTCTACTTCTCCAGAGGCTTCAGAGATTCTTGTGTCTCCAGAGGGTTCAGTGAGCTCCACATCTCCAGACACCTCGGTGATCACTATGTCCCCAGAGGCTCCTGAGACTTCAGGCTCCCCAGATTCTCCAGAGACACTCGAGTCTCCGGAGACTCCAGAGATCCCCAAGTCGCCAAGATCTCCTGATGTTCCCGAAGCTCCAGAGAATTCGCCAGAAGCCCCAGTTGCCTCGTGGGGGGCGGTGGTTGGAATGAGGGGCAGCTCCTCCTCTTGTTAGAGCCAAGGAGGGCGGTTAGGAGACATTAGGAAGGTGACGAGAGGCGAGAGGGTCAGTCAGTCAAGCTGTTATCACTCACTCATGATCACATGACACGCAAGGCCCACGCTCTCCAAGCCAAGACACTAACCTCCAGGTAACAGGATGATCCCAGAGACCCCCGACTCCTCAGAGTCCCCGGAAACCCCTGAAATTCCAGAGGCACCAGAAGCGAGGAGGTCCCCGGAGAACCCAGACAGGTCCACGGAGCCCTCAGGGAATTCAATAGAAACCCCTGAAGCTGCCGAGCCCAGGTCTGCAGAGGCTTGTCCGGACCCCGACAGGTCCCCGGAGAGATCCCCAGATACCAAGAGGTCTCCTGATAACAAGAACTCCCCGGAGCCCGCGGCGCTGAGGATCTCCACCGAGTCCCCGGACACCAGGACGATGTCCCCAGAACTGCCGGAGCCACTCGGAGCCTCCTGGTCTCCGGAGACTCCAGAAGTGGAGGCCTCAGGAGCCCCAGAAACCCCAGAGGCTCCAGAGCCGTCCGAGCTCCCCAAATCCCCGGAAACATGAAGGATGTCGATGGGCGTCAGACGCAGCTCCACCTCTTGTTAGAGACAAGACAGGTGTTAGCAGACAGACACATTAAAGGCGGGGCCCCACATTTAACCGCCCAGTTAAATGGAACACATGCACATGTTAGGCCTGGAAGGTGAGGAACCCCGTGTCCCCGGTGTGAGTGCTGTTTCCGACCTTTCTGAGTGTCCGGGCCCATGAGGACCCCCGACCCTCCGGAGCCCTGGGGGACCAGCTGGGGCATCATCGGCATCTCCTCCTCCTCCTCCTCCTCCAGGCCCTCCTGCTCCTCCAGGGAGGCCTCAGGGATGGGGTAGTGGTAGTCGGGCGGGGCCAGTGTGCCGATCTCTATCTGAGGGAAACACGCCGCTGCTGAGTCACACGTCCAGGAGTGGACCTCCATCACACCAGTCCTCAAGTCGTTTCAAGGCTGTGACTCTATTCTCCAGTCTCTGACTTGTATGACGTCAAGAACCTTTACAAACACTTGTCCTCCATGTTCAGAGGGTCAGACTCTGAGGTCGTCACCCCCGCAGCCCCTGGACCCCAGTCATCTACCACCTTCGGGTCCTAACTTGGAAGAGGGAGTCACTCATCTGAGAGGTGAAACATCTTCTCATCGTGTGGAACACCTGGTGAGAACCAAGTCATCTCAGAGTTTAAGTGCTTTGAGAGAGAGCATGAAGGAAACCCTGGAAAGGAACCAATCCATTTGACTGCTTGGTGAGTTGGACGCTCATGATGCGCTGGTGACGCTTCGTGAAGCCTCACCTTCAGAGCTCACGAGGTGGCGCTGTTGGTTTAAGTACGGTGACAGGTTTGTTTGGAAGATTCTGAAAGCGTCATCTAGTGGGCTCTGCGACGGACGACACCCAGATAGCAGCCGGGCCCGGCTACAAGTCGGAACTGTCTCGGCACCAGATCCAGACCGGCTCGGGCGCGGAGTCAGCTGCCCCTGACTTTCACATTTCCCTGGATCTGGAGCGGATCCTGGGTGCACAGTGGCTCGACTTGGCCACCGTGCACCCAGGATCCATGTCCAAACATGCACGGACCCAGCTTCATCCTCACCAGCACTTGGTGGCTAAACTGGTTAGTGAGCAGAGTCAATAACCCGTGCAGCTTTTCAATTCATAACCAGTTCCCCTCTAGTTAGTTTGGGTCAGCAGGACCAAGTCAATGAACACGTTGGACTTTAACAACACCAGGCTTTTGAACCCTTCGTCTTCTCTGCTGCAGTGTCTGCTGTCTTTTCTGAAACTCATTTGAACTCTGTGACAAGTTAAAAACGTCTCCACACTCTCGCCGCCTGCGCTGCTTTATCAGAGGAAACGGGAAGATTCAACCATCTTCACTGAAACAGAAAGATTCGAGGGCTGCAGCCTGAGTTTTGCAGGTTTGAATCCAACTTTGCTGTGAGGCGTGGACTTGCAGTACCGGCATGATCCAGACAGTGGCGCTGAGTCCCCAGCCAGCGGCTCCGGTAACACCTGACTCTGCCTCTCACGCCCCTCCAGGCTGAGTCCAGCCTCTGAATGGTCCTTGTGGAACCCTGACGCTCATGGTAGCTGCAGCGGTCCATGTTCCGAGCTTCAGCAGCCGAAGCTGCGACACGAGGAGTCGCGAGTCTTGGCTGGAAACACAAGGCCAGCCTTTGATGAGCAGCCGAGTGCCGTGGTTCCCTCGAGCAAACACCGGAGGGGAAGGTCAGGAGGGACCAGCCTCGGAACTGAGTGGCCTTGGAATGCCTGACCGCTTCTGTGACTCGCGTCGCTGGCTCAGACTCGCACGGCGGAGCGAGCCACGAACGCAGCCTGGAACTGTACAAACAAGGCGTCAGGTTTCACCACGTTCCCGAGCACCTTTCCCCCTCCTCACGTCCCCGCTGAACCCCTCCGCCTCAGACCTCCCTCCCTGCCACTCAGCCTGGAGCGAAGGGAGCCGAGTCCCTCTCACGCTGCTGGGATCCCAGGGACCCCGTCTGCCTCACCTCAGGGGCTGCGTGCTGACAGAAGGCCGAACATCTGAAGACTCTCTGCTGACTCATCTTTCTGGTCTCCACCAACCAAGGGCCTCGACACGGTCGCTCACTACAATCTGGGTCACAGGTACTGGAAGAGTGCAGACCTCCAACAAGCAGCTCAGTCTCCCCTGACATTCCTTTACCCAGTGAACCAGAAACCTTTGCTAGCATTTGAAGTATCATCGATATCAACCATGTTTAAATGAGCTCAGGGGACGGCAGGTGGCAGCAGCGTTCCGGAACTGGAGCTCGAGCGCTGAGACCGAAACGTAACCTCCACTTATTACCAAGCCGATCCAGAGTCTGGACTGACGCAGCACCGTTCCAAAGCTCCTGGACTCACTTCTGCCTCGACTGAATCTCAAACTGAGGGGGGAAAATGCCCTCTCGGCTTGGTGTGTGACACTGGTACACAGCAACTGAACGTTGGTTTTTATCTGCATCAACTCGGGACGTGTGATGCAAAGACACGCCTCAAACATGTTTCGCACTCAGCACACACACATTCTTCTGCGTCTATGTAACACGTATGTTTTTGTTATGTGTGAAGTCTGTTGAAATGCTGTTGGTTTTCTGTTTTTATTTTGGGGGCTATTACTTTGTTTTTGCTGGGGGACTTTTATTTTGAAGGGCAAGGCTCTGCGTTGTGACGGAAGTTCAGCAGGTCAGTGGAGATAAGAACTGTACTGTTCGTACAAGCGCCATGAACTTTCGGTTTGGTGACTCATTGTGAATGTGTCATGGAGTCATGTTCGGTAAAAGTGTGCTCAACTGTTACTGCCACGTGGATGTGCGTGCTTCACTGTGACTGTGTATTGTGATGTGCAGGTGAGCAGCGGTTGTGTCCAGGCCCCACCCCTTTGTGTTTTTTCTTTTGGTTCAGTGGACGTCCAGTCAAGGAAACAGACACACCTGAGTGGACACAGTCTGTTGGACCAGCAGAGGACTAGAGGGGTTGCATCTCTCTTAAACACAACAACGATTTTAGTTCCCTCACCAGGAGAGGTAACTCTCCTCAGGTGATCAGATCAGTCGGAGATTATTGGGACAGAACTGCTGCCGATAATCGGCCCTGAAGACGGTGAGGCTGCTCACGTTTGAGACCCAAAACCTTCATGTGATGCCTCATGCTATATGGAAGTGAAGCATGTTTTTCTTGTGTCTCCCACTGTTCATCATGTGGCGTACGGCGCCATGGGACGAGGATGGGTGGTGTCGAGAGTGGATCGCTCCCGACCCGAGCCGATCAAGAAGCAATCTGACGGAGGAACAACGACAACGTGAAGGGAAGTTTACAAAGGTTTGTAATGATGGGGAGTAGATCTCACTCCGCTCGGCCCCTGGTCCGTTCTTTCAGGGGCCCTTCCCTTCCACAGGCAGCGGAGGAGCCACACGTGAAACCACCGTCATGATGATGACTTTTCCACCTGTCCTGATGTTTCCACTCTGCTTTATCACGTGAGACCACCAGAACGTTCTGCCTCGGAGGATGAGCTCCTCTGCGTGTGTGACAGATGCGACGCTCACTTCACATTCCTTTCCCCAGCCTCTCCCCCTGAACCTGACCCTCCAAAACACACGGCTCACCTGAACCAGGACTCTGAACCAGACTGGAACCCAGTTATTGTGTAGTTTGAATCCTCAAACTGAGCAAGTTGGCACACACAACGGACAGAGATCCAATGTTTGTCAGAGCTTCTGAGCCTGCACACAGTTTCTCTGGTCCTCAGCTGTGTGGAGCTTCAGTGAGGTGAACATCCAAAGCAGGGATCCAACTGCTGACAGGGCGGTTTCTCCCTCTCCAGTGAGCTGATGTCTCAGAATGGAAGAGGAGTCGCGATGCAGACGGAGCAGGACAAGCCCCGGGGAGAGGGATGAAACCAGCTCAGAGGCTGGAGATGGAAAACGCTGAGTCAGCGTTCCAGCCGACAGTGAGAGAAGCCGATCCTGATGTGGAGCTGGAGGACCGTGTGCTCAGACCTGGACCTGGTTTCTGATGGAGCGCCGTGTGTTTAACGACCTGGGCGAGGACTTGCAGGACGCCTGCCGCCGCATCAGGACACACTGAGTTCCTCAGCTGGGTCTGACGGTGACTCCAGTGTCTACAGTCCGATCCTGACCTCCACCTGAAGATCTGGCTTCCTCCAGGCACAAATGCCATCATGGCTGAATGTGACACCTCAAATGCACCTCTTCTGGTGATGCACAGCAGGAGACTGGTCTCGCCTCCAAGACCAGAGTCGACCGCGTTTAGACCTGGTCTGGTGTCAGCCGTGTGGGACTCGCTGGACGCAGGTTCAGAAGCCAGTCTTTGAACAAACCTGGACGCAGCCTTTGTGCCTGGTGGTTCAGGGTGGGTTGAAGAAGAGGCAACTTCGGGGGTTTGGATTTATCAGGGAAGAAAGTCAGTTTTCGGTTTGTCAAAGTCTTGGTTTTCTCTGAGCCATGGTCTTGAGTCAGAGCCCAGTCAGGGGGTCTCGAGCCCAACACTACCTGACTCCAGCCCTTCTCCAGTGGCCCATGTCTCCCGCCCATGTGGGGCCAGGAGGCTCCTTCCAGTCCTGCGTGCTGCTTACCGTGTCGATAGCGTCCAGATGTTGATACATCTGGTCCCCCACTCCCACTCATCCCCTCTAGACCCGAGGCCCCACTCCATCATGTCGACGCCCCACGACGTCACGTCGACACCCCACGACGTCACGTTGACGCCCCACTCGTCATGTCGGCGCCCCACGACATCAGGTCGATGCCCCAGTCCGTCATGTCGACGCCCCATGACGTCACATCAACGCCTCAGTCCATCATGTCGACGCCCCACTACGTCATGTCGACGCCCCACTCGGTCACGTTGACGCCCCACTCCGTCATGTCGACACCCCACTACGTCACGTTGACGCCCCGCTCATCATGTCGACGCCCCACTAAGTCACGTTGATGCCCCACTACGTCACGTTGACGCCCCACTCTGTCACGTCGACCCCTTCCTCAGCAAACTTGCTGCAGGTTATAAACTCCAGTTAGAGGCTTCAGACACACGAGGTTTCAGTTCAGCCGCTGGCTCGGAGGAATCGCAGAGTCAGCAGGTCGCCATCCCGACGGCGCCCTGGAATCAATTCCACCCTCCAAACAGTGGGCTCATGGCAGTGGGGTCCTCCCAGCATGCCCTGCAGGCCGGCCACATCACAGACGGTGTCAGACCAGAGCCAAGCTTCATAAGTGGCAGCAGATGCTCCGCAGACAGAAAACAACGCATCACAGCCACCCTCCCCTCCCCACCAGGTCTCTCCGGCCAGCGCCAGACTGGCCTCACTGGCTTCCGGGCCAGGCCCCGGCGGCCACCTCTCTTGGTCAGGTGCGGAGCGCTGTGCCTCTCAACTGGAGCCTAAGTGTGTCGGGAGCTAGGGGGAGGTGAACTACTTCTGAAGCTGGCACTGATGGGCGAGGACACCACGCTGCCTGGACTGAGGAGTGTGGGACAGCAGAACTGTGCCACGCCAGGATCACCGGCCGCACTTTGCTCCTAACTGACCCCCGCTCAGCTCTGGATTAGACCTGAAATCCTCTGGCTCACGGGCAAATCCCTTCCTGCCTGGCCGAGCGCGTCCACGCCAAGGCTCTGCTCCTCCAGCTCTTCCTGGGTTGGCGGCCGGCCAGACCCGGGTCGGCCCTTTGTGCCGGATACTGGGCTGCGTGGCTCCTTCTCCTCACCTGTGGAGCTTCCCCCTGATCATGAACTCAATCCCTGCTGGACGGGCGCTGACCTACTTCAGCTCCTCCTCCTGACCTGGTCTGCTGCGGGACCGCCGTCTCTGTATAGAGTCCTGTCTTCAGCAGACTCTGCTCCACCGCCTGGCCGGGACAGAGTCCCACATGGGCACCAGCAGGAAGCTCATCTTCTCAGATTCAGGCACAGTTTATTCCACACAGCTGCAGTCGAGGCAGCGCTTGTTGACTGGAGCTCAGCACTGGAGGGACATGAATGCGGCCTCCTGATGACCACCGGAGCAGCAAACCCTCGTGAGTCAAGTCAGGAGTCCAGTCATGGCGGGCAGTTTTCAAACCCACTAGAAGAGGTGAAGTTAGCTACCAACAGGTTCATCATCAAGTTCAAGTCAAGCATCTTGTTTGAGGGTTTTCAGGGTCAAAAGGCAAAAGGTCTCCACTGGTTGGTGTTGCATGGGACCCTCTGAAGCTGCTGCCCCCGCGACCCGGCAAAGGCTAAGTGGATGAGGATGGGTGGAGTCATTCAGGGTCATGTGATCCATGAAAAGCTCCAGTGAGACAATTCAACAGCAGAATAAGACGGTTGCTGGATCAAGTCCAAAATACATGATGTGACATCAGCAACATCAGCAAACAACATTTGTATCAAAGCGAGGTTGTCCTTCACTGCTGAGGCTAACGCCGGAGGTAACTCTGAGGCTAACACTGGAGGTAACTCTGAGGCTAACACTGGAGGTAACTCTGAGGCTAACACTGGAGGTAACTCTGAGGCTAACGCCGGAGGTAACTCTGAGGCTAACACCGGAGGTAACTCTGA
Source organism: Synchiropus splendidus (assembly GCF_027744825.2). Lineage (NCBI taxonomy): Eukaryota > Metazoa > Chordata > Actinopteri > Syngnathiformes > Callionymidae > Synchiropus > Synchiropus splendidus. Next base: position 2,137,811 of record NC_071337.1, read on the forward strand.
GGCTAACACTGGAGGTAACTCTGAGGCTAACACCGGAGGTAACTCTGAGGCTAACACTGGAGGTAACTCTGAGGCTAACACTGGAGGTAACTCTGAGGCTAACGTCAAAGGTAACTCTGAGGCTAACACTGGAGGTAACTCTGAGGCTAACGTCAAAGGTAACTCTGAGGCTAACACTGGAGGTAGCTCTGAGGCTAACGCCGGAGGTAACTCTGAGGCTAACGCCGGAGGTAACTCTGAGGCTAACACTGGAGGTAACTCTGAGGCTAACACTGAAGGTAACTCTGAGGCTAACGCCGGAGGTAACTCTGAGGCTAACACTGAAGGTAACTCTGAGGCTAACACTGAAGGTAACTCTGAGGCTAACGCCGGAGGTAACTCTGAGGCTAACACTGAAGGTAACTCTGAGGCTAACACCGGAGGTAACTCTGAGGCTAACACTGAAGGTAACTCTGAGGCTAACACTGAAGGTAACTCTGAGGCTAACGCCGGAGGTAACTCTGAGGCTAACACTGAAGGTAACTCTGAGGCTAACACCGGAGGTAACTCTGAGGCTAACACTGGAGGTAACTCTGAGGCTAACACTGAGGGTACACGACACATGCAGGTGTATTCACACCACACCACAGTATTTCACACCTCGTGTGACTTCAGGAGGTCTTAAACACTCCAGGCTTGTTAAGTCCCATCATGCAGCGCAACAGTTACAGCTCAGGTTGAGGTCAAATGTAAACAGTGGCTTGTGGTGCCAAGCCTCTCCTGCGGCTCCTCTGACAAGTGCTCCAGCACGACTTTAAAGACAAGCGTATCCAGCTCTGGCGTGAAGCCACGCGGCGGGCCGGACCCGGCCCCCGGGCCGCGGGCTGGACACACTGCAGCTCGTCCTACCTGAGGGTCTTCGATGGTCAGGCCGTCTTCATAGTCGTACAAGTCCGGGTTTTCCAGATTGAGCTCGTTCCCATCGTAGTGGCTTCCGTGGTAGGAGTCTGCTTGTCGGGAGAATCTTGGACTGGCCACCACAGCCTGGAGGGTGAAGAGTCCCAGCACCAGCCGCACCAGCGTCCTCATGGTTCACCTGCGCAGAAGCCACACCGGTTCATTGGGCCGCGCAGGTCACTGGAGGTGACTCGCTTGACTTTCTTCTTCTCAGTTAGCGTTTGATAAAAACGTCCTGCTGTTGCAGGTCTGTCTTTTCAAAGGACCAATATAAACCCCTCTCACCGTCTTCTCCATCTGTGCCCGGGCATCCCACACAAGAAGACGACTGGTGCTGTCAAGTCCAAAACCACAATGCAAACTAGGGCTGGATGGACTAGAGGCAGCAGAGTCACACACTCGTATTCCAGGGGACAAATGTCATGAGAGGCTGAGGGTGAAGTTTCAACTCCAGATCTGGTGTAGAAGCATCAGTCATCTGCGTAACTCGTCATTCAGTGAAGGTCAGAGCAGCGACTCGTCATGTCAGTCACTCACCAACCAGCAGGTCCATGAGTATTGGAGTATATTGACGAGTACTTCAAGAAATGATTGCGTTCCAGCCATGAGCTAGTCGCTAGCTCCATAGCAACTAGCTAACTAAGGTGGCAGTTCCACCACGTACAAACTACATCAAACCTTCATTCTGACTTTGAAGAGGGGATTTTATGGAGGGAATTTCCTCATGTTGCTTCCAGGAGTCGACTTCGCTGCTCTGCTGTTGATCAAGAGGTCATTTCCTCTCTGCGAGCCCAGGTCCACAGATGCAGGGAGCTAAGCTAGCACTTGTCCTGGCTCTATAGAAGTGGAAGTAAGAGGTAGACGACTGCTTAGGTCTATGGCTCGGCTAACACAGGCTATGAAGAGCTGACTTTTTATTGGTTTTTTTGCTTTATTGGTTATGAAAAATATTAACACACTCATTATTTAAAACAAACAAAATAAACATATAAATAAAGAATTTAGATCCCAAATAAAACTGATGCTAAAATAAGTCCATCTATTTCATGATGCTGTTCTCTGAGTCGTTTCTGGGCTGTTCTGTTCCGGAGCTCCTGACGAGGGCGGAGCCTGACGGAGGTGTGGATGGGGGCGGAGTCTGAGAGGTCAAGGTGTGTGTGAGCTGCTGCTCTGTTGATGTAGAGGCTCAGAAACAGCTGGAGAGAGATGGAGGTCGGCCATCTTGCTTTATAGTGTTGGGCTTCTGACTTCCCTCTGTTCTACAGTTCCATCATGGGGATTTGAACATTTAGGATCCAGGATCCTTCAGGTCCGAATCGCGATCACTGCCACAGTGAGGGGGCGGGGCCAAAGCAGACTACAATGATTGGTGGAATTGGTGGGAAAGTTGCGTTGTTGGACAAAACTGCAGCGCCGCACAGAAATCGCTGCGATTGGTTGGAATTGTGTTCATAGTTGCGATCAGGTTCAGGTAAAGTTCACCAAAACTACTGAAAAACTACTGAAACTGCAAACAACAGACAAAAAAATATAACAAAAGTGTTGTCTTCAAAACTTTACTTCAAATAAAATAAAGCCAAAACTAAACTGAAACTAAGCCTTTTTCAAAAACCGACTGTATTTAAAGACAGAAAAAAAAACGAAATAAAAACTGAAGCGAATGAAAACTCCTCAACTTTTATAACTGGGGGATCGCATCATGGCCATCTCCTGGAGGGACTGGAGGAGCAGAGGGGGGTGAGGAGAGAGACGGGCCGAGGCGGAGGAGAAGCCAAAAGCCAAAGAAGAAGCAGGCGGTGCCGGGCCGGTCCCGGTGCTGGGTGCTGCACCTCTGCATGCCGGCCCTCAGCTCTGACTGGAATGTGGCGGAGGAACCATGTTTGCCAGCCTGGAGGAGCCGGTCCAGGATGGCAAAGCTGGGCCGGTTCTGCAGAGAGAGCGGTCTGACCGGGCCACCCTTCCTCTGTCTGAGCCTCATGCAAATGACAAAAGCCAGAAAATAAGCCCTGAACCATCAGCATGTTGCCGTGCCCTGAGATCCCTCTGGTGTTGTGTGCTGCGGGGAGCCATGCGACGGAGCAGCTGCTAAGCTCTGCGCAGTAACACTCCCATATTGTCTGAGTTGGTCGGTCTGAGGAGCCAGTTTGCTTCTCATGGCTCGGACCAGTCAGTGACCTGCCGACATGGGGTCCGGTCTGGGACGTGTCAGTCTCCTGCTGCACAGCGTCCAGCAGGGCGGCGGAGGCAGATGGAGAAGAGAGAGAGAGAAGGTGAAGACACTGGCCCTCAGGGTGAGATGGAGAGACCCCTGGCCCCTCACAGTGGGCCTTTATGAGGCCTGCTCCCTGTCCGTCTCTGCACTCAAACTCCAAATTCCACCGAGGTTTGTGGACAGGACAGCAGTCAGTTACGGGACAAGCTGCACTCAACACACACACACACACACACACACACACACCTGGAGAGACACGTCCTCTCACTGATGCTCGCCCAACACACACCCATCTGTCAGCCAGAGAAACCTGAGAAGCCCGGGCGGCTATTTCTGGAGGTTTTAAGCCATTTCAAACCACCTTCTGTGGTCTTGAGGAGAGGAATCTGCTGCTGCGGGAGCAAATCTAATAATGCAAATGACAAGTGGTGGAGGAGGCGAGCGGCTGTCAGAGTTGCGCCGGAGCTCGCCGCCTCTGACAGAGGGCTTCTATTGGAGGACAGAGCCGCGCTTTTATCCCGGCCATCACTGTGTCCTGTGTGTGAAAACTCCCTCGCCCCTCGTGTTTTGCTTGGCTCCACGGACCACATTTTCCCCGCAAAACATGCCGCACGGACGTCTTCGCCGCAGGTCGCAGCTCAAGTCAGACGCGGATCTCGCACCAACGGCTCCAGAAGAGACATTTAGGGGCCCCAGAATCTCACACGACGACGAGCGCGGAAACGGCACATGACGCTGGGAAAGACAGCGACCAGGTCGCAGAGGTGTTTAGCTAGTTACGATTCTCGCTACGCGATCGAAGCGGCGCCCGAGTCGGCGGCGGGAAGGAAAGACTTACCTCTGTCTCCTGCTTTTCCAAATGGTCCCTTCAGCTGTGATGGAGATGCTGAGGGCTCCGGGACTCGGCCAATGGTGAGAGGTCGCGCAGAGGTGCCCTGGCGAGGGAGGGTGGTGTGTGTGTGTGAGTGTGTGTGTGTGTGTGGGGTGTGAGGGTCTGTGAGTGCCCTGCCGCGTATGTGTCAAGGTAGGCACTGAGACCGATTGGCCCGGAGCAGGTTGTTTTTGGTCACTCGGAGCCCCCCTCCCCTTCGCTGCACACACACCTTCATCGCTCACATATACATGACACACAGAACACGACCCCCCCCCCCCCCGCCCCCCCAGCCGGGCAGATAGCTTCAGATCCTCTACAAGTGTTTCCTTTATTTTCCTCCCAGCGCGGTTCAATCGCAGCTAAATATTTCTTTTCCTGCAGCAAAACTCCGGCATGTGTAGCTTTCATGTACGAGGGGGATGCTCGGGGTGCGGGCACACAATGGGGCCACTGTGAGCGGCCCCTGTTAGCATGGAGCTGAGAGGAAGTCTGGCTCGGAGCAAGGCCTCCCTCCCGGCCTTCCACTTCGCATCTGTCTGTCTGGAGTTCAGGTGTGAGGGAGGCGCACCGCTGCTGTGCTCCTGAGGCGGACTTGACCCGAGTCTTCACAGGGACTCGTCACCTTGAATCAAGCCCGACCCGCGTCTTCAGGCTCCAGGAGTGTCAACTGACACGTGGGCAACACATTTCACAAGTGAAGTGGGAGCTGGGTGGGTCCGGGTGGACTCCACTGATTCACGACGACAACCGGCCCCAAATCGTTTTGGCCGAGTCCCAGTCGGTGGGATTCATGGTGTGACTAGAGACTAGCAGTTCATGCTTGAATATCGAAGAGATTCTCAGAGAACCGATCACATGTCATTGACAGTGCTAATGCTTACATTGGTTCTAACTTACCTGAACCATAACAGACTGAGATGAGAGATCAGAGCGGACACAGGTGGCGCCGTCCTTCCAGTGAGTCCTGAGCTCAGCGTGAGAGCAAAGAGGGGAAGAGGAAGACTGTGTCCTTTTGCTGTTGACTTTCATTTGACCTTGATTCTGTGGTCGTCTGTTCTGGACGCTGAAACAACTTCTATTTTTCATATTCTTATTGTTTCATTGAGATTTTTCAACTTTGTCGCCCTGACTTGGAGGCTAAGCCAGCTGACTTGTGACGCACGCACGAGTCTTCCTACATATTCACTGCTCACAGAATAAATGCTCGACACACTATCGACATATTCACCATCATCTGCTTCATAAAAGGCACGTTCTTTTTATTATTATCTATCCTCTCTTAATATCTCAAGTGATGATGATGATGATGGCTGGTCTTCATTACTGTCGTCGAGCCGTGCTGTATTTCCTCCCCTGGCGCCTGCCACCTGCTGGTGGACAGTAGGAACTGCACCAGGCTCCATGTTTACAGAGTGGCTTGTCTAAAAGCTGCGATGCTGCCTGTCGCAAAGTTGCAAGTTTGGGGCCAGAAATGCTGCCACATGTTTTTAGAATCATGAAAGAATCACTCAGTAGCAAACACTTTTAGCACTTTTTTTTATTTCATTATGTACAGTTATGATGCAACCAGTAATTAAATAATAATAAAAAAAAATCTCTTGCATGGTTCTTGGTTCGCAGGAACCAGAAATCCTAACGTGCTGTATGAACAGGATGAGAAAATGCTAGCTCATCGGTGCAAAATGATTTAGCTCGACTGCTGAAGGATGCAGAGATGATCAACATGAATCTCATAAAGAAGCATTTGGCTTTGAAACAAACAAGATCCAAACAATAAACACTGCGTCGGCTGGGCTGCTCTGAGCGTAGAAAAATCTCATTGGACGATCCACCGTGGCGATCCAAGGCACCAAAGTGACAACAGGAAACTCTCTACTCTAACAGCGCAGCAGCGTCTCCGGCGCTCAGGCTCTAGCGCCGCTGCTGAGGCAGGTGAGCCTCCGTCACGCCTCAGATGACGATGGACCGCAGGAGGCGGAAGCAGAGGATGACGTCCCGGGGGATCGGAGGCTTGATGTCGTTGCCGTCCAGTCGAAGGTAGCGTAACCGAGGCGTGCTCTCGTTGGAGTCGTCCACCGTGTCGATGTCGAAGGGGCAGACGTTGGAGCCGTTCACGTCTGAAATGCAAAGGACAGTTAGAGGACCTGGAAGGAGAAGGTGGCGCCACTGGGTGACGGCGACTCACTCTTGATGTTGTT